>NC_037679.1:120559527-120887885 GCF_003255815.1 Theropithecus gelada | reverse complement strand
TTTTTTTTTTTTTTTTTTTTTGAGACAGAGTCTTGCTCTGTTGCCCAGGCTGGAGTGCAGTGGCACGATCTTGGCTCACTGCAACTTCTGCTTCCCAAGTTCAAGTGATTCTCCTTCCTCGGCCTCCTGAATAGCTGGAATTACAGATGCCCGCCACCATGCCCAGCTAATTTTTGTATTTTTACAAAATTGTTTTTTTTGACAGGGTTTTGCCATGTTGGCCAGGGTGGTCTGGAACTCCTGACCTCAGGTGATCTGCCTGCCTCGGCCTCCCAAAGTGCTGGGATTACGGGCATGAGCTACCATGCCTGGCTTAACTAGATCTTGTGGATAACTTGCTACAGCCTCTCCATCAGCACTTGTTGCCTCAGCTTGCACTTTATGTTATGGAGACAGCTTCTTTCCGTAAACCTCATAAATCAACACCTGCCAGCTTCAGACTTTTCTTCTGCAGCTTCTTCACCTCTCTCAGCCTTTATAGAATTGAAAAGAGTTAAGACCTTCACCTGAATTAGGCTTTGGCTTAAGGAAATGTGTTGGTTGGTTTGATCTTCTATATGGACCACTAAAACCTTCTTCATATCAGCAATGAGGTGGCTGTATTGCTTTCTTATCATCGGTGTGTTCACTGGAGTAGAATTTAATTTCCATCAAGAACTTTTTCTTTGCATTCACACCTTGGCTAACTGTCTAGCACAAGAGGCCTAGGTTTTGGTTTTTGTGGGTTTTTTTTCCAATCTATCTTAGCTTTCCACATGCCTTCCTCACTAAGCTTAATCATTTTTAGCTTTCGATTTTAAGTGAGAGACTTGAGACTCTTCCTTTCTTTTGAACACTAATAGGCCATTGTAGGGTTATTAGTTGGCCTAATTTCAATATTGCATATTGCTATGTCTCAGGAAAGAGGGAAGCTAGAGGAGAGGGAGAGAGATGGGAGAATGGCCGATCGATGGAGCAGTCAGAACACACACAGCATTCATTGATGAAGCTCACCGTCGTATATGGGTCTCGTTCGTGGCACCACAAAACAATTCCAATAGTAACCATCGAAGACCACTGATCACACATCACCACAACAGATGCAATCATTTAAAAGTTTGGGCCAGTTCGGTGACTCACGCCTGTCATCCCAGCACTTTGGGAGGCCGAGGGAAGAGGATTGCTTGAGCCCAGGAGTTCGAAACCAGACTGGGCAATGAATGTAGTGAGACCTCATCTCTAAAAATATATATTTTTTAGTTTGAAATACTATAGGACTTACTAAAATGTCAAACAGAGATAGAAAGTGAGCACATGCTGTCAGAAGAGCGGTGCAGATAGATTTGCTTGATTGAGGTTGCCATAAACCTTCATTTTTTTTTTTTAAACACAGTATCTGTGAAGTGTAATAAGAGAGGTGACAATAGAACTAGGTACACCTGTACAACGTATTTGCTCCTGATTCCCTTAACCTAAGTTAGAAAATCATCTAACATGGCTGGTGCGGTGGCTTATGCCTCTAATCCCAGCACTTTGGGAGGCTGAGGCGGGCAGATCACCTGAGGTCAGGAGTTCAAGACCAGCCTGGCCAACAAGGTGAAACTCTATCTCTACTAAAAATACAAAACTAGCTGGTGTGGTGGCAGGTACCTGTAGTCCCAGCTACTCGGGAAGCTGAGGCACAAGAATTGCTTGAACCCAGGAGGCAGAGGTTGCAGTGAGCTGAGATTGCACCACTGCACTCCAGCCTGGGCGACAAAACAAGACTCCATCTCCAAAGAAGAAAAACAGAAAATCATCTAAGAATCTCTTTTCCCCAAGTCACACACCTCTATCTTTCCCTCCTTTGGACCCAGGGATCACATCAGCTGTCTTCTATTCTTCTTGGGCCTATCTTCTCTTGGGCCTTCTGCTGAACTGAATTCAGCTCTTCAACCTCTCTTCACATCTCTTCATTCCCTTTTCAGACACTCCCCCTCAAAACTCTTGACTTTAGAAAAATATTTGTAGTCTTTAGGAACTATATTGAAGTGCACACATGAAGGTAAAAATGAAAAAATAAAACCAAACATCAGAAAGTTACTAAATTTAAGAAAAGAAGAATGAAAGCTGAAAAGTATGCATCTGCAGTTCCCAAATGGGTGTGCAGTGAAATTTGTTTTGCTGGTCAGGAGTAAGCAGGCAGGATAGTGTTTTGTATTCAAAGCTTGGAAACTCTGGCTTAAACAAAGTTATGTCGGTTTATTTGTTGCAGACCTTCTCAGCTCCTTTAACATGCCATAATAATTTTGAGTTTCCATGAGGAATTTTAGGCCTTGGTGTTCCTAACTTCTCTGACCATTTTATGGCATGGTGATAATATTTCTTGCAGCGATGGCTGTCCTTGGCCAATTGTAGATGGGGCGGAGCCTGGTCTGTCCTATGTGCAATTGTCTTCCACTTATACTCACTTATAGTATAGGAAATTCTTATAGGAATTGGCGCTATTCACTCTCCTCTCCCAATCCACTCCCCATTTCTGAGACTGGTTTTCCCTGCTTGGGTCAGCAAGACTTGTCCTTGGTCCTTTCTCCTTTTGCCTGACAACATAAGTCAAAGAGGTGGAATAACAGCTGTTGTTAGGCCGCTGAGTCTCTGTTCAAGTGGCAACATTTCCTCAAAGAAATAGACTGTGTGGTCAATTTGCTTTTGTCTCTTCGGGGAGGGTCATCTCCGGATCATTCCTGCACAGGTGATATATGGGGAACTGGAAACTATTAAGTAAGACTGAAGGAGCTGCTGTGGTGTGTGCTGCACAGAGAAGAGCCATATACATACTATAGCTTGTGTTGGACAGGAGGACTCTTGCAAAGAATTCAACCAATAAATGACTCTCATCAAAAAAACTTCTGCTTCACACTAAACAAATCCCAGGGTGAAGGTTTACGATCAGAGACTCTGAAGCGTATAAGCAGGGAAGTCCTGTTAACTCACCAGGAATAACGTGCAGGCATTTTCAATCAAAGATAAACTTGGGGTTCTACAAATAGGATGACCTCAGCGAATATGATAGCTTTAAAAGCAGCGGACAAGCTGAAAGGGACATTTTGTCCCTAATGAGTTTCTTTTCTCCCCTGGATTTCCATTTGTAAGCCTCACATACTGTTCCCTCCTTGGACTGTTCTATCTGAAGTAGGACTATCTACTGCAGGTACAACTGTAGTGATATGAACGCCAGGCCGCATATGTAACTGTACAAGAAATCTATGTTTATTTTCCTGTAACGCAATCTAATTTTTGTTTGCCTCCATCCCTTCAATGTAGCAGAAATCCATCTCTGTCAATTTGGGGAGTTCGCCCACCCTTCCCAGGATTGCACCTAACTTCTGGAGGATGTTCCCAGTGACAAAAGGTGGCACATGGGGGTATAGGGTTTGAGTCTGGTCTCTGGCCATTCTCTGGTCTAGGGCATTCACTGTGACGGCCAACACTAGGGTCACAAAAAATCTCCCACCACTCCAGCTCCCATGGAGCCCACACCTGAATATTAATCTCCTGGACGCACCTCAAAATCATTTCTCTTCCAGGATATTCTTGCTTTATCTCTTTAATCTAGGAATCTACAGACCTGTCTGAAGCTTGAGTAATTCCCCCTTCCCTTCTGACACTTGAATGGGTGAGGGAGGGAGGGAAGGGCCCTTCTCAGTGGTCACCTTCACATCCCTGTGCTCTTGACTTCCAACCCCTTCCTTCCCCCCACAGCTGGGAAATCTCTGTGTAATCTTGCGTGAGATTTCTTCCTCTCGCTTAGCAAATAGGCTTTTAAATCTTATGTAGGCCTGTATCTTTCCCATTCCCCATGGGGACTTGAGTTTTGGAGACTCAAAAGTCAAAAGAATCTCATTTTTTCTCTACTTTCTGTTAACCTACCCTGCCTAGGGGTAGGGGAACTCAGAATAGTCTATCTGCTATTTGAAAGATGGTAAGAATGAGGTCAGAGAAAATATTACAGGAAAACAGTGACTAATGCTTCAAAAGTATGTCGTACCTCATTGATTAATTCCCTAACAGAAGTGGCTGGAATGGCATTTGGAACAAAGATGAAACCTTTTGATATGTGCTAAATGGCACATAGAAGCTCTAATATAATACATAGGAGATCTTAAGAAAAATATTATTTGTAACAAATAGAAATTATTTAGGATATTCATGGATTATATGGAGGTCCCTCTCTGCTGTGAGTTGGCTGTAGAACCTGAGGCTCATTGCTTCTCCTTCTAAGTACCGGTTTTCTCGTTTGTTAAGCAGTGATAATAACCCTGACTTCACAAGATTTTTGTGAGAATTAAATTCAATTAAATCATCAAGGAGATGCATGATAGCCATTTAGCAAATGCTTGTTTGCCCATTTGCTCTTTCATCCATTCACGTTTATCTTTTCTCATCAGATATGCACACCTTACTCCTCCATAGCAAGACCACAGCCACTGTTAATAAACCTTGTGTAATACATATAATAGGTGGGTGGGTGGGTGTGGCTGCATCCTACCCACTTATCTCATCCGTTACAAATGTACACCCTAAGTAAAATCCATAAAGGTGAGCCTTGGGTTCACTATTCCCATAGAGCTGATGAAACAATATTTATGACTAAGACCTCCCCATGGCCCTTAGTGGTTCTTAATGAATGAGTTTTGAGCAGAAACATTATCTTTAATGACAGCCTTTAAGCACACACAGCACCCGCCTCCCCGCATCTCTAAGTGAACGTTATCAATGATATTTTCCAGGCTTCACATAGAGCATTGGAGGAGATAAAATCTTAGATCTAGAGTGGAATTCATAACTGCTATGTTTCTTTTTAAAATTGAGGTACAGTTTTCACACAATAAAGTGCACAGGTCTTACGTGTTCAATTTAGTGAGTTTTGACAATTCCATACAGCCACGTAACTGCTACCCAAAACAAAAATTTAACATTTTCATCACCCCAGACATTTCCTTATGCTCCTTTCTGGTCAACCCTCCCCCAAGTATGGCAGCATTTTTCAGTATGAGAGCTCTCACATGTTCTTAGGGGTGTGCTTTCTATTTTATTTAACATTGAAACGCTCACAACTGCCTTCTGTTGGAAGTAGGCTAATAATGAGAGCCCACACTTGCTAAGAAGAGATTTGCAGGCATCATCGCACTTAATATTCATAACTATCTTATGAGGTAGGAACTATTATTTCTTCATTTTACAGATAAGAAAACTGAAGCTTAACGAGATAAAGTTGCTCATGGGTCAATGAGCTCTTCAGTAGCAGAGCTGGGATTTGAACCCAGATTGGTCTGATTCCAGAGCTTGACTTTGAAACCACTATGCTACCGTGCTAAGGAGCAGAGGTACCCCAAGGTTTAGACAATGAGTGCAATTTTACCAGGTCTGGATTTTGTGAGAAAGGAAAAAAAGTGTAAGTGGTCTGATATATATATATATATATATATATGTATGTATATACACACTCACAGTATAATCCCATTTCATTTAATATCCTTATGAGACTCGTTCCCCTTTCATTAAATTGTGCCAGCAAGATTTTTACCAGTTGACTCTTAAGAACAGGTAATAATAATAATGATCATAATAATGACGACTTTCATGAGAGCAATCATTTTTAAATGCTTACTATGTGTCAGGTGCAGTGTGTCAGGTGCTGTGTGAAACACTGCACCTAAATTTCCTTATTTAGTTCTCGTAATCACTCTAATCACGTAATCACGTAAACAGGTAGTGTCTGTTACTAACATCTTTTTTTCTTTTTTTGAGACAGGGTCTTGCTCTGTCACCCAGGCTGGAGTGCAGTGGCAAAATCATGGCTCACTGAAACCTTGACCTCCTGGGCTCAAGTGATTCTCCCACCTTAGCCTCCTGAGTAGCTGCGACCCACCATGCCCGGCTAATTTTTTAGTTTTGTGGAGATGGGGTCTCGCCATGTTGCCCAGGTTGATCTTGCATTCTGGGGCTAAGCAGTCCTCCCACCTCAGCCTCCCAAAGTGCTGGGATTACAGGTGTGAGACACTGCGCCCAGCCCATTTTTGCAGACTAAAAGTGTGAGGCTTAGAGAGTCTGAGTGACTTGTGAGAGCTGCACAGCTAGAAAGTGGTGGAGCCGATTTTGAATCCTGGCCGTCTATACACCGAGAGCCTCTACTTTCAACCACTACCTCCTCTTGATCCTCTGCGTATGCCCTCAGTCCTGTTGATCAAGAACGGTCTTGGTTCCTGCCTGAACCAGCTTTCATCAGAATTCAATGTGTGCGTGTGAATTCTGCCAGCTGGCTCTCTTTTAGATAAGATCCTGTTAGTTCCAAACACTTAGGTCCACCTGGGCTTCAGGACTTGGAAAATAGCCAGGCTGGTCCTGGGCCCAGTTGTGAAGTAGAGGAAGTGCGTCTGGGACATTTTATCCTCCTCTGCACGCTGCCATACCCTCTAACGATCCTATCAACCAGAGACTGCTCACCTTTCAATTCCTGGAGCCCAAATCTTGCCAGAGGGACTGAGTCCTGCAGCTGTGGACTTGTTGAGAGCCCTGCTTTTGCCCCTCCCTTGCCCCAGCCTGTGGTGGCTTTTCCCATTTATATGGAAGCCAGTTTCACTCTAGCTTTCCTGTCCAAGCCTGTGCTGATAGCCTTAGGAAGGGAGGCTGGTAGAGGCTCTCCGGACATCCAAGGCTCTCTAGAAATAGGGCCTTTATTAATTTTTGGCAACCTCAGAGGTGTGTCTTCCAGTACTGATAGGCAAGGCAGGCAGGGCAATCTTACTAATAACAACAGCTCATCTGCAGGTCGCATTGAATCTGTGCACTGTGCTGTTCTGAGTGCTTTATAATACGTATTGGTTTATTAAATCCTCACTACAGCCCCAGGCAGTGTGTTTGTCAAGGCCCCGGCAAGAGACGGGGGTCACACAGGTGGAATTCTGAAGAGAATTTAAGGAAGGGACTGTTTACAGATGAGTAGGTAGATTTAAGTGAATCCATGAGGGATGGGGAGGCATCCAGGAAACTAGCAGCAGTGGGCAGCTGTTCCCAGCCCTGGGCGGAAGGGGCAAGCCAACGACCTCGTGTAACCGGAACCTGACGAGGAGCTGCTGTAGGAAGGGCAGCTCTGCGGAGCTGTGTCTAGAGGGATGTGGCCAGAGCCCCAGTGGTGTGTGGGCAGGTGAGGAGTGAGGGAAACACTGATGGCTCTCTCTTTCCTGTTTCCTTCCCATTTCCCAATTGGCTGAAACAACCAAAAGCCTGAGGTCAAGGGGTCAGTCCCCAGAGGGCTCAGTACAGGGCCTAAGGGCACACCAAGAATAATCAGCCCATGAAGGAACTGAGGCAGAGACAGGCTGAGCCATAGGCCCACATTCAAGGAACTGGGAACTGGTGGAACCGGGATCTGAACTGAGGCTGATTAATCTGTTCTTAACCACTCCACCACAATGGCTCTAGTATTTTCTTTCACACTTACATAGTGTCTTACAGTTTTCAGATTGGTGCCAAAAGACCTGAGGAAAGTATTTTAGAAGGTGCCCCAGTCATATTATTCCCATCGAACTGATTCTAGGATCAGATTTTTGGTGTCACTATTAGGTAGAACTACTGGGATGAATGCAGTCCAATCTATGTAAGCCGTAAATTAAAAATAATATCGTAAGTCCCCCACCAACTAAGTGGAACTGTTTTGGCCAAGAGGACCCCAGAAAAACCTTAAAAACTGAGTTGCCAGGCTGGGCTCAGTGGCTCACATCTATAATCTCACCACTTTAGGAGGCTGAGGCAGGCAAATTGCTTGAGCAGCCTAGGCAACAAAGTGAGATCCCCATCTCTACAAAAAATACAAAAGTTAACTGGGCATGTTAGCAAATGCCTATGGTCCTAGCTACTTGGGAGGCTGAGATGGGAGGATAGCCTGAGCCTGGGAGGCAGAGGTTGCAGTGAGCTGAAATCACACCACTGCACTCCACTGGGCAACAGAGCCAGACCCCATCTTAACAAAGTTGCCAGCCATGATGGGACAGGCGGCCAGACATGCCTTATTATGTCCCCTCTTTTTTGGAGTTTAGACAGAACAACTGACCAACATTCATGTCAAAATAGACATCATAAGACTGACAGAACAGACTGAGGCAATAAGATATTAAATGATAAACAAGACCTTAGGCCATGCCAGGCAAAGGTGAAGTCAGATACCGCTACACTTAAGGAATAGACTATGTTCTAACTGCCACAGAGCTTTTTTCTTTTTCTGTAACAGCTAAACAAGCACTAGCCTCCAGATAAGCATTATTAAAACAATCAGTAGCTCCACCAGATGCTGACTAACTAGCCCCCAGTAGCTCTGACTGGACAAGAGACTGATTTCAGTCAGTGATCTGCTGGTAAGAAGACCACCCACCGTGAACTGGGTCCTGGCTGGTTTACAGGGGCTGTGCACTTGTATGCCTTCATGTCCTGCAGAAACCTTTTGACATATAGAACCTGACTATAATACGTTTAAATGTTAAGTCTCCACCGGAAGTGAACATGGGATGTACGTTATATGTGTGCTTGTCTTGGGACCAACTTTGTGAATATTCATAGCTCCTCGTGTGACCTGTTGAATATGTATGTTTAGTCAATGGTTCAGCATAAAGCTCTTATTCCGACCCCTCCTCCTTTGAAGCGCCTATCTTTGGTCTTGGCCTGAGGCACATTTCCCAGCCTGTGGGATGGCCAGCCACCTTGCAGGCTGTAATTCTTTCTTTTCTTTCTTTTGTTAAAATTATACTTTAAGTTCTGGGGTACATGTGCGGAACGTGCAGGTGTGTTACATAGTTATACATGTGCCATGGTGGTTTGCTGCACCCATCAACCTGTCATCTGCATCAGGTATTTCTCCTAATGCTATCCCTCTGCTAGCTCCCCACCCCCTGACAGGCCCTGGTGTGTGATGTTCCCCTCCCTGTGTCCGTGTGTTCTCATTGTTCAACTCCCACTTATGAGAACATACGGTGTTTGGTTTTCTCTTCTTGTGTTAGTTTGCCAAGAATGACGGTTTCCAGCTTCATCCATGTCCCTGCAAAGGACATGAAATCATCCTTTTTTATGGCTGCATAGTATTCCATGGTGTGTATGTGCCACATTTTGTTTATCCAGTCTATCATTAATGGGCATTTGGGTTAGTTCCAAGTCTTTGCTATTGTGAATAGTGCTGCAATAAACATATGTGTGCATGTGTCCTTATAGTAGAATGATTTTTAATCCTTTGGGTATATACCCAGTAATGGAATTGCTGGGTCAAATGGTATTTCTGGTTCTAGATCCTTGAGGAATTGCCACACTGTCTTCCACAAGTTGAACTAATTTACACTCCCACCAACAGTGTAAAAGTGTTCCTATTTCTCCACATCCTCTCCAGCATCTGTTGTTTCCTGATCGCCATTCTAACTGGCATGAGATGGCATCTCATTGTGGTTTTGATTTGCATTTCTCTAATGATCAGTGATGATGAGCTTTTCCTCATATGTTTGTTGGCTGCATAAATATCTTCTTTTGAGAAGGGTCTGTTCACATCCTTTGCCCACTTTTTGATGGAGTTGTTTGTTTTTTTCTTGTAAATTTTGTTTAAGTTCTTTGCAGATTCTGGATATTGGCAGGCTGTAATTCTTTACAAGAAATAGTCTCCTTTCTAAATTTATAAATTACATTTTTTTTTAAGTTAACAAAACACATGTGTGTCTTAAAATGGTTCCCACCGGTAACAGAGATCCTAGTGATGGAGAAAAAAAGCTTTATTCATCTGCTTAAAAAGTCCTTGTAAATAGTAGGCCCTAAACAGAAATTACTCTTGATAGACACAGGTGACGGTAGGCCTTGGCCAATTCAGTCAGTTGATAACTAAGATGGTCAAGTGTATGAAACAGAAAGTGTATGAAACAGAAAGATCACAAACTAGTAAATGATGGAAAACTGCTGGTAAGACAGGGAGAATCATTTTGTTTCAAGTTAAGAAAGACTGACACTTGTGGTTTCCGTGTGAGAGGAGTCAGTATTCAGTTTGAGCAACTTCTGCAAAAAAAAAAAAAAAAAAAAGGTACCCTCCTGGGTTGAATCCAGTTGAGGCAAGCCAACTGATTAAAAATACAAGCATTGTGTGGAAAGGAGGTATTAAAAAGCACTCTTTTGTGAAAAAGATACAAACTACAATCAAGATAAATAAAAAGATTAGAATAAGCTCTTCTTATATTAAAGAAGTCAAGTCTAATGATAGTCTTTTATGGTTTATTATTTCATTTCTAATTAAGGTTTATTCTAATAAAATTTTATTTCTAAATACAATCTTAATTAGAAATAAAATATTAATATTTAATAGAAATAAAATAAAATTATTGCTGGAATAATTAGCCAGCAAGCTTACTAAAGCACAATTTTTTTCTCCTTTTTGAGACAAGGTCTTGCTCAGTTTCCCAAGCTGGAGTGCAATGGTATGAACATAGCTTACTGCAGCCTCAACTTCCCAGGCTCAAGTAATCCTCCCACTCCGGCCTCCTGAGTAGCTGGGACCACAGGTGTGTGCCACCCCACCTGGCTAATTAAAAAAAATTTTTTTGTTTTTTTTTTATAGAGACAGGAGCCTCACTGTGTTGCCCAGGCTGGTCTCAAACTCCTGGGCTCAAGCAGTCCTACCAGCTCAGCCTACCAAAGTGTTGGGATTACAGATATCAGCCAGTTCTGATGCATGCTGCTTATAAACATGGCTGACGGCTTAAGGCGCCATACACATGTCCTCTTCACTCCTGCCCTGTGTCCTAATTTCCTGTCGTCCGTGTTCCTTATGTTCTCCTTGAGGTCCCCTCATCTGATGCCATAGTACTCTGAGCACTATGTCCAGGGAAGCTTGCCTCTTAGCTGGTTGGTGGATGTATTGTTGATCATCCTCCCTGTCTAGATATCTGAATCATTAGGAAATCTCATGTCAACCAGAGATGCAGGAAAATGGGAAGACTGGGTCTCCAGGATCTGATTATTCTCTGTAGATAATGGAAAAGGGATTAGCCTTCTAAGAAGAGCCACTTTGGATTTCTTATGAAGCTGTGGCCCTCAAAATTCTTGATCACCACCGTAAGAAATAGGTTTCTGGCCGGGCGCAGTGGCTCATGCCTGTAATCCCAGCACTTTGGGAGGCCGAGGTGGGTGGATCACGAGGTCAGGAGATTGAGACCATCCTGGCTAACACGGCAAAACCCCATCTCTACTAAAAATACAAAAAATTAACTGGGCGTGGTAGTAGCACCTGTAGTCCCAGCTACTCGGGAGGCTGAGGCAGGAGAATGGCATGAACCCTGGAGGTGGAAGTTGCAGTGAGCCGAGATCACACCACTGCACTCCAGCCTGGGCGACAGAGCGAGACTCCGTCAAAAAAAAGAAATAGATTTCTATTGCAACTTACAACACATTTATTTACATACATATAATTGAAAAAACATGTCATAAAACAACACTTACTATGTAGAATGTGCTCTGAAAGTTTCTATTCTGCTCTATTCTTTCTTTAAAAAAAGTACTGGTGGAAATCCAGTAAATTGACTTCACAATTCCCTGATGGGTCATGATTGGCAGCTTAAAACCACCACCATAGGCCAGGCGCAGTGGTTCATGCCTGTATTCCCAGTACATTTGGAGGCCAAGGCAGGAGGATCACCTGAGGTCAGGAGTTGGAGACCAATCTGGCCAACATGGCAAAACCCCATCTCTACAAAAAATACAAAAATTAGCCAGGCGGGGTGGCGCACGCCTGTAATCCCAGCAACTCGGGAAGCTGAGGCAGGAGAATCACTTGAACCTGGGTGGGGAAGGTTGCAGTGAGCCGAGACTTAGGCACTGCACTCTAGCCTGGGCAACAGAGCGAGGGGTTCTGTCTCAAACAAACAAACCAAGAAAAAAAAAATGCTACCATAAATATTTATTTCTAACTCAGCATACAATGATTTTTCATGAATGATAGATTTAGAGCAAAATATGAATTCATTGTTTAGATTTGAAAAGGTTTTTCAAATGATTAGTGCTTTCCTCTGTTCCATGTCCTTGCTAGAGATCAGCGTGGCCATCGGGGGAGCAGTATGTGGGAAAGATGTTAATTAAGATTAGACGTAAAGGCTGAGGTTGTGTTCGTATGTGGACACGTGATTATGGCCTTTCTTTACATGTCAGCTAAAGATTACCCCTACAGTGCTAATATAATCCTTTAAAATATGAAGATTTGGTCCTTTTACATCTTGGGGTCAACAGGAACAATTTGTATATGGTCTGGGTTGTGGAGAACTGGTGTTAATTGGGTTAGGTATTATAATAGTATCTTGGTTATGGGTGATATTTAATGATGTCTGTAATTTAACTTAAAGATGAGGACAGGCAGGTAGAGAAGCAGCACAATAGCTCAGCAAGTGGTGGCCGCTGCAGGTGCCACCTCATCCCTCTCCTGCTTCACCAGTCCCCTCTTAACTAAAACTCCAGTTTCTGGGGACGGTAAGACAGGGGAGGGGAGAAACTTTCAATGACCCACTGAGAGTTAGATGTCCAGAAAGCTGGTGTCATGGTTCTGGTTCCAGGATAGATGGAGTAAGCGCACTGCTCCCTGTCTCTTGTCTCTCTTAAAGTGTGCAGCTATAAAATCTGAAAAAACCCTGGAACTAGCTCTCTGAGGACTCTGAAAAGTAATAGAATCAGGCAGGTTGGGAACAAAGACTAGAATTCGAAGTAACATGAGACTGGCAGTGAGTTTACTTTTTTTTTTTTTTGAGACCAAGTCTCACTCCGTTGCCAAGGCTGGAGTGCAATGGCACCATCTCAGCTCATTGCAACCTCTGCCTCCCAGGTTCAAGTAATTCTCATGTCTCAGCCTCCCAAGCAGCTGAGATTACAGGTGTGCGCCACCATGCCCAGCTGATTGTTGTTGTTGTTGTTGTATTTTTAGTAGAGACAGGGTTTTGTCATGTTGGCCAGGCTGGCCTCCAGTGATCCGCCCACATCAGCCTCACAAAGTGCTGGGATTACAGTCGTGAGCTACGGCACCTGGATGAGTTTACCTTTTTTTAAAAAAAAAAAAAAAAAAAAAGAAAACAAAACTTTAATATTGCCCAGCCTAGATTCAAGGCTGCCTGCAATCTGGAACTGAACATCGGTGTGGACAGAGAGAGAGAGCTCCACGAGAAGCCTCTAGTTCAAGCTTGATGAGCAGGAAACAGGTTAGACAAAGGCACAATCTGTAAAAGAAAACCTTTGTCAATTAGACTCCATTAACACTTAAAACTTTTGCTTTATAAAGACATTACTAAGAGAATGGAAAGACAAAGCACAAACAGTGCAAAATTTTATAAATCACACATTCAACAAAGGATTTATATCCAGAAAACTGTAAAAAGGCAAATAACCCAATTAAAAAGCATGAGCAAGGCCAGGCGCAAATGGCTCACACTTGTAATCCCAGCATTTTGGGAGGCCGAGGCAGGTGGATCACTTGAGATATGGAGTTCAAGACCAGCCTGGCCATCATGGTGAAATCCCGTCTCTACTAAAAATACAAAAATTAGCCAGGTGTGGTGGTGTGTGCCTGTAATCCCAGCTACTCAGGAGGCTGAGGCAGGAGAATTGCTTGCACCCGGCACGCGGACACTGCAGTGAGCCTAGATCGTGCCACTGCACTCCAGTCTGGGCAACAAAGTGAGACTCACAACAACAACAACAACAACAACAACAAAAAACCATGAGCAAAAGACTTGCACAGATCTACTTAAGAGGATATGCAGAAGACAAATAAACACATGAAAAATGTCCATCTTTAGCCCTTAGGGAAATGCAAATTAGAAGCACAATGAGGTATGAATATACACTTATAAGAATGACTGAAATTAAAAAAAAAAAATAGTAGTAATACCAAGTGCTAGCAAAGATGTGGGGCAATTAAAACTCTCAAACATTGCTAGTGAGAATGTAACATAGTATCCCCACTCTGGGTTTTCAGTTTCTTATAAAGTTAAACAGTTACCATATACCATGGAAACACTGCTACTGGGTATATACCCTGGAAAAATACAACTATGTTTACATAAAAACATACACATGAATGTTTATATCTGTTCCATTCGTAATTGCCCCAAACTGGAAACAGGCCAGCTGTCTTTCAATGGGTGAATGGATAAACTGTGTGGCATTTTTATTTTGGAATATTAGTTCTGCAATACCTTGGAGAGATCTCAAAGGCATTACTCTGTAAAAGATGCCAGTCTTGGCTGGGCATAGTGGCTCACACCTGTAATCCCAGCACTTTGGAAGGCTGAGGCAGGTGGATCACCTGAAGTCAGGAGTTCAAGATCAGCCTGACCAACATGGTGAAACCTCGTCTCTACAAAAATACAAAAATTAGCCGGGCATGATGGTGGGTGCCTGAAATCCCAGCTACTCGGGAGGCTGAGGCGGGAGAATCGCTTGAACCCGGGAGGCAGAGGTTATAGTGAGCCGAGATTGCACCGCTGCACTCCAGCCCGGATGACAGAGCAGGACTCCGTCTCAAAAAAAAAAAAAAAAAAAAAAAAAGATGCCAGTCTTAATAGGCTACATATTATATGATTGCGTTTATAGCACATTCTCAAAAAGACAAACTTATAGTGACAGACACCAATTCAGTGGTTTCCAGGAGTTACAGGTGCGAGGAGAGTGTGATTACACAGCTATTCTGTGAGAAATTTTTTCAGGCAATGGAACTACTGTAGCCTGATTGTGATGGTGGTTACATGAATTTATACATGTATTAAAATTCATGCAACTGTACACCAAAAATATGAGTTTTACTGTATGTTGGTTGAAAAATCAAAGTTATAAAAGATGAGTTAAAATTGCTAAAATATTAACAATTTTTAAATATAGAAAATGAGTAAAGGAATATGCATTGTACTCCTGCCTCTATTTTTCTGTATGTTTGAAATTTTTTAAAATGAAAAGTCAATTTTAAAAAGTTTAGTAAGAATAGTAGTTTACAGCACAGCACGACACATCAGACAGCTTCCGATGTTTTTATTCTTTAGGTTTAAGTTCTGTCTCTGCATCTAACTAGTTGTGCTAGCAGGTTAGTAAACCATCTGAGGCCTCAGTTTCTGAGTCTGTCAAATGGGAATAGCAATAGTATCTACCTCTTATGGCTTTTGTAAGGATTGAGTGTCTAAATAGTTACTACATACATATAGTAACTACTGATACATGTTATCCGTTATTGTTTTATTACCTTCAACTGTTGATATAAATTGGAGGCTTAAACATTAATTCCTTAACAGATTTAATAAAAGTCTGTCTCTGATTCTTGTTCTAGAACATAGGTCAAATATGACATAGAACATCACTGTTTTTCCATTATTACAGAAATTCTTTACTTGATTTCCTTCCAGTCTCAGGAAAAGGAAAAGTTGATTAAGAAAGTACTTGGATATTATGTTGGGAATTGTTGTTTTCTAAGATCATTATTAGTGTGCTAGTATTCTAGAAAATCTTCAAGAGAAGAGAAGGTAGATTCAAATTAGTTTTAATATAATTTAAATTAATTCATTAAGTAATTTTTGAGATGAAGTCTTGCTCTGTCACCCAAGCTAGAATGCAGTGGCGCAATCTTGGCTCCCTGCAACCTCTGCCTCCCAGGTTTAGGCAATCATCCAACCTTAAGGGCCACAGACACTTGCCACCAAATCTGGCTAATTTTTGCATTCTTTGTAGAGATGGGTTTTGCTATGTAGCCAAGGCTGGTCTAGAACTCCTGGGCTCAAGTGATCCACCTGCCTCAGCTACCCAAAGTTTTGAGATTACAGGCATGAGCCACCATGCCCTGCCTTAACATAATTTTTAAAAAGGATAAACAATATACATATATTCTGATATCTCCTGAATATTATGTAATCATTCTGTTTTTGAAAAGAAAAAAATAATTTATATTCATCAAACTGAAGCCTATGAACCTGTTATTGGTCATGCACAAGTTACTAGATCAGATTTGTAAAGTAATGGTCTATGAAGGACTAGAAAAGAAAGCTGTGATTATCAGAAACCAGCACAGATTAACAAAGAGCAAGTTCATTGTATTAACTTCATTTCCTTTTTTGATGGGGTTACT
Source organism: Theropithecus gelada (assembly GCF_003255815.1). NCBI lineage: Eukaryota > Metazoa > Chordata > Mammalia > Primates > Cercopithecidae > Theropithecus > Theropithecus gelada. Next base: position 120,871,759 of record NC_037679.1, on the reverse strand, counting down.
ACCTGGAAAGTTTGGACTAGTTCAAGGCATTTTGTGAAAGTCTTATGATAATCTTTTGGATGTAATTGAATAATACACACTGGCATGGTGGCTCACGCCTGTAATCCCAGCACTTTAGGAGGGCAAGGCAAGAGGATCACCTGATGTCAGGAGTTCGAGACCAGCCTGGCCAACATGGTGAAACCTCATCTCTACTAAAAATACAAAAATTAGCCAGGCATGGTGGCATGTGCCTGTAGTCCCACCTACTCAGGAGGCTGAGGTAGGAGAATCGCTTGAACCCGGGAGGTGGAGGTTTCAGTGAGCTGAGACCACACCACTGCACTGTAACCTGGGCAAGAGTCAGACTCTGTCTCAAAAAAAAAAAAAAGAAAAAATTGAAAAATGTAGACTAAATGAAATATAAGGTCACGAATAAATGATGGTTCACCAAACCAAGAGGGAGATCCATCTTTCTTGGTTTTTCTCTTTGTCCTCCCTTATTCAACAATTTGATGATTTATTTATACAGGAAAACATGCTTATAAAAATATCAGAAGATTCCATGAAGAACTAAAGGACTGTGCACAGTTGGATATGGGAAGCAGTTTTAAATTAATTCTTCATAATTGAAGGGAGAGATGAAGCAAGCAAAATAAAATTAATGGCAATAAGCATTAAGATTTTGTTCTTATGTCCAGAAAACCAATTATACACATGTAATATGTAGTTTAGCTAAAATATATATAAGTAAGACTTTGCAACTTAAGCTAAATATGAGCATATTAGCTTCTTATTTCTGCTGTAACAAATAACCACACCCTTAGTGGCTTAAAGGAACACAAATTTATTCTCTGACAGTCCTGGAGGTCAGAGGCTAAATGGGCCAGCAGGGCTGGGTTCCCTCTGGAGGCTCTGAGGGAGAACTGGTTTCCTTGCCTTTTCCAGCTTCTAGAGGCTGCTCACATTCCTTGGCCCATGGTCATGTATCACTTCAGTGACCACTTCGGTTGTCACATGTCCTTCTCGCCTCTTTTATGTAAGAAGCCTAGTGATTATACTGGCCCATCTAGATAATCCAGGATAATTTCCCCTTCTCAATATCTTTAATTTAACCACATCTGCAAGGCCTTTTTTTGCCACATAAGTTAACATATTCACAGGCTCTAGGGATTAAGACATGGACCTTAATAATGGTCCTTTGGGGGACCATTATTCAGCCTACTACAGTGAGTCAATAGTGTGATGTCATTGCCATGAAAGTTATGGAATCATTGAATGCATTGATATTTTTAATGAAATATTATTTTGATAATGTGTAATAAATAATATAGCAAACAATAAATATATTTATATAACATATATTTATAATAAATATAACATTTACATAACAATATTTTTATAACATTATATATGTAATAAATATTACATATATAAACACAATACTCAAATTACATATATATAAATATAATACTCAAATAAGAGATTATAGTTTCACTCTACCCATCCTTATCAGAGAATACTGAGATAATTATCTTCAGCTCTGGGCACTACACTTTAAATTATAATCACACTGAGATACAATCAGATAAATATTATAAAAGGACATAAGAAGGTGAAAATAAAAGAAGTTGAGATGTGTACTGGAGAAAAAAGTTGGGTAAGTGTATGATAGCTATCTTCTTTCTTCGAAAGGTGAGCATGTGGAATAAGCATTCGTGTTGTTGTGACAAATTTTGATGGGGTAAATCCAGAATTGCTGGAAACAGCAGGTAGATGATTTCAGTGGAATGGAAGAAAGAGCCTTCCAACCTGGAATGGGTTCCCTTGATAGCTATTGAGTTCTCTGTCACTGGAGACTGCACAGACTCCTTGTGATTTACTTTTAAAAAGTGATAACACTTGGAGAGTACTGAGCTAGATCAACGTCAACACCCCTCCCACATTTCAGGTTTCGTGATTGGAATGACTAAATGTTCCTGCTTCAGGGAAGGCAAGAGAAACAACCACAGCAGCAGAGTCAGGCAGCAGATAAGGCCTTTGTAATGGGCTAAATGGGCTGTTTTGATGACTGACAGTTTTACGATGGAATAACTTCCTCTGTTTGTCCTTTAATGAGTGTTTGTACCTTGAGTTTGCAGCAAACTCCTTGCCCTGTGAACATTTCCAGATGGATTTCAAAGAAAGGAAATGGTTTTGCTTAAGTGACAATCTAACAGAATTCCTGCTGATTAATTTTTTTTTTCCTTGTTGTTTTTATCACAGGCAATAGGTAGCTATTTGTTTCAGGGCAATAAATCTCAAGTCTTATGATTTTCAAGATAAAAGTTCACATTAATTTTATTTACACAGTCTGTAATGTCCTTCATGCCTAAACTTTGTGTGAATTCTTTTATTTTGAATACAGAAATATGAACGTTATTACTCCAGAAACATCTTAACACCCTCTCATAGCAAGTGTTGCTTTCCGAGGAAGTTGTCAATCTATTCACTTTCTGTTTTACAAATAAGAATTTTCCTCTCACCCTTTTTGGTTATTTCGCACATTTCCCTCTCTCTCTTAACCCTACCACTTTCTCTTACTGTTCCCTTTGCTTTGTCCTAGTTCATGGAGAAAAAAAGGTATTAGACTGAGCTCTCCCATTTTTCCCACAGCAATCCTGTGAACATTCCCATTTCTGCACCTATCATCTTCCTGCTCCTTCTATTCCAATGAAAGAAGTGTCCCTCTTTCTTGAAGGGTCAGTCCCATCATTTGCTCTCTGCCCTCTTCCATTTCCAAGGAACTTCACCAAAACTGTTCTTGGCAAGCTCATTAGTGACTTCCAAATTGCCTAATTCAAAGGACACTTTTCAGTTCTTATCTTAATTTGTTGCTCAGTAGTGTTTGATACAGTTTTATATTTTTAATCTCATCATGTCTAGTGAGTTTCAGTTTTATATATTCCAGTTAATTTACAAACATTACCAACTGGATGTGTCAAGCATCTGGAACTTCAGTCGTTCAAAAACCGGACTTTTATCTTCCAACTCTTCCAAGGGAGCCAAACCTATTTCCCTCCTGTTTTCCACACCTCATTTAGTAGCCCTATCATTTTCCCCATTGTCCAACCCATATGCTGGAAGCCATCTTTGGTTCTTTCTCTTCCTTTCCACCTCCATCCAATCCATCATTAAATCTTTTGATTCCACCTAATTTTAAGCAAATCAACTTCTTTCTTTTCCTATCACCACCATGGGCATTCATACCAATATTATTTCTTGCCTAGACTACTACATTAGCCTTCTCACTTGTGCACCTACATTAATTCTTATTCTTTTGGGGTCCCTTCTTCACACAGCAGACAAAGCAATCTTGTATCATATGTTGCTGAGCCTGCAAGGTGTCCATTAGACAAACAAGTACAGATGTCTAGGCAGTTGGATATAGACTTTGGGGTTCAAGTTGGAATGGAAAATTTGTGAGTGAAGGTAGACTGAGAAGAGAGAGGTCCAATGTCTGAGACGTGGGGCACTCTATTGTTTAAATGTTGAAAATATAAAAAAAGAACCAGCAAAAGAGACTGAGAAGTAGTGTAGTACAAGGAAAACCAGGAAAGTGTGGTGTCCCTGGAAGCCAAGAAAATGTATCAAAGAGGAGGGAGCCATGAGCTGTACAAAATGCTGGCAGTAGGTCAAGTAAGATGAAGACACATAAATAACTGATCATTCTTTAGCATCATGACGGTCACAGGTGACCTTGACAAGAGCAGCCTCAGTGGATTCACGGGGCAGAGCCACAGTGTTTAAAAGAAAATGGGCGGGGAAAACTAGAGACAGTAAATATACACAGTTCTTTGTGAGGGATTTTCTGTAAGGGGATTAGCTGGGGTGGGGGTGAGTTCATAACAGCAGGATGAGAGGCATAGAAAATGGCACAGATGCATTGGCAGGTGCTTGTGGAAATTCCGTTTTGATTGCTTCTATTTTTTCCTTAAAACAGGAAGCAAGACTAACAGCAGGTTGAGAGTAAGGACTGGGGAGAAGGTGTTGGCATTTGAGGAGGCGAGGAAGAAGGTATGAAGTAGTCATCTAAGAGAAAGAATGGATTAAGATAATGTATTATGACTCCCACACTCACTTGAGGTTCAGTAGTTATGAATTCAGAATGAGACTGGCCAGTGTCATTTTACATTTTTCTCTAGTCATATGAGTCGGGGGTGCAGGAATAGAGTAGGCCGAACATTGGACTTAACCAGGGTTGGAGTTTATCAGGTGAATAATACAAAGAAGGGAAGGACAAAGAGAGTTGAAGGTAGTGCATGGGAATGATTATAATAATTAACTGTAATCCAACTGAGTTAGAAGGGAAAATAGGGCATGTGAGAGGCAGGTTACCACGTAATAGTGGTGGATCAATGGGATTTTGGGGTTGAAAGCTGTTGGAGTTAGGGTATTTAGGGGGTGCAAGTAGAAAGACAGGATGTAGATGCTAGTAAGGGAGTAAGCTGCTTGAAAATGATTTTGGGCCAGGCGCGATGGCTCATGCCTGTAATTCCGGAACTTTGGGAAGCTGAGGTGGGCAGATTGCTTGAACCTGGGAACTCAATACCACCTGGGCAATGCGTGGACACCTCGTCTCTACAAAAAATTAAAAAAAACATTAGCCGGGCATGGTGGAGTGCACCTGTGGTCCCAGTTACTTGGGAGTCTGAGGTGGGAGGGTCACCTGAACTCAGAAAGAGGAGGCTGCAGTGGGCTGTGATAGTGCCACTGTACTCCAGCCTGGATGAGAGAGTGAGCCCCTGTCTCACAAAAAGAAAGGAAGGAAGGGAAAGGAAGGAAGGAAGGAAGGAAGGAAGGAAGGAAGGAAGGAAGGAAGGAAGAAAGAANGGAAGGAAGGAAGGAAGGATGGAAGGAAGGAATGAAGGAAGAAATGAAGGAAGAAAGGAAGGAAGGAAGGAAGGAAGGATGGAAGGAAGGAAGGACAGAAGGAAGGAAGGAAGGAAGGAAGGAGGGAGGGAGGGAGGGAAGGAAGGAAGGAAAAGAAAGAAAGAGAGAGAGAGAAAGAGATAGATATTATGAGTTGTAACTATAGAGTGACGGACTAAAGCAGAGAGAAGGAATTGGGACTAAGCGAGAAACCAGGGTAGAAGATAGGTCATTTATATAGATATTGAAAGTATTGTGAGTTATGACCAGAGAACTGTTGGCAAGAGTAACAGTTAGCTAGGAGCTAAATCTGCAAGGAATTGAGAAGGATGATTCAGGGGTCGATAGGTGACTGCGGCAGGGATGAACCATGTATATTTATAGTCTGATGACATCAAATATTCAAACCTGGGAGCTGCAGGACAGTAAAACTAAAAAAAAAAAAAAAAAAAAAAAAAATTCCACAATGCAATAGATCTCACAGAATAGCACAAAGTGCTCTCAGAGTACTTGTTAAATGATTTGTTAAAATATGGATTACTGGGCCTCACTCCTCAGAGTTTCTGCTACAGTAGTTCTGGGATAGGATCTGATAATTTGCATTTCTAACATATTCCCAGGTGATGCTATGATGATGGTCCAGGAACCACACTTTGAGAGCCTATGTGCTAGGAACATTCAGAAGAGGAAGGGGTTGCTTCTGGTTGGAGAGATCAAGGAAAGTTCCTGGAGAGTATTTTTTATTTCTTTATCTGCATGTGGTTAGAAACAGTGGCTTGACATAATCAGATATCATACACTGACTAATTAGAAAGAAAGTTGTACTTTTATGTTGGGTTACATATTTCCTGGCTCTGCAAGTCAGAAGAGCAGAGGAAATGTAGTTCCTTCATTTGTCTAAAACTTCACTGTCTACTGCTGATCTGATCAATGCATGGCTCCACCTGCTGGATGGCCAGGAAACCTTCTTTAACCCTTCTTCAGTCCCTTCTTTAAAATTTGATTCAGTGACAAAAACGCAATCTCTTGAGGTAAATATCTACTCTCTTTCAAAGAAAGTGTTTCATCTTTCAGATTTCACCTGGTAGTATGTGGTTTTGTGACCTTGTGGCTGTCGGGGGCTGGGGTTCCGAGGTCCGTTTGATGTCCTCGTTCTGTGCTCTGGCCTCTCTGGGGGCAATGTCTCCTGTCCGCCAGGTTGCTGCCCATTCTGTTGGCGCTCCTGGCTGAGGTCCACCAGAGGTTTAACTCATGGCTGGGCCACTTTCTCAGTGTGATGGAACCCAGTGGTTCTCCTTGACTGACTTGGCAGTACCTTCCTCACTGTGGTCCCTTCTGAGTTTCTGCCCTGTTCTCTATCTGGCCCCTGGCCCAGTGGATGATGGGATCATCTCACCCTTTGCCACAGAGTTGCCACTGGGTCTCAGTTAATGTGCCTTCACATTCTCACTCTCGGGACCAGCACTTTGGCTCCTATCTGAACCATATAGGAGTAGAGGTAAACTTGGGGACCTGGCTTTCACCTCCCTTTCTGCCCCATTACACCGAGTCACTGCTTTTTCTCTGACATGGCACCCCACTTGTCTGCATTAGTGTGAAGAGTGCCCAAGAGGCAGCCTCCCCTCCAAACCCTACTGGAAGCAGGGCAAGACCCCTGCCCCCAGCGGGGGCTTCAGCTGAGCTTTAAAGCCCTCGAGTGGGCAGATCAGAGCATCGCACCTGGCCTTCTTGCTTCCTCTTTTGTCCTTTCTTTTACTCTATTTCATGCATTCTAAGATGCACTCTCCAACCCCCTCCATATTTTCACATCTTTGAAATGGGGTCTTAAAATTCCTATCATGTCCTAGTTTAATTAGCAGAATGTTTTTCTTTGTTGGTGGTATAGTGGTGCACCTTGTAATCAATGCTCTCTTAGACTCTATCAAATGCAGTATGTCTCCATTTCTCCCATATCACATTTTCCTACTTTTCACTTTAGCCACAGAGCTGAGTGCATTAATGGCACCAAAGGCACCTTCCCTACCCTGTAGCAGATGGTCTTTGCTAAGTGGGAGACAAAGGATTTAGTAAATTCTTTTGCCACCAGCCTGGATTTCTAGCTTATTGTCTTGATCAAGAAGCCCCCAAAAGTCCATTCTAGCCATAGTACAATAAATCTGCAGGGCTTGATATCTGAGGGAGAAACCTGATTTAAGGAGTTGGGAGGTATAAAATGGGTCCATTTAATATTTGCAAAATGAATACAATACCTGTTACACATTTAAAAATCAGAGTAAAAAATACTTTCATAAAGGTATTTGCTGATAGTGATGGCAACAATTTCAAATATGTGGTCATCTCAATAAATTTTAATTGTTAATAACAATTAAATTTCTAAAATTAATTGGAAAGTATTAATATAGATTGAACTATCTTTAAATTCTTTATAACTGAAGTAAGCATTTGAAAAACAAAGCACATAAAATGTATTCATAATGGAAATCTAGGATTGTCCCATTTTTGTAAAAGAATATATTATCTGTATAAATATACATAAATAACAAATACTAAAAGGGGCCAGGTGCAGTCAATCCAGCACTTTGAGAGGCTGAGGCAGGTGGACCACTTGAGGTCAGGAGTTCAAGGCCAGCCTGGCCAACACAGTGAAACCCCGTCTCTACTAAAAATACAAAAGTTAGCCAAGTGTGGTGGCATGCACCTATTGTCCAAGCTACTCAGGAGGATGATGCAGGAGAATCACTTGAACCTGGGAGATGAAGGTTCCAGTGAGCCAAGATCACATCACTGCACTCCAACCTGGGCTACAGAGCGAGACTCCATCTCAAATAATAATAATAATAATAATAATAATAATAATAATAATAAAAAATGCTAAAAGAGTACACCATGACAATTAGAGCACTTATCTCTGGAAGGATAAATGGGTGTTTTTTTCCCCTCTAATTAATCTTTATTTTCTATTTTTCTATTAAAGCATGATTTATTTGTATATTATTTTAAAATTTGGCATAGTTACTACAATTAGGATTAACAATGAAAAGACAGATTCGAAAAAGAAAGTTATGATTTAATTTCTGATTTATGGATGAGTCACCCAATTTATTTGGTCCTTAGTTTTTTCATTTCCACATTGGGAAAAAGATGATATTCATCTAGGTGTGGAGATGTTACCAAGTCTGGGAGTGTACTGTTTGCAAAATCAATGGAAAATTGAGTTCAAACAAAACAACAAAATAAAAAGAAAAGCACATACCTAAGCTTAAACTCAAGAAGTTGGCTATTTCATAGGGCATGAATCATCCAGAGAACTGCTTCAGTTCTCCACTTTGTTTTGCACTGTTAGTAAACACCAACAGAAACATCCACAAAACTAAGTGTTTCCACTTACCTACAAAATCTTAAGTAATTTAAAAATATTAACTGAAGGTTATCTATAGAAATAGTCACCTTATTATTGCTATTTTAGGGACATTAAAGATAATTAATTTTGTTGATTCAGTCATTTCTCATACTAGGGTTGAGTAATATAAAGTTCATGATCATTGATTCCTTTCACTTCTCTCAGGCACACCCTCTACTCCTATAATACATCTTGGAGTATATAGTATGTTGAACAAACTGATGAATAAGGAATTTCCTGTTCGTCTGGAATAGTCAAGTGTTACAGTGAGATAAAAGAATTTTCACTCTAAAGTTAATGGCGATATTATAGAGTATCTTCCAGGAATAGAGATTTGATCTTTACAGAATTTGTTGCAAATTTATATGGTAATTTTCTCCAGGTTACATGGAATTTGACAATAGAAACTTCGGCATTGTCCCACATAGAGAACAGTTACATTTTCTGCTAATGAAGTCCAATTTGAGAAATTTCTCTATTAACTCAGAATGAAGATAAAAAATCCAATGGTGGACAAGCTAAGTACACAACTGGAAGCTCTTAGGGTGTTTTTCGTTAAAAATTAGGAGATTGATAATAATTGAGAAAATACTATTCATTTTTGTTTGCCCAGAAAAGTCACCAAAGAAACAAATTCTAGTAATTTAAGTATATACCTCACAGTCTTGCTTGCATTTACTCTTATGCTTCTTATTTTTGGACCTATAATGCCGGCATTTCCCCCCTTTCTTCACTGTACCTATTTGAGTATAATTCAACTAAGTATAAAAGTAATTCTGAAAATTCTAAAAATTATTAAAATATGTGATAAGTGGCAAAGTTGTTCTAAGCAGTCCTTATTAGGTTAGGCTAAGATAATTTTGTTATTAGAATTTATATTTCATATTAATATTTACACAAGTCTGTGTCTTTATACATAGACCATGTTATTGAGAAGGGATTGTGATATGGAGGTTTTTTTCCTTGCTGGGCTTCGATGAGTCCAGGTGAGTTGAAAATTGCCAATGAACAATAGGTAGTTGATGATAAGTGATATACGCTGATTTGATAATTACTACAATTTTCTGCTTTGTTTTGGCTTTGCAAACATTCCTTTATTATCCACATTACTACGTACTAACTTTAAAAAGGCATAAGACCAACTGTGTACCCTCAACTGCAACTTTTGCAAATATGACATGAACCCAAAATATACCATATATTTGATGAAAATTAATATGCAAATTCTAAGTCTGTAAAACTTTTTAGAAATTCATAATTTTGCCTCCTTTAGAAGTTAAAAAACACATTTTCAAGTGTCATTATACTTATATTAAAGATACACTTCCAAAATAATGTTTGATTATAAGATGTTCACACACACAAAGCAAACACTATGCATCTATTTCAATTTGGGATAAATAATGAAAACAGATAATAAAAAAATTTGGCTTTTATAAGTAGAAAATACTGTTCACAGAAATGCTGAACCTTATTGCTTAGCTATTTTGTTGAGCTTATATATACATACATATATAATCTCTATCTCTATCTCTATCTCTATCTGTATATTTTGGAGACAGGATCTTGCTCTGTCAGCACCCAGTCTGGAGTGCAGTGGTGCCTGGTCCCATCATAGCTCACTGCAGCCTCAAACACCTGGGCTCAAGCTATCCTTCTGCCCCTACTCTCTGAGTAGCTGGGACTACAGGCACATGCCACCATGCCTGTCTAATTAAAAAAATTTTTTTGTAGAGACAGGGTCTTGCTGTGTTGCCCAAGCTGTTAATATATTTTGTGATTGAAAATATTTAACATTCTTCTATTGTAATACAAATAACTCACCTACCTTTTCTATAATTAATAGTCTCTATAATTAATAATTGTCTTTAAATATTATGTTTTGAAGGTTTTTTTGGCATGTATGACTTGGAGGACATGTGTCATTATACTTATTGTTTATGAATGACCATGTATGGTTTGATTCTTTTTTTCCCCCTCAGATTATTGGTTTTCTAAACTCTTATTTCCCCCACCCCACCATGTGCTTTTAAACAACATATATGACCATATCGCCCTGTTACTGGAATGTGGCAGCTCAAGAAATTCAGGGGCTTAATTTTTATTATGTGAAGTTGAAGCACAGTCCAGTTTAATTTGGCTTAACCTTTTGTTTAGAAAATAAAGAGGAAAATAACCATTTTAGTAGTGGAGGCGACTTTGCCTGCTTCTCACTAGGGTTAGCTCCTGGAAAGAATGTGAGAAGGGAGTTGTTCATTTGCTACTTTGTCTCAGTAGGCACCATGCCTTTGGGAGAGTGAGTATCTGACCATTCTTGATGAGATTCTAATGCTTAAAAGCTAATTTTTTCAGCCTGGGCAGCATAATGAGACTCCATCTCTACAAAATATATGAAAAAATAACCAGGCATGGTAGTGCACACTTGTGGTCCCAGCTACTTGGTAGGCTGTGGTGGGAAGATCACTTGAGCCAGGGATGTTGAGGCTGCAGTGAGCTGTGATGGTACCACTGCATGCTGGCCTGTATGAAAAGTGAGACTCTCTCTCTGACAAAAAAGTTTTGTTCTTTAGTTAATTCAGTTTTTACTTTAATTCTGATTTTAGATGTCAATCTTCAAACAAGATGTAACTGGACTGTGTAATTCATAAAAAAAATATTAATTTTTCCTTTTTCCCTAAGACTATTTTACATGGCTTACAAAAATGGCCTGATGTTTTATAAGGGATAGTTAGGTCCAACTCCTTGCTGGATCTTGTATAACTACCACTTAACATAATGCTTGCCACATAGTAGGTGCTCAATAAATATTTGCTGCATGAGTAAAATGACTGCCAGTATATCCCATTAACTTTCAATAAACAGTTACTATTTATTTAATTTATTTTTGAGACAGGGTTTTGCTGTATCCCTCAGGCTGGAGTGCAGTGGTGCGATCTCCTGAGTAGCTGGGACTACAGGTGCGCTACACTATGCCAAGCTAATTCTGTTCAATTTTTGTAAAGACAAGGTCTCACTATATTGCCCAAGGCTTGGGATTACGGGTGCGAGCCACCACAGACCAGTTACATTTTAAAGCAGTAACATGTTCATATCTGCTTGCTTTATAAATAGAACGTTGTCAGATGACAACATGGTCTTTTTCCCCCCAAATCCTGTACCTGATTGGCTACAAGTTGACCCAGTCATGGTGCACACCAGTTTAGAGAAAAATGAAAGCTGATCTTTTTATTAGTGTGGGGGAAGAAACGGGTGAATAATAAGAGGTGGAGGCTGGATGTGGTGACTTACATCTATAATCCCAGCACTTTGGGAGGCTCAGGTGGGAGGACTGCTCAAGCCTGGGAGCTCGAGACTAGCCTGGGCAACATGGCCAGACCCTGTCTCTACAAAAAAAACAAAACAAGTTAGTCAGGTGTGGTGGTGTTATGCTTGTGTGCCTTGCTATTCAGGAAGCTGAGGTGGGAAAATTGCTTGAGCCCAGGAGGTTGAGACTGCAGTGAGCCTTGATCACACCAGCCCGGGCAACAGAGGGAGACCCCGTCTCAAAAAAAAAAAAAAAAAAAAAAAAAAAAAGGGCAGGGAGCAAGGTAAAAGCATCTAATGCAACATTGACTTACACAAAAGCGATATTATTAGGTTAGTGCAAAAGTTGTTGCAGTTTTGCTATTAAAAGTAACTTTTGTACCAACCTAATAGAAACAACCATGATGGCTGGGAATAGTGGTGTGCACCTGTATGTAGTCCCAGTTACTCAGGAGGCTGAGGCACAGGATCGCCCGAGCATGGTAATTCAAGCCTGCAGTGAACTGTGATTGGGCCACTACATTCCAGTCTGGGCAACAGAGTGAGACCTTGTCTTTAAAAGCAAAAAAACAAACCAAAATCATGAATGGTGCCTGATGACTGATGCTGTTTGGATTGACGGGATGTGTCTTAGCAGGGTGAGAGTAGAGAGAAAGAGATCTCTCTCCCAAAATACTCATCTTTGGTTGAAGAATAGGCTGACAAGAAGAAAATCTGTAAGGAAAAAAAAAGTTAGATAAACATCAAGTTAGAAGAAAATACTGACTAACAACCAGATGATAATTTTAAACTTCAAGAGTGAAAGTAAAGTTAATGTAGCTTTTTAATATAGTTGCTGAAAAACCAATATAATAGAACTTTATATGGATGTGTGTACGCCTGTGTGTTGGAGGAATGACATATATTAGGAATCCTTAGTATCAGAGATACAGGCAATTATGGAACAACTCTAGGAGAAAACATCCCGGACAAGTGGGAATGGAGAAATTGTGGCCTATGGGTAAAATAGCATGCTTTTAGGAAGCAAACAGAACAGTTACTGCTGGCCAGTTTTCTTAATCTACCTGCCTACCCTTAATTCCACACATTGCCATTTACACATTCTTTCAGAAATTCCACAATACAGATGCTTAAAGAGTCTCAAGGAAGTGAGCACATATTCAAAACCTGGTGTCCTGCTATCTCAGTTTACATACAAATATGGGTAGGAAGTGACGTATGGAGCAGGTGTCTATCATTTCAGGGAAATGAAAGTCCGTGTGAAGCAGCTGTGATGGGTATATTCATACTATTTGAAAAACATTTTGAGTTTTCTCTAGTGTAAACCTATTTCAATGGAAAAATACTGATTAGATTCACACCTGTCTTAGAACATTCTTCAGAGTAGATGGAAGCTGATCTGAAGAGTTTGGGGAGCTAAGTTTAGATCCATATATTTGACTATCTCTGAAAAGCTCCTATTGAAAAGAGTTTAGCATCTTACCTCTCTGTCAGTGTCTCTGTGTCATTTATTGCCAGTTTTGTTCAATGCAAAGCCTGCTCCAGTTTGATAAGCAGAGATTGTAATGGTGAGCGAGGCCAGATGTGTGTTTAGCCAGGAGCTCATAGCTACCGCAAAAATGGTAACAAGTTTAGTTGCAACACTTTCCTGGAACATGGTACTCAGAAATAAGCAGACACCAGACACTGATAAGGTTGTCATGGAGAACTACATTCCAGTCTTCAGAAATCTATTTCTGCCAAGAAGGGTGGATTCAAATCCTACTGGCTTTCTGAATTTCCAAATGTACTTCTTTTCCTCATATGCCAGGAGATACCGGCCCAGGAAACATGAATTACTAAAACGCCACGAAGCTGTATGTGCTGTCCTTACGATTTCACTACAAAGAACATGATAATCATTTTCTTAAAAATATGCACCAATAGGAAAAGATCAATTAAAACACCAAGAGGGAATTTCCCATCATGTCTTCTGCACAGCGGAAACTGATGATTCCATCTTTTACTGCTCTGCCCTCACTCTACTGTGCCGTGATCAAATTTTGCTGGAAAAAGCCTTTCTTATAATTATGGGGGGAATTTTTTTTCTTAAAAGCAAATGTCATTTATTGTGGAACAGTTTATATTTTTTTTTAAAAAATAGATCCTCTCTAAAACACTAGGAAAGGAGAAAAAATTACCATAGTTTTATAATAATAGTCTTTTTTGTTGGTTATTTTTTTCCCTAGTGATTCTATCTTGCTTTTATTTATTTTTTTGTTCTTTTTTTAACAAATAAATTTTATTTTGTATATTTGAGGTTTACAACATTATGTTATGGGAACTATAGAAATAATAAAATAGTTACTATAGTGAAGTAGATTAACATAGCAATCACTTCATGTAGTTACTTTTATAAGCTTTTTTGTTAAATTTATTTAACAAAATCTCTAATACAGTTTTATCAGCTATAATTCTCATGTTGCACATCTGTAGATGTCTAGACTTGCTCACTCTACATATCTGCTACTTTGTATCCTTTGCCCTGTATCTCCCTATTTCTCCCCTCTCCCACATCCCACTGTTCTCTATCTCTGTATACAGTCGAGCATCAATAATGATGTTTTAGTCAACAACAGACTGCTTATACGACAGTGGTCCCATAAGTTAATAATGGAGCTGGACATTTTCCATAGTCTAGTGATGTTATAGCAGTCACAATGCATTCATTACTCAAGTGTTTGTGGTGACGCTGGTGTAAACAAACTTACTGTGCTGCCAGTCGTGTAAAAGCATAACACATTCAATTATGTGTCACACATAATACTTAATAATGATAACAAATGACTGTTACTGGTTATGTGTTTACTGTATTATATATTTTTATTGCTAGTTTAAAATGTACTCCTACGTATTCAAAAAAAGTTAACTGTAAAGCAGCCTCAGCCAGGTCTTTCAGGAGGTATTCCAGAAGAAGGCATTGGCATCACAGGAGATGACAGCTCCACGAGTGTTACTGTCCCTGAAGGCCTTCCAAGTGGGACAAGATGTGGAGGTGGAAGACCATGATATTCATGATCCTGACCCTGTGTAGGCCTAGGCTAATGGGTGGGTCTGTGTCGTCTTCTTTTTTTTTTTTTTATACTTTAAGTTCTAGGGTACATGTGCACAACGTGCAGGTTTGTTACATGTGTATACATGTGCCATGTTGGTGTGCTGCACCCATTAACTGGTCATTTACATTAGGTATATCTCCTAATGCTATCCCTCCCCCCACTCCATCCCCACAATAGGACCCGGTGTGTGATGATCCCCTTCCTGTGTCCAAGTGATCTCATTGTTCACACCTATGAGTGAGGACATGTGGTATTTGGTTTTCTGTTCTTGTGATAGTTTGCTGAGAATGATGGTTTCCAGCTGCATCCATGTCCCTACAAAGGACACGAACTCATCCTTTTTTATGGCTGCATAGTATTCCATGGTGTATATGTGCCACATTTTCTTAATCCTGTCTGTCACTGATGGACATTTGGGTTGATTCCAAGTCTTTGCTATTGTGAACAGTACCGTAATAAACATACGTGTGCATGTGTCTTTATAGCAGCATGACTTATAACCCTTTGGGTATATCCCCAGTAATGGGATGGCTGGGTCAAATGGTATTTCTAGTTCTAGATCCTTGAGGAATCGCCACACTGTTTTCCACAATGATTGAACTAGTTTACAATCCCACCAACAGTGTAAAAGTGTTCTTATTTCTTCACATCCTCTCCAGCACTTGATTTTTTTAATGATTGCCATTCTAACTGGTGTCAGATGGTATCTCATTGTGGTTTTGATTTGCATTTCTCTGATGGCCAGTGATGATGAGCATTTTTTTAATGTGTCTGTTGGCTGTATGCATGTCTTCTTTTGAGAAGCGTCTGTTCATATCCTTTGCCCACTTTTTGATGGGGTTGTTTGTTTTTTTCTTGTAAATTTGATTGAGTTCTTCATAGGTTCTGGATATTAGCCCTTTGTCAGATGAGTAGATTGCGAAAATTTTCTCCCATTCTGTAGGTTACCTATTCACTCTGATGGTAGGTTCTTTTGCTGTGCAGAAGCTCTTTAGTTTAACGAGATCCCATTTGTCAATTTTGGCTTTTGTTGCCATTGCTTTTGGTGTTTTAGACATGAAGTCCTTGCCCATGCCTATGTCCTGAATGGTATTACCTAGGTTTTCTTCTAGAGTTTTTATGGTTTTAGGTCTAACATTTAAGTCTCTAATCCATCTTGAATTAATTTTCGTATAAGGAGTAAGGGAAGGATCCAGTTTCAGCTTTCTACTTATGGCTAGCCAATTTTCCCAGCACCATTTATTAAATAGGGCATCCTTTCCCCATTTCTTGTTTTTGTCAGGTTTGTCAAAGATCAGATGGCTGTAGATGTGTGGTATTATTTCTTTTAAAGTCATCATATAGGCAGGGCATGATGGCTCACACCTTTAATCCCAGTACTTTGGGAGGCCGAGGTGGGTGAATCACCTGAGGTCAGGAGCTCGAGACTAGCCTGGCTAACATGGTCAAACCCTGTCTGTCTCTACTAAAAATACAAAGATTAGCTGGGCATGGTGGTGGGTGCCTGTAATCCCAGCTACTCGGGAGGCTGAGGCAGGAGAATTACTTGAGCCCAGGAGGTGGAGGTTGCAGTGATCCAAGACCGCGCCACGGTACTCCAGCTGGGGTGATAAGCAAAACTCTGTTTCAAAAAAATAAATAAATAAATAAATTAACTAAAATAAAGTCATCATATAAATCATTTTATATGTTATTACATATTCTTAGTAAGAATTGCTTACTATATTCCCTGTCAGCTGCTACAGTGTAATCACTAATTTGCTACTGTTCAATATTTATTTTCTTCTCCATTCTTATTATTATTACTATGATAAACATAATTGTGAATAAAGCACTTTTCATACATAGGATTATTTCTTTAGGTTATATTCCATATGTCCACATTGCCATTAAAATGGTTGTACAAAATACGAGATTGGTTGTTTGACTAGTAGCATTGGTTACAACAATTAAAAACTTATTTTGCTAATCTAATGCATGAGAAATGATATCTCACTATTATACATTTTTTGCCTATAACCAACCTTTGCCTATAGTATTTGTTGCAAACTATTCCCACTTTGTTGTTTTACTTTCATTTGAATTTTTTATTACATTTTAAAAATAGAAGTAAAATGTACATATATAATTTACCATCTTTAGCATTTAAAGTATGCAGTTCAGCGGTAGTAAATACATTTATATCCCTTTTTGTTTCCTTCACTTGCCTTTCCCCTTCCCTTACTGGTGTTAGAATTTTTACATAAAATTTAAAGTTGTAAGAATTAAACTGACTTGATAATTTGCTCTATGTTTTTATATTAATGCATACGTATTTCTAAGCATAGATATCCCTTGTTCTTAAGATGGCAAATATTCAATTCCCTTTATTTTGGTGAATTTTGAATTCAGGTGAATACATTAAGTCATTAAATATAAAATTAAATAATTAATTTATTTTTGAGACAAGGTCTGTGTCACCCAGGCTGGAGTGCAGTGGCACCATCGTGTGTCTCACTGAAGCCTCAAACTCCTGAGCTAAATAGATCTTCCTGTCTCAGCCTCTGAGTAACTGGGACTATGGGTGTAGTTTTTAAAATTTTTTAAATTAAAATTTTTTTGAAAGATGGGGTCTGGCTGTGTTGTCCAGACTGGTCTCAAACTCCTGACCGCAAGTGATCCTTCCACCTTGGCCTCCCAAAGTGCTGGGATTACAGGCGTGAATCACTGCATCTGGCCCTGGATTTATTTTTAAGATATGTGATAGCTTAAAACTGCTAAACTACTATCCTCCATATAAGTAAATAACATCATTTCTTGCATAATTTTACGCTTTCCCATTGATTTCTGATGTTTTCTTTTTTATATGTTGAGTTCTTACATATAATCAGGACTGTAGACTGTGGTACTGTGCCTATAGGCGCAAAAAACAGGTACAAAACAGCTTCCTCCACGTCTAGGCGTTCACTCTGAAACAAAAAGTACAGCACAGAGATCTTGCCTTAAACAAATTGATGCTAATTAGTTGGGTAATCAGGATGTATACATCTGAAATAATGCACTAAAGTAGACCCACGTTACTGCATCTCAAACTAGATTCATAAATGAGAGAAAACAAAGGTAAACTTGGGGGAACCACAGGCGTGAGAAAAAGGACTCCAGAAAGTTTCCCTGGGTTTATCCTCCCTGGTTTTGCCCAACTAAAGCACTATGTTTTCCCAAAAATCAGGAACCACAAGCACGACAGCATTCTCTGGTGTTAGATGGCAGTTTTCTCTGTGGGTTTTATCTGCTACCTTCTTTGAAGAGATAAAAAGCTGTCAGCTTGTGGAAGGCAGTGTTCTCATGTGACAATTGTGGGTGGTTTTATAGCACCAGGCTGGAAATTTAGCCATTCTGTTTCTTTTGTCTCAAAATTTGCTTTTCCCTGCTGTCTGAAATGTGTCTGTTAAAAACATTCATTTCTTTCTCTTAAGGATATTTTTTAAAAAAATTCAAATTCCTTGAAAGAGAAAAATTTAATAATTATCAAGCATTTTGGCCTGGCTCAGTGGCTCATGCTTGTAATCCTAGCACTTTGGGAGGCAGAGGCGGGTAGCTCACTTGAGGCCAGGAGTGCGAGACCAGCCTGACCAACATGTGAAACCCTGTCTCTACTAAAAATACAAAAAATAGCTGGGTATGGTGGTGAGTGCCTGCAATACCAGCTATTCCAGAGGCTGAGGCAGGTGAATCACTTTAACCTGGGAGGTGTAGGTTGCCGTGAGCCGAGATGGCACCACCACCCTTCAGCCTGGGCGACAGAGCGAGACTCATCTTAAAAAAAGCACACAAAAAACCCCAAAAACCAACAAAAACAAAAGAATTCACTACTGTTGATGGAAGGGATTGATCTGTAAATGACAGAGCTGGTGGCCCAGAGGCTCTGGAGACAGCTCTGGTGTGGGTTCAGTCACTGGCATGTCTTATTTCACAGACAGCAACACCTCTGATGCTTGGTTTTATTTTATTTATTTATTTATTTATTTATTTATTTATTTATTTATTTATTTTGAGACGGAGTCTCACTCTGTCGCCCAGGCTGGAGTGCAGTGGCTGGATCTCAGCTCACTGCAAGCTCCGCCTCCCGGGTTCACGCCATTCTCCTGCCTCAGCCTCCTGAGTAGCTGGGACTACAGGCGTGCACCACCATGCCTGGCTAATTTTTGTATTTTTTGTGGAGATGGGGTTTCGCCATGCCGCCCAGGTTGGTCTCCTGGGCTCAAGCAATCCACCTACTTTGGCCTCCCAAAGAATTGGAATTACAGGTGTGAGCCACAGCACCTGGCTCATTTTTATCTGAAAACTCCCCATTCTTTTCTGTTACAGAGACTGGGCCATTTTCTCTTTTCTTCAATATTTTGATGATTCTCAGTTCTAACTGATCACGGTTCTTAGAACCAAATGGTATCAGCTGTATCAGTTCTTCATAAAATACTTCTAATTGCAACATCTCTCCTCTTTTTCATTTCCAAGCCCTTATAGAATTGTGACATTAGGGTCAGATCAAGCCATAAGTGATTCAGCAGCAAGTAGTGTAAATACTTCTAAGAGCCGTGACCCTCGAATAGGTCAGAAGAATATTTTAATGGGATGTTAAGTTGGGAGTTTCAGTGGAGGCATGGAAATACCATCAATAACACCAAGATGCAAATTTTGAAAGGAAAGATTTGACCACAAGGGATACAATGCTTAAAAGTCTTTCTCCCAGACCAAGGATATAAAACAGTTGCGCTTTTGGAGATGTGAGTGTTTTGGAATGAGCTACTGCTCTGTTGGGTGCCATGCCGTACATACCCAGTGCAGGACAGAAGAATGTGTGCACGCATGTGTGTGTGCGTGTGTGTGTGTGTTAGTCATGGGGAGGGAAATCTTTGACTCTCAGAGCTAATCTAGTGAGAAGAACTTCAAAGGCACCACTTGGAAGGCTTATATTTGTCTCCTGCAGGTAGGGAAACACAGTAGATTGATATCAAACTCTGGCTTTGGAAACAGACCGGGTAAGGGTCAAAAGATGCGTCAGACAATATTTTTGAGATGAATGTCAGACTTTTTGTGCCTGGAGATTGGCTTGCAATTCCAGAGTTTTCCCAGGCTAAGATTATTTCTTCTGGGCTACATCTTCAAAAGAGATCTGGTTTGGGATAATTCCCAAATTCCTGTCCACTAGACAACACTCTGAGAGTGATCAAAACTAACACCATCAACAAAGAGCAGGTATAGATATACATCGTGTGCCTAAGGTGAGGGTGCCCTGGGAAGAACACATAATCACTTTTGCAGTATTCTGGCTAGAAATGCTTAACCTAATCTAATTGTGAAATACAAGACAAATCCAATTATGGAACAGCCTATAAGTAAATGGCTTGTATTCTTTTTTCTCTTTTCTCTTCCCTTCCTCCCTCCCTCCCTCCCTCCCTTCCTTCCTTCCTTCCTTCTTTCCTACCTACCTTCCTTCCTTTCTTCTTTCTTTCTCTCTTTCTCTCTCTCTCTCTCTCCCCTTTCTTTCTTTTTGAGACAGTCTTGCACTGTCACTCAGGCTGGAGTGCAGTGGCACGATCTCGACTCACTGCAACCTCCACCTCCCAGGTTCAAGCAATTCTCCTGCCTCAGTCTCTTGAGTAGCTGGGACTACAGGCACCCACCACCACACCCAGCTAATTTTTGTATTTTTAGTAGAGACGGGGATTCACCATGTTGGCCAGGATGATCTCGAACTCCTGACCTCCAGTGATCTGCCCGCCTCGACTTCCCAAAGTGATGGGATTACAGGCGTGAGCCACTGTACCTGGCCAAATGGCTTGTATTCTTAAAAAATGTCAATGTCACTGAAGCAAAGTGTGGCTAAAGAATTGTTACAGATTGAAAGAGACAAAAAAGACATGAAAACTGAATGCTCTATGTGATTCTAAATAGCATTCTGAACTGGAAAAAAAAATGATGTAAAAGACACCATTGGGACAGTGGCATATCAGAGTTAAATTTCCTGAACTTGATGGTTGTTCTTTGCTATATATTTGTTCTTAGGTATACATGAAGTGTTAAAAGGCAACAGGGCATGACGTATGCAACCTACACTCAAATGGTTCTGAAAATAAATTGCATG
Source organism: Theropithecus gelada (assembly GCF_003255815.1). Lineage (NCBI taxonomy): Eukaryota > Metazoa > Chordata > Mammalia > Primates > Cercopithecidae > Theropithecus > Theropithecus gelada. Next base: position 120,850,947 of record NC_037679.1, on the reverse strand, counting down.
TGTACGTGTGTAAAGGCAGTGATAAAACAAATGTGGCAAATTATAAAAATTACTGAATTTAGGTCACAGTTAGGTATTCTTGTAACTTTTCTGTAAATTGGGGGTTATTTCTGTAAGTTTGAGGTTCTTTCAAAATAAAAATTAAAAACAAACCATTTTCTTAGCCACTAGCGAGGGTTTGTTTCAGCTTCCTCTCCCCAACCCCTGCCCACATACAATCACCCGCTTCAGGAAGGTTAGTAAGTCCCCCTGCAAGACCAGCTAAATCAGAATCTCAGGAGATAAGGCTCAGGGATTTGTGTTTTAACAAGTTCTCCAGATGGTTCTTAGGTGTACTAAAGCTTGAGAAGCACTTGTTTAGACTAGTTAAGAACCATGCTTGGAGTAGGGGGTGGGGTTAACCCCATTGGGATGTTACACTATGGGGGAAAGGTGGCTGGGTATAGGGGAAATGGCCACAGGATCTGCCTCACAGGAGTGTTAAGATGATAGTGGCTGAGATGGTTACATTCTCCCCTATCCCGTCCACCTTTTTCCTTTTAGCTTTGACCCAGAGGCCTTAAGGACACATTTTTAGTCCAACATTTCACAACAGGAGATATACATGACTAATGTATATTTATGAGAGAGCAAATTCACAAAACTCTCCACACTGAATACAAAATTGATTATGGTGAATTAGCAGAGTTGTCCATTTTTGGTCTAGTGAGGAGTAGTAGAGATTTCCCTTTGTCTAATTAGAGGATATTTCAGAAGGAAATTTGTAAAGAGTGGTAGTGCCTACAAGAACCTGGCCTGGGATGTTCTAATTGGAAGTCATTTGGTATGTCAGATTTGTTGATCTGTCTGAGTAGGGAAAAAGGAATTGGAGATTGATAGAAAGATTGATGGAATGAGGGGGATCAGTGGAACAGTTTACACACCCAGTCTCTGGCATGGTAAGGATGCCTGTATCCAGAACTACCTACATAAATTTTCATGGCTCAGTGCAAAATAAAATTGTGGGGCCTCTTATTAAAAAATAATCAAGAATTTCAGGATGACACCAACAAAACATCAAACCAATCACCGGGCTCTGTGCTATTGCACGGGTTGCAACACCATGAAGCAGACCCTGCCTAAATCTCTTATGGTCAAAAGGAGGCCAGACTTGCTAGAACCCTCCCAAGAGGTTGGTTGGCCTGTGGATGATAGTGTCGGGGTGGAGCTGAAGGGGTTGAGAAGAAGTCAGGCTGGGGCAAGCTCTCCCACTTCGAAGAGCTGTGCACTGCGAGGTCTTTCAGAGCTTTTAAAATCTTCACCCACATGCCCAGCATAGAATTGCCATTTGACAACCACCTGACAAGAAGGCCCCTGCAACCAGTCAGAGTTTACTAGATGAGCAGTGGAGTCCTGAGGACTGAAATTGCAAACCAGGTCAGAATGATACGTTTGCTCATTTCATCCTGATCCTGCGTTCCCTTCCCAACACCCAAGTAGCTCAAATGTGAAGATGTATGGGAAGGAGTAAGAGAGCAGACCACATCCCTCCCTGATGCTGGCCTATTGATCTAAGGAAGTCTGGAGTGTGTGTGTGTGTGTGTGTGTATGTTTTGAGACGGTCTTGCTCTGTCACTCAGGCTGGAGTGCAGTGGCGTGATCTCAGCTCACTGCGACCTCCACCTCTTGGGTTAAAGCGATTCTCATGCCTCAGCCTCCAGAGTAGCTGGGATTACAGGCATGTACCACTACGCCCTGGTAATTTTTGTATTTTTAGTAGAGATGGGGTTTCACCATGTTGGCCAGGCTGGTCTTGAACTCCCTACCTCAGGTGATCTGCCCACCTCAGCCTCCCAAAGTGCTGGGATTACAGGTGTGACCCATCGCACCCGGCCATGTGTGTGTATTTTTAATAACTGAAAATAACAATGATTCTAAATCTAAGGGCTCTCCTTGAAATACTATTAAAAGACAGAACATATAGATTTGATAGAACATTTCCCTTTGTTGAAAGGGAATGATTTAAAACCCCATATTTTATTTGCACCTCATGAAGCAGACTGCTCAATAAACCAGTTACTATTAAAAATTATATTTAGGCCAGGCACGGTGGCTCACGTCTGTAATCCCAGCACTTTGGGAGGCTGAGGTGGGCAGATCACCTGAGGTCAGGAGTTCCAGGCCAGCCTAGCCAACATGGTGAAACCCCATCTCTATTAAAAATACAAAAATTAGCCAGGCATGGTGGCGGGTGCCTGTAATCCCAGCTACTTGGGAGCCTGAGGCAGGAGAATTGCTTGAACCCAGGAGGTGGAGGTAGAAGTGAGCCAAGATTGTGCCACTGCACTCCAGCCTCGGCAACAAAGAGCGAAACTCTTTCTCAAAAAAAGAGATTATATTTATTACAATGCAGGGAGTAAGAAAAGGAATTCACAAAACACTCAGTTGACAGATAATAGATTGCAAACCCTTTCACTTCTAGTATTGATCTGAGGATATCCAAATGAACACTGAATGTAAATTACCCTGAGAACATCTCCGCTAGAAGAACTGGTTACTGAAACCTTATTTTTAATATAGGCAATCCTTTGGGAGTAAACATTTCAAATATTACACTGTGCTCTATTTATTATCTCTCCCTATGGGTTTTTTAGGGCATGATAACTTGGGCTTTTGCTGAAGTGACTCATAGTCTCAGCACAGAAGACTTTTTGAATATGATTTGGTGGACTATTCTCATCATCTAAAGTAATAAAAATATTTAAGCATTCAAAAATTCTACATTAGTTATTTCATTTATCTATTAAATATTTACTGAAGTTATAAATGGGTACTGCTAGGCCCCATGAGGGATAAAACATGAATTAGACACTGTTCTCATTTTCAGGATGTTTCTAGTTTGGTAAGACTCAAGATGTACAGATATAACAAGAAGGCAAGGTGGAAAGTGTTGAGAGGTAACTTTAAAGGGATGTGCCCTTAGACCAGGCAACTGAGTTCCTGACCTGGGCTCTGAGTTTTACAGGATCTTCTTCTGGATTAAGGGGACATGCTCACCAGGAGCCTGAACTTCCTCCTCCTTCTAAACTGTGTTCTGAGTGTCCAAGATCCCAGAATCTCATGCATAAATTCATTTTCTCAAGTGTAGAGACAGAACCTGGAAACGTGGGCCAACTCTCTCTACACTACACCACCTTTTACAGTTTATTAGCCAGTTAGCAACCTTTAATATTTAGATTATGTAATAAGGGCCTCTGATACTCTTGGCATGGAAACCCACGAATGTTAGGCGGCAAGTTGGCCTGGCTATGGGAATTCAGGAGGACGTAGAACTGTGCCTTGGCAGCATATGGGACGTTCCACTGGGGAAGTAGAGCTTGGGCATGCAGAGGTGGAAGAAGGGAGAAGAGGGACCTCTGGCAGAGGGAACATCACACTCAAAGACATGGAGACTAAAAGTGCCAGGTTACATGTGGGAAGTCTGGCTTTCCTGGATACCAGGAATGGAAGGGCAGAAACTCAGGTTATAAAAGGAGAAAGAGACCAGATCATGGATGGTGTGGAATATAGGACATGGTGAGAGAGGGTTTGGCAAACTGTCTCATATTCTCAGCACAGGAGAATCTATTTAGAGTGACTGATGTTCACATCTAACACTCACATCAGCAGGTAGGCCTTACTGTAGACAATAAGCTGTCATTGGAGGTTTGAGCAGTTTTGAAGAGATCAACTTTATAAGTATAAAGCTCTGGCTTGCTATGGAATAGCACATGGGAGAGACTGGAAGGGTAGAAACAGGCAACTATGTAGAAGAGAGTAATGATACAGGGGAAGGTGAAAAAGAGACATATTTGAGGTAATAGAAAAGAAGAACTAGGTAGAAAAAGACATAAAAAGTGATCCCAAGACTTTATATGTATCCCTTGGCCATCCCTTAGGCCACCCCTGTGTGGCCGGCTAATCATCTTTGCCATGCCGACACAGAAGAGTGACCAGCTCCAGTCCCCAGACTATGTTGGATACCTCTGTGGGTGTTGAGTGGTGGGGGGTGGGGACAGGGTGAAGAGGAAGGAAGACATTGGATTTGGGTACATGGTTTGAAGTTTGCACCTGTTCAGTAGCATAAATAACCACTACTCATTTTGTATGTGTTGTCTGCAGATAGTTTGTGACTTGAAACAAAGATCATTCACGATTTTGATCAATAATTTGGGTACATGGTTTGAAGTTTGCACCTGTTCATTAGCATAAACAACCACTACTCATTTTGTTTTGTTTTTTGAGATGAAGTTTCGCTCGTTGCCCAGGCTGGAATGCAATGGAGCAATCTCGGTTCACTGCAACTTCCACCTCCCAGAATCAAGCAATTCTCTTGCCTCGGCCTCCCAAGTAGCTGGGATTACAGGCACCCACCACCACGCCTGGCTAATGTTTTTGTATTTTTAGTAGAGACAGGGTTTCACCATGTTGGCCAGGCTGGTCTCAAACTACTGACCTCAGGTGATCCGCCCACCTCCGCCTCCCAAAGTGTTGGAATTACAGGCGTGAGCCACCGCGGCTGGCCAACCACTACTCATTTTGTATGTGTTGGCCACAGATAGTTTGTGACTTAAAACAAAGATCATTCATGATGTTGATCAATAATTGAGCATCCACTGGATGTATAGCACAGTAGTGCTGTCAATATGGGGAACAATAGAATGTAATGCATAGCTCTCCTGGATAAACAGAAACTTCCATTTCCACATTATGTTGTTCCGTCTCAAGCTTTTTAATAACTCCTGTGCCCAATGTCTTGGTGGCCCCCAACAGTGATATGTGTGTAGACAGAGCAGGGCTGGATCATGTAACAGGCATTTCTAAGTTGTCAAGTAACTTTTTACAAAAGAGGACACAAAAAAGGAGATCTGTCAGCTGCATGCTATTACAATGACTGGGTCTAGTTTATCTCAACACACACAGGCTTTACACTGGTGTTTCCTGGATTCAGTGTCTATTCTCTTCTAACTAGCAGGCTTTTAAAACACAAACTTTTGTTTCTTTGAGACGCAGTATTGCTCTGTCGTCCAGGTTGGAGTGCGGTGGTGCATCTCTGCTCACAGCAACCTCTGCCTCCTGGCTTCGAGCAATTCTCCTGCCTCAGCCTCTGGAGTAGCTGGGATTATAGGCCTGTGCCAACATGTCCGGCTAATTTTTGTATTTTTAGTAGAGACGGGGTTTCGCCATGTTGGCCAAGCTGGTCTTGAACTCCTGACCCCAAGTGATCCTCCTGCCTCAGTCTCTCAAAGTGCTGGGATTACAGGCGTGAGCCACCCCGCTTGGCCTTTTGAATTCTGGGCTAATTCTTTCATTTTCTATTATGTGATTATAAGTCTCAATGTAAACCATCTTTGAACTCTAAGACATGTAAGACATCTGACTGTAAGTTACATTTTGGTCAGTTGCACAATTTGACACAACATGCTTCTGCACACCCCCAGTTCCTCTGCCTTTCTGCAAACTTTGCTCTGTGGGGATTACTTATGTAGCACTTTTAAATTAGGTGGCTGGTATCAAAACCGCCACACAGTTTGCCTCCAACATGTCTTCTAGAAGGGAAGGACAAAAGGTTTTTAAAATCATGTTCTAAGAAGAGGGCTACAGAAGCAACAGAGAAGGCGTGGAAAAGTGTCTAGCTGCGTTTTCTTTATAACGGCTGGAGCTTTAAGAGTCAGCAGCTTTAAACGTAAACAAGCTAGGGCCGTCTTGAGCAGGAGACCTACGGCTGATGGGGGTGGAAGGTTAACCTCGGCTTGGAGTTAAGGAAGCGCAGGAGGCGCGGCCTCGGAGGCTTAAAGCTCAGTTCCACTGAGCCTTCGCCGCCGAAGGTTGGCTACAAAAACTGACTTGGCCAAGTGACGTTTACCTCCCTGGAGGTTCGCGTCCACCTGGACATCAGCGGACGGGTCGAGTTTCATTAACGCCGCATACTTGAGAAAAGAAGAGTTTGAAAAGACCACCCAAACTACATAACTAAATCGAGATCATCCTCCTTCCCTCACTCTCTTTCTTCCTCTCTTCTACTTTCTTTATCATGCATTTTTTTTTTTTTTGTATTTTTTTTTTCCTTTACTTCAACGCCTACCTCTTCCTTGGCCAACAAATTACCCACCCGGCTCGGGCTCCACCTTTTCGTCTCCAGCGGCTCCAGGGCTCTCTCCACCGTGCCGGGGTCCTACAGTGCGCTCGCCGGGCCGCCAACTCTCACCCTCCCTGCCCCCATCAAGCTCCTTCGCTTTCCCAGACAACGGCTGTCGCGCCCCAGGTCCGGCCTCTCCAGGGCGGCCGCACGCGCCCGCTCCCCGGTCCGGGTACCCCGTCACCCCTACAGCGCCGCCCAGCGTCGCGTCCCCGAGCAGCCCGGTGCGGCGGCGGCGGTTTCCCGGGTGGCCCGGCCTCCCGAGGGTCGCCCCGCCCCGGCCCAGCTCCGCCCCCGGCCGCCGCTCCCTGATTGGCTGCCCCCCCCCACCTCTCCCGGGCTCCTCTCCTCCCCCTCGCCCAATGGGCACCCGCACCTGGTCCAAAAATTCCCCCGAGGGGACCGAGGGGGCTCTGCCACTTCCAGCTCCCGCCCGGCGGCTGTGACTGCCCCGGCGAGTCGCAGAGCGGGGAGTGGACACGGAGTAGGGAGCGGAGAGGGAAGGAGGAGGAGGAGCAAAGGTGTTGGAGAGAAAACTTCAGAAAGGAACAGGAAACCTGCCGGGGAGGCGGCGGCGGCTGCGGCTTCTCTGGGCGCCCGGGCTGCGCTCTTCGCGGGGTGTCCGCAGCTGCGGCTTGGCCCCTGCCTGGCTTCCCCGGCGCGCACGCACGGCTGAGCCGCGACGCTTGGTGGCTCGGGCCGTGCCCTCCGCCGCGACTCTTGGCCGCTGCCGTCCCGTGCTCCGATCCGCTCGTGCCTCGGCGGCTCCCTGGAGAGAGAGCGGCGAGGGCGCAGGGAAGAGGAGGGACGTCCACTGTGGAACATGAAGCAGCATGACTGATAAAATGTCCAGCTTCCTCTACATAGGGGACATCGTGTCCCTGTACGCGGAGGGCTCGGTCAACGGCTTCATCAGCACCTTGGGGTAAGCGGGAGACGCGGGCTGGGCAGCGCTCGCGCTCCGGGTCCTGGGAACCCGTCCCTGTCCCTCCTCCGCCTCCAGGTCCTCCCGCTGCCGCGTGCGGTGGCCCGGCCGGGCAGGGTCGGCGCCCGCGGACAGTGCCGTGCGCTCGGCTCTCTTGCTCGCCCGCTCGCAGGAAGCTGCCCTGAGAGGCAAGACTTTCTCAGCAACTTCGTAATCTCGAGCTCAGAGACACATCGAAAGGAGGAAGTGATTCAGAAGCCCGGAGACGGGCCCGGCGAAGAGGTCTTCGCTGGCTTTTCCCTGGGTTGTTTTGATTAAAATGTGTGCTTGTTTTCCCTGGAAGGTAAAACAAAACACCCCCCTTTCCCACCGTTTCTCGCTACCGTTCTCAGCCCCTGGTCTCTCAGTGCCGGGTTTGAAAGAGCAGTCGATAAAAGTCCGTGGCCTTGGACCTGAAATTCAAGCGATGTGGTGAGCCTAAGTGTGGCGTTGTCCTGCGGGAGGAGCTCACTGTCCCCTCTTCGCTGGAGCAGTTTCCTTTTGGCCTTGCCGAACGAGGACTCGCCCCACCAGCCTGGGCAGCCTTAGGGGCATCCGCAGCGCTGTGACCCTTGGACGTCTCTGAGGGCTTCCTGGGTTCTAGAACTCAGACCTGCTATCTCCCCTTCCCAGGCCTTGGCCCACTGAAATGCTGAGCCTCTCTTGGAATTTAGCCAAGTGAAGAGTTCTTGAGATTCGAGTTGGATGGGGGAAAAAAAAAATATATATATATATATATATATATATATACACACACACACACACACACATACACACACATATGTATATATTTATGTTTATGAATGAGGGAAATATATAAATATGTTTATATATTTTATGTATATGATACATATATATATAAAAACAGTGTGCTAAATGGTTAAATAGGACTTCCTTGTTTTCTCTCTGTTCTAATTGGAAATAGCAGTGTGCAGTTTAATTGCACGCAGCAGTATATTTTGATGCACAGGAAATTTTTTGTTACCTAATTTGAGTACTTAGATCCCCCCGCCCCACATTTCAGGCTGTGGAACTGGTGTTTCCACTCCTATCTGGCTATGGTTTTCAGCTGTTAAGCTTTGAGGCAGATGACTTAACCTGCAGTGTCCCTGGCCAGTGACTTTGAGTTGTGTTGTAACGGAGTGCTGCCTACTAAACACTGGGACATGGAAATCACCAGTGCTTCCACAGTTCCTGTTACTTGTGCATTCCCCCTAATGAGTGAAAGAAGGGAGGTAGATTTAATTCAGTCCCTTTTCCATCAGTGTTACTTTCTTATGCAACTAAAGTGTGGAAGGAAAACCATGTTAGTGCCAAGTGCTTCTGCTGGATTTGTGAATCATGAGCTACCACTGTTTTTGAGATCATTCATGATACAAGTTCAGTTTCTGGGCCCCCAGCAACATTTTGCAGGTGGACCCTGCTGCTCTTTACCCTCCGTAGATTCTCCAGGTGTGTGTGTGATGTAGTAGTTAAGCAGAGGGGGTTCCATGGACAGAATACTTGGGGTTTGAATTCTGGCCCTTCCACTTGTAAACCTTATGACCTTGGGAAAGTTACATAATCTCTCTGTGCCCCAATCTCCTCAGTTCTACAGATGGGAATAAGCATGATTTCTACCTCATAGGGTTGTGGTGAGAAAGAAGAGATTAATATATGTAAAGTGCTTAGCACGGTACCTGGCGCATTATAAGCACTTATGTGTTAGCTATTGTAGTAATTATCATTGCCTTGGTGACTGTGAGCCATAGTTGTATTTGTGGACAAAATAATAACAAGGACTAGGAATACAGTACAAAACCTAGACAAAGAAAATAACTTTTTTTAGTGTCTTATTCAGCAAAGGTATGCTTATGGATAACTTATAAAACAAATACCAGAAGGACTATAGATGGCAAATCAGGAAGCTACAAGTTTAACAGTTATGGAGTCGACCCTGATCATTTTAGAGATTAGGACTTGAGGTTAAGAGAAACGAAGCTACTAACCCAAGAAACAGAGGGCATTGATGCCAGAAGCTGGAACTCTAACCCTGTCTCCAGATTTCTAGCCAAGAGTGCTTTTCTTTGGTTATAGATAATAATCTTTAAACCTTGAGAAAAATAAGCTAGAATAACCTTTAATGTACAGTATACATTTGTGTAAATATTTCTGATTTGTATTCAACTTTCTTGTTGGTGTTTTGAAGGTTGAGCTTCCTTAGTATGTTTTTGTGCAATATATTATTTTTCTGTTAATGAACTGAGTCTTGTTAAAGTTAATATGACAAAGTCTTGGGGCTGCTAGATTCTAAGGTGAAGAAGGGTCTTTAGAAATGCTGCCACTGGGCTGGGCGCGGTGACTCATGCCTGTAATCCCAGCACTTTGGGAGGCCGAGGCAGGCAGATCAGTTGAGGTCAGGAGTTTGAGACCAGCCTGGCCAACATGGGGAAACCCCATCTCTGTTAAAAATAAAAAATTAGCCGGGCATGGTGGCGGACGCCTGTAGTCCCAGCTACTTGGGAGGCTAAGGCAGGAGAATCACTTGAACCTGGTAGGCGGAGGTTGCAGTGAGCCGAGATTGCACCACTGCACTCCAGTCTGGGGGAAAGAGTGAGACTCTGTATCAAAAAAACAAGCAAAACAAAACAAAACAAAACAAAAAGAAATGCTGCCATTGGTGAAACTTGGTGCTTTGATTGGATATTCTTTTCCTGAGATAGACTGCTCAGAGTTTCTTTTTCTAGTACTCTAGAAGTCAGGGGTTGGATATGACCGTGCCTCCCTCCTGGTACTTGCTTCTGAACATCTTTTCAAAGAGCAGTTATAGTAAAAGTCATTGCTGATGTGCCTGATGCAGTTTCCTGGCTTTCACTGGAATAGTGTTCAAAGGATACTCAAGGGAAGCATAGTGAGCCTAGGACTTAAATGGACCCTGGGTGGAGTGAATCTATTTATAGAACAATTAAGACAAACTGTAAAATTAAAAATGCCGTGGTCCAGCCTGGGTAACATACGAAGACCCTGTCTGTACAAAAAATATAAAAAAATAGCCAGGTGTGGTGGTGCACTCCTGTGGTCCCAGCTGGCCCCAGTTACTTGGGAGGCTGAGGTGGGATGATCACTTGAGCTTGGGAGGTCAAGGCTGCAGTGAGCCACAATCACATCATTGCACTCCAGCCTGGGTGACAGACAGCCCCTGTTTAAAAAAAAAAAAAAAAAAGAAAAGAAAAAACACAACGGTGCTGTGAAATCTCACTTGACAAATGTGCATCAAGTTTTAATGATGCATAAAAATATAGCACTTTTCTACTTTGCAAACATGGCAGTGCAGAAAGCATTAATTTTTTATAATAAAAAATTGGGAATATCAAAAAATTAAACCTGAAATTATTATTTTATTAATGAACATTTCCAAATTCTGCTGTATGTGAGCTATGCAAATAATGTTGCAAACACTTGAAAGTTGCTTTCAGAAAGCATCTGGCACCTCATTGAAAAAGGCTCATGTAATTTCTAACGAAACCATGCTGTTCATTTGCTATTCTTCTAAATATTAAATTTAAAATTCATATAAGAGAGAAGAGGAAACTTAGGAAGAAAGAAATGAATTTATTTTCCTGACCATAAGTCTTCCATCTCAACAGAACTATGTGAGCTCTTGTGCCCAGGGATGTCGGTTTGCCCACGGCTCCTTGCAGTCCTCTACTCTGTACCTCCAGCCATCGGAGTGCATATTTCTGTGGCAGTTGTTAGATAAGATGCTAAAACTGACTTTTGGCTTTGATAACTAAACCAAAATACTTTATCCTAATTTAAACTGAAGTATTTTGTGCTAAAAATCTCATCGATTTTTATTAACATGTGGGTGGTTTTCAAAGTTGGGGATTCCGTAAATAAAATAATTTCCTAAAATTCAGGGGTGAAAAAGTTTTAGCTGTTGAGAAATATTCCCATTTAATTTCATAATGGCTTAATTAAGGCCATTTGATGCTTTTATCCTGAGAAGTCAGACTGATTCATGATTTTGTTCCTTCTGCTTTCTGTCTGTGACATTGCAGTTTTTTAATGGTTGGTCGTGCTTGGTTTTAGTACTTTTTTAAGGCTGTAGACTGACATTGGGCTCAGATTTTTAGGAGTTGTAAAACTCATGGGAACATATGTCTGTGCCACGTGAAATCTTATCTAGGTACATGTTGGGGTAGCACCCCCTATTTTTTACCTCGGAGTACAGTTGGTAGGTATTTTATTTTGCAGTTGGTTTTAGGGCTATGAAACCAAAGCAGAGTGGTAGTTGTAATTTCTCATTGTCTTGTTGTGGGGTCATTATATGTACATATCCTGCGTCAAAGACACAGTACATCTCTCTAGCTGAATTTTCTTTCTCTTCTGTTAGTTGGAGGTCTGTTGTTCCAGGTCTGCTGCTAATTAGCCATGTGGCCTTGTTCCTATCGTTTATTCTTTTTTCATGTCAGCATGTCTTCCTGAAAACTAAGAAGGGGAGAAGATGCTGTTGCCCATACCCCTGGGGGTATTATAAAAGCAAGTGATAGAGACAGAAAGAAAAGATTTCTTTTTTAGAAAATTGCTAGGAAAATCTACATTATGCTTATATTTTTGCATGTCAAATTGCACATTTTCTTCAAAGGCGTATGAATTGTTAAAGTGAATCAGATTGGAGACATTGACACTGTATATATTTAGCCGAAATTTATTCTACTGTCATATTAAAAACACAACGGGGGAGCTAAAAATTAGACTAAAAAGTTTTTGATTTCCATTTTAGCTCTTCATCCATGCATGATGGTTAGTAGCATGATGCTTTTTCAAAGTCAGCTTAGCAAGGTGTTTAATGAGAACTGAGTTTACACAGTATTTCAAGATAATGAATAGACATTTATTTGCAAATAAATCTTGTTTGATTTTAATGTTTAGCGTGTAAATATGTTTTGGATGATATATATTTTTACTATGTAGTTGCTGGGTATTTTTGCCATAAGGTAATGAATTTTTCAGCTGGAAAAGTCATGGAGTTTCACTATATTTGAGTTTACCAGGCCCCTCTTGGAGGCCCCTCTGACTGGAGATGTGGGAGGATTTTCTTAGGCCTAGTGACCCAGCTTCTCAGGTTGATTTATCAGTCTGTTTGTGTAAAATTTGAATGCCCTAGTTGCAAAGATTGGCATTTCTCCTTTTTTCCCCATTATCCTTTACCTGTATTTACTAGATGTTTCTGAATCTTGAATTGTTGCAAGCCAAGTTACAGTTATTGTTCTTTTCTCTGTGTAAGTGCAAAGGGGCCTGGTTTGTATTTCCTAATTTAAAATTTCATCTAAAGAATCAATGTAAGAAATACTTGTATTGACTTATGGACAGTTGCTTTAAATCCCATTGGGTGAAGATGGTGAATATATTTTAAATAAACTATTTTTATTTTCTACTGGCATGTCTTAAGGTTATAGTTTTTGTGTCTCTTTTAAAGGTGAAGGAGGGAGTCTTGGGATATGCTGTCCAATTTCGAATGTAGTGTTGATTGTCCCTTTCTCCTCCTTCCATTTTTTCTATACTAGGATTTGTCTTTCTTGTTGCTGCCACATCTGATGACAACAGATATTCACATTTCTGTGTACATTAACTTGACCAATGGTCAGGTACCACAGAGTAGGGACTGAGCATAGCAGAATTCTTGGGATAGTGGGATAGTAGAATCAGTGAAAGGTGCATCAGTCCTTCCTTGGCTGTTCTCGGCATGGTTGAGGGGTTAGTAAATGATAAGTATGTGTGTGTGTGTGTGTGTGTGTGTGTACGTCTGTATATGTATGTTTAAGTGATAGCTACCTTTGCTTTGAGGTTTCTTCTCAGGATCGCCTCAGAACCAACATCTAGGGGTTAAGGTCTCAGTAACTATCCGGTGACTACCAATTGATATGCTGACTTCAAAGCATCATAAGCATCATCATCATAGTCTCTTAGTCAGAGTGACAAAGGATTGGAGTCCTTATTTTTACTTCCTGCTTCATTTTGGCCAATGCAATTAACTTTTCCATTCTTTTGTTTCCATGTTCAGGGATGGATGTCTGGTAGGGTGATGGGGAGGGGGAGTCACACAGTTTATAATTCTGACTTAATTCCTTAGATGAATGAGATCGTGTAACTGTTTACTTTTTACTATTCCCAATTGTGGTCCCTCAAATTTATCTTCCTGATCTTTTTTCCTGCTAAACATTTTTGAGGTTTAACTAGTTGTAGATTTGGTTTATTATCTTATTTAATTATGCTGTTTTTATTATAGTTTTAAAAATATTTTCCTCAATAGGCCTTTTTTTTTTTTTTTTTGAGGTGTGACCACGGCTCACTGTAACCCTGAACTCCTGGGCTCAAGTGATCCCTCCATCTCAGCCTCCCAAAGTTCTAGGATTACAGGTGTGAGCCATGACACCTGGCCTCAATAGGACTTTTTGATCAGTGGGGAGTTGTAGATGAAGCTTGGAATGGTTATAATTAACTTTTATTTTTGTATAAGATGTTTAGTATCTTCCAAACAGAACCCTTCCAAATGACGGCTGTTGTTTCCTGCCATAACCAGGCATATAAGCTTAGCATTGTTTTGGCTAAGGCATATGATAATGTGATAAATATATCTAAAAGTCCATTGGACATTTGCATGTGTGTTCACTGTGGAGGAAGAAGATGACAGAAGCTTGAATACTGAGTTGTTTTGGAAAGTCTAAGTGTTAGAAGTGTGATGTTGTGGAACTTGAAATTAACTCAAGTACAAAGAGAGTTTCTGAAGTGGTGAACATTAAGTATTTAAAGCTGAAAGGGCGACTATTTCTTAAACCTAAAAGTCATTCTATAAATACCATTGCAGCTTTTCAGCCCCCTGTGGCAATGAGAGCTCAGTCAAGTAAACAACCACCCCTCCTCAAGAGCCCTGATGGCTTGACTTTGATAGAAGAGAATTCAGAGGCAACTGCTGGGCTTCATTCTAGGTGTAACAGGGGCATTTTCTTTTTGCACAGGTAGTGCTTTTCACAATGACACTTTTTTTTTGGTAACTGTTCTCATGCAGATAGTGTGTAGATAACTTAGAGAATATAGACAGAATACTATAGACTCAAACTTTAAAACTTACATTCCAGGCAGAGGGTCTTCATATATAAATATAAAACAAGTAACAGTGGACTTTTATGACCAATTTATATTCTAATAACAGCAAATTTTCTGGTTTTTTAGATATCAGAACTTGGTAATAGATCACTGCATTATAATCAGATGTGAACTTTTAATGATCGTTCATTCATTCATTCACTTATTTTTATTTTTTATTTTCTTCGGAGACAGGGTCTTGCTCTGTTGTCCAGGATGGAGTGCAGTGGCGTGATCTCGGCTCACTGCAACCTCTGCCTCCTGGGTTCAAGTGATTCCTGTGCCTCAGTTTTCAGAGTACCTGGGATTACAGGTGTGCGCCACCATGTTCGGCTAATTTATTGTATTTTTAGTAGAGATAGGGTGTTGCCGTGTTGGCCAGGCTGGTCTCAAACTCCTAACTTCAGGTGATCTACTTGCCTTGGTTTCCCAAATTGCTGGGATTACAGGCATGAGCCACTGCGTCCAGCCCATTTGCTTATTTAATGAATAAAACTGTGCCTTTTGAATGTATTGATGGCATTTTTTGGTGTCATGTTTCTACTCCCATGATGACTTAGATGGGAATGTTTAAAAATATAAGCTATATAAGCTTTAGAAATATAAGCCATATAAACTTTAGAAAACCACAATTTTAATAAAAAATTTTCAAAATGATATATATGGAAACTAGAACAGCATATTAGCAGTGGTTGACTCTTTATGGTGAGTATGTAGATGATTTTAATTCCAATTTTTATTTCTTCTGTATTTCCCAGTTTTATGTATGTTTTTAAAATTAAACATCTATTACTTTTATAGCCAGGAAAGTTAACTAAAATGGTTTTTAGGGACTCTTCAATTTCTTATTACTGTTAATCAACAATATTTACATTAAAAAGCATAAATAAATTATTTTCCTAGTTATGGTCAGTGGAGGAAAACCACCAACTGAGAAACTGTTATTACTGAAATAGACAGTCATATATTTCCCATGAAAATTTTTTTCCTGGTTATTATGGGTATTTTAAAGTATATTGTGGAAAAAATGTTTGATCAGTAATGCTGAGCAATTAAGTGGGTTGATTTAACTCATGTAGTAAATGTATACAGATGATAACGATTTACAATGGTTTGATAGTTTGATTTACAATTTTTCAACTTTATGATGGTGCAAAAGTAATATTCAGTAGACACCATATTAGAGTACTCATATAACCATTCTGTTTTCAACTTTCAGTATATAGTGTTCAATAAATTACATGAGCTATTCAACACTTTTATTACAAAATAGGCTTTGTATTTGCCCAGTGTAGGCTAATGTAAGTGTTCAGAGAACATGTGAAGAAGGTTAGGCTAAGCTATGTTGTTTGGCAGGTTAGGTGTATTAAATGAATTTTTGACTTAGAATATTTTCAACTTACCATGGGTTTATTGGGATGTAACCCAATTGTAAGTTGAAGAGTATTGGTAGTCTTTTATTTTAGAAGTCTATTGACACATGTAAGAAGTATCCATTTTAGCACGGCTGACTTTTTCATTTTAGTAATCTTAGTACTCACTATGAAACTTTTATTGCTTGAGTCAACTTCTATAGTATTAGTTTTTGAGGAGTTTTGTGTGTGTGTGTAATTGAAATTTAATCAACTGTTTTTGTTGACTATCTTTGAAACAGATGGATTAGCTCTCTCGAAATTCAAATCAATAATGGGTTAACAATAGCTATTATACAGTTTATACCAACCTATCCAAAGATTTCCAACCTTGAATTAAGAATAAGTTAAAATATCAGGTTATTTAGACAAAACTTTAATCATATAATTTAAAATGTGAAAATGTGTCCACATTAAGACACATGTGACTATCCTGGCGATGTGGTTTATGTCTGAAGCATGCTGCAGAATGACTCATTAATTCATTCAGTAGATATTTCTTGAGCCCTTTCTGTGTGCCCGGGAATATGTGTAAAGAGATGCCAGATATAAAGCTGTTTTTAATTATTATCTCAATGGATTAATTAATTAATTTGTTATTTTAATTGTTATCTGAAAAGCTTACTCTTCCTTTGCGAATTTGTAGTATGGCTCTTGGCTACGATCTGTGGGAAACATCAAGGCATTTAACACTTTTTTTGCTCTCAGCGTTGCAAATGTTGCCAGGTCAGGAATGGACACTGTCTTAATCTTGTATGCTCAGCACCTGACAAAATTGCTGGTATAGAGTAGGTGTTTAATAAATATTTGTGCAACTATTGTAGTTATTATTTAGCAATGGAGATAACACTGGTATTGAGTAACTACAATATCAGGCAATTTTTTTTCAAATGCTCAAAAAGATGATTAAAACAGCACCATAGAAAGTCAGAAGAGTCAGATTCTTTCTCTCCTGATTGGGATGACCTGGCGGGAGCTTCAAGGAGGTGGCAGCATTTTCGTTGAACTTGGAAGGATTATTAGAATGGATATTTGTCTCAAACCTATGCCCATGATTGATCATGTATTCTTGGTACTTTTTTCTTTCTTTTAAAAGAATTGGGCCGGGCGCGGTGGCTCACGCCTGTAATCCCAGCACTTTGGGAGGCCGAGACGGGCGGATCACGAGGTCAGGAGATCGAGACCATCCTGGCTAACACGGTGAAACCCCGTCTCTACTAAAAAATACAAAAAACTAGCCGGGCGAGGTGGCGGGCGCCTATAGTCCCAGCTACTCGGGAGGCTGAGGCAGGAGAATGGCGTGAACCCGGGAGGCGGAGCTTGCAGTGAGCTGAGATCCGGCCACTGCACTCCAGCCTGGGTGACAGAGCGAGACTCCGTCTCAAAAAAAAAAAAAAAAAAAAAAAAAAAAAAAAAAAAAAAAAAGAATTGGTAAAATTTTACTGTCCGTTTTAATAGCTCCAAAAAACTAAAGCAAACAATTCAATATTGTTGAGATATGCAAAGACAGAAGAAATTATCTGAGAACCTATTTTATGCTTATTTTCCAAATGCGAGAGGTTTAAGCTTGGTTCAGATCCTCTGAGATTAAGATGGCATTCCATCCTTGTCACATATGGTGAATTTACTGAGACCTGAGATAATGAGGCTAGGACTATAAAGCCCAGTCGGGAAGAAACTTGGCAGTTGCTTGGGAGAAATTTATGCCACTTACCCAGTGCCTTTGGCTATTATATTTTTACTTCCTTTCCCCGTATTTGTTTCTATCCCTAGTATTTCATAGTAGTTTTTCTTCATGAATCACGAACTTAAGTAGAATTGTATAAATGCCTGGAAACATTGGCAATATGGACATCTTTTCATCGAATATTAAGAAATATTTTAATGGTTCTTAATATAGCACACACATACATGAGTTTCCCACTTGGTATAGAATACCCTGCTGGTATGTATCGAGTCCGTCATGCTCTGTTTTCCTTTTGGTGTTTTAACATGTTTAAAAAGCCATAGATAGATTCCCATGAATGTAGGGAAGACTAAAAGAAGTGAACAAAGCAAAATCTGAGTTCTTAGACTTCAACTATGTGTTAATGAGTTTCTATCTATTACTGAGATGTTTGAGTCACTGTACAAATATCATCATAAAAATTTCTTTGTGCAGATTACAAAATGCTGGACTTTTATTATATATTAATTATCCCAGAGATTTCCTCGACAGAGTCCTAGAGAAAACTTAGATTTTTAGTGAAGTAATATCTAGTTCTCTAGCTCTCTGAGATCCTGGAAGGACTAATTATGAAATAATCACTAAGGAAAAGAGGATTCTTCTCATTATGTAGGGAACTTATATGGATCATCAGAGCTAAAGATAAGAGCTCAAATGACCAGAAAAGCAAACAAAACCCAACAAAAACCCAATAAACAAAACTGGTTTGAAACCTGTTAATTTTCTAATGGCAAATCGAAATGTATTATCTGTAAAAATTTCAGAGAATAGAGTACTCACGAACTCAAGTTGCAGCTCACATTTAATTAAATTATTTGCAAACCTTGTAGTGAATTGCCCTGGAACTCTTGAAAACAATTTTTAGGCATCCCTTATTATCCTCATTCTTACTATTTGATCTCAAAAGCTCTAAAGATTTGGAAAGCAAGGGATACTTGGATATCACTTTGCCCACATGGATGAAGTTTAAGAATTGAAAAACTCTATTAGAAGTAACGTTCTTTGTTGGTAAGGAACAGAAACCGTCTCTGACTAGCTTACAGAAAGAAGGAAATTTATTGTGAGAAGACTGGAGGAGCTCCAAGAAATAAAATGATGAGCTCAACAACTGAGCATCAGGAGAGGCAGGAACCTAGGGCTGCTGTTGGAATCTCAATAGCAGGATCTACTCTCTGGGTCCCATCATATCCACGACTTGAATCTAGCAATTTCTGTATTCAGTGTCCCTCTCTTTAAACTTCAAATTATGAGGTGACAGAATTTGGCCCCACTTGGATCAGGATTAATCATTAATATCCATAAAGGCAAGTGGCAGTGCCCAGATCTGGCTATCGGGGGAATCACTGTGACCAGAGCACTGTGACCATTTCTGCTTGCTGCGGGGGCAGTGTGGTATGGGGGACAGAGAACAAAGATGCTGGGTGTGAGCTGGATTTCACTGCTTACTAGGCACCTTAATAGTGAGATTTTAGTGCCTTTTAAAGTAAATCGTGATAAAATATACATAAAATTTATCATTTTAACCATTTAAAAAGGTACAATTCAGTGATATTAAGGACATACACAATGTTGAGCAACCATCACTGCTCTCCATTTCCAGAACTTGTTTTTACTATGCCAAACAGAAGCCCTATATCCTTTAGACAATAAATTCCCATTCTTTCCTTCTCCCAGCCCCTGGTAACCTCTAGTCTACTTTCTGTCTCTATGAATTTGCCTATTCTAGGTACCATGTATAAGTAAAAACATGCAATATTCGTCCATCCTTTCATGTGTCTGGCTTGTTTTACTTAATGTTTTCAAGGTTCATCCATGTTGCAGCACGTGTTAGTACTTCATTCCTGTTTATTGAGAATACTATTCCGTTGTAGACATATGACTCATTGTGTTTATCCATTCGTCAGTGGATGGACATTTGGGTTGTTTCCACTTTTTGGCTATTATGAATAATGCGGCTGTGAATATTTATGTACAAGATGTTGTGTAGACTTATATTTTTAAAAATTCTTTTAGGTTTATACTTAGCAGTGGAATTTCTGGGTCATATGGTAATGCTATGTTTAACATTTCACCTTGGCCTTTCCTATTTGCTTTACCCTGTGTTACCTTTCCTTCCTCCATATAATCTTATTACATACAATATAATTTATTATTTATTGTATCCATTGGGTATCTGTCTACCTCAATAGACTGTAAGTTCTTTGAAGGCAGGGATCTTTTTGTTTTGCCACTGAATATCTCAAGCGCTTGGCTCTATAAATATTAATAAATATTTGTTGCATTACCATATACATATTTTATTTTAAAATCTCTAAGTAGCTGTTAACATCAGTCCCACTCTGGAAAAAAGTCAATATAATTTTTCGTATTTCTTAAATACTTTGAGATTCATGGGCAATTCTTTTAAAATGGTTGGAAGTTGTCACTGGGTTTATGGTATCATTAAATCTTGCCATTATCAGTCTTTTAATAATCTCTTGTGTTGTATCTCTCTACACACTCAGATCAATATTGGTAAAATTTACACTCTGAAAAAGTAATGTACATGGCCTTTTCTTTTTTTGAGACTGAGTCTCACTCTGCTGTCACCCAGGCTGGAGTGCACTGGCACGATCTTGGCTCACTGCAACCTCCGGCTCCCAGGTTCAAGTGATTCTCCTGCCTCAGCCTCTGGAGTAGCTGTGACTACAGGCTTGTGCCACAATGCCCAGCTAATTTTTTTTGGTATTTTTAGTAGAGATGGGGTTTTGCCATGTTGTCCAGGCGGGTCTCCAACTACTGGTCCCAAGTGATCCACCTGCCTTGGCCTCCCTACAAGGCTTTTTTTGATGATTTGTATGCTATAGCCACATTAAAGAAAGGTTGATATTTCTGTAAATTCAGTTTTGTTTTTACATGCTCAAAGAGTAAATTTGTAAGCATTTTGTGAAGCCATTTCTTAATTTACATGGGCCTTTTCTCTTAGTGGGTAGTACATTGTACATGCAGGGAGACATTTTATACTTTAACTACTATTGACAGAAAAGTTTATTTAAAAAGAATTTACTGATAAAAATGCAGCGAGTAGTTGGGAAATTTATAGTACTTTAGAAAAATAGAATAGAGCATATGACACTTGGTAATTTTCTTTTTAAAATTCAAGAATAAGTGTTTGGAAAATGATAAGCCTTTAAACACAGATTAAGGGGAACAAATGGGCAGTATTTTGTTCCTCGTTAATTTATATCATATCTATTGACTAAGTCTGTTGTAATGAGCTTTGCCTTAAGTCAATACCAAAAGATACAATATCCAGCCAATTTCTTCAAGAATTTGAAATTCTCCAGTGTTATTATTGACTCATGCTAGGAATCTTCATTGGCAGCAGTGTTACAAATGAGGACTTGTTTGAGAGTTATTTGCATATAGGACAGAGAAATAAAGTGAGCAATATAGATATGTACAAATTACAAAATAACTTGAAAAATAAAACAATATATTTTGATTTCTTCTGGTTCTAACATCCTATAATGCTCTTTGCTAGATATTTAAAAATGTAATATCTTTAGAAAAGCAATTTTGAGGTAAAGATACCAAATATTATCAGAATTTTGTTTCATTTCTATAACATCCAAGCTTATACTTATAACATTTAAGTATATCATACCAATAAAGATAGTGACTTAAAAAAAAATTCTGTTACCCAAATCACGAAACACAGTTACATGAGGAATCCAAAGTAAGTTAATGATTTAAGGAACAGTTACTGTGTTTGGCTAAAGTTTCAAGGTCATCGCTAATATTGGGGACATAACTACTTAAACATTTGCATTTCAGGTAGATCTTTGACTTCAACCATATTTTCAAAGACGATGATTTCAGTTCTGGTTCTTTACAGTAGCAGGGAAGGTAAAGAAAGGAATTTTGTTATACTCAGAGTCCTATACTTGTGGCTAGGAATGATAAATATTAAGTGACCTTTTAAGTTAAATCAAGATTTACTGTCAGTGAAAATGTTAGTTATTAAAAACTTGACCACTAATCCATGTGCAGGAATATTAATAAGTGAGAAAAGGACTTTTATTTACTTTTCTTCCTTTATTTACCTGACAGGCCATGATTTAATAGTTGAGTTCCAATTTAAAACCCATGCAAAGAATGAGCCTCCTTTCCTGGTCAGTACAAACGAAGTCATTGTTATCTGTTAGGGGAGAAACCAAATGGATCCTTTCAAAAAGTCTCAGTGGCTAAAGAATCTCTCAGAAGGTCTTTTAAAGTATTATCACATTGCAAATGTAAAAGCACTTTGTTAAGAATGGGAGAATCTGAATGAAGAACTATTTGGGTAAGTTGTCACACAGGAGTTCTGAGAGGCAATCATTTCTTTGGCAATAGATACCCATTAAGTGATTCTATAAACATTTACTAAAGATTAGATCAATATTTGTATTACACATTTTTTTCAAAATGGAAGTTATAATTAATCCAATAAATTCTAAACAATAACCACATTATTTAGTTTTAAACATATTTAATTTAACAAAATGCATGCTAATTTTAGTTTTTGTATCATAGACTGCTAGTGATTTCTCCAAATTCATTTTTCCCTTCTTCCATACTAATAGAAGTACTTGAGTTCGTGGGTACTCAGAATAAAGTCCACATTTTCTAGCCTCCCTTGTAACCAGGTGTGGCCACAGACTATGCTTTGCAGTCAGGTCTTTTAAGGAAGTATTTATTGCCTCCCCCACCCTCCCTCTGCTCCTACCCCATTCAACTGTTTGAAATATGGACATGGGAAAATGGCACCTTGGATCATACAGATGAGGTCAATCACTAGGGATAACGGAGCATCAAGAAATGAACCAGTTCTCCAGATGTCCTCAAATCCTGGCTCTACTATATATGGTCTAAAAAGATGAAACTAGGTGGGTAGACAAAAGCCAGATTATGTATTCCCTTTTAGGTGATAGGAAGTTATTGAAGGATTTTGAAGCAGGAGAATGAAATAATCAGACTTTGCTCTAGAAAAATCAGTCAGTGGTAAAAAGGAGGAATAGAGAAAGGCTGAAAATGGCAGGCAGAGGAGGACTTGATACACAGCAGCCTGCACCAAACAGCTGTAGTGGGGCTGAAAAGCAGCTTGTCAGCCGAAGCACTGAAGGACAGTGTCTTTAGTGTTTCACTTTAGGCCTAGAAAAGATGTATGAATTAAGATAGTCACCACTGCTGTCGAGGCTTTATTACTTTTGAAAACTGAGCATACAGATTTGAAGTTTCTCTTTCATTTGCTCACATTTGAATAACATGTCATTATACCCAGCATTACTGCAGGCTTTTGAGGTTTCTGAGATACAAACGTCATCTTGTGTCATTTCTCCTTCCTCTAGCTCTCTGCTTTGTGTGTACTGTGTTTTTTTCAAAGCGACTCTCGCTCTGTCGCTCAGGCTGGAGTGCAGTGGCGTGATCTCGGCTCACTGCAACCTCCGCCTCCCAGGTTCAAGCAGTTCTCCTGCCTCAGCCTCCCCAGTAGCTGGGACTACAGGCACATGCCACCACGCCTGGCTAATTTTTTTTTGTATTTTTTAGTAGAGATGGGGTTTCACCATGTTAGCCAGGATGGTATTGATCTCCTGATCTCATGATCTGCCCGCCTCGGCCTCCCAAAGTGACCTTTTTGACCTTTCTAGTTACACAAACATTCTGAGCCTTTTTACATGCTTTTCCCTCTGTCTGGTCAATTTCCCATCTTACCTGCACACCTCTCACCTGTTTGTTATGTAGATTTCCAGTTCTCTGACTCATCTGTAATGAACTGTTCCTGATCTCCCAGACTATGTGAGGCCCCTTTGCTATATCCTCAGATAGCACCACATTCTTTTCCTTCACAAAACTTATCACGATTATGGTTTTAATTTTGCTTCTGTTTCTGTGAATATTGGATTCTGTTTGTTTCACCCACTATACTTTAAACTCTGTAAGGGCTGTGACTATGTCTGACTTTGCTAATAATCATGTCCTCGGATCTTTCACGATATCTCTCACATAGTAGATACTCAAGAAGTATGTTGAGGGAATGAAAAATGTTTTAGCATATGGTTAACACGGGCTTTTGGTTCCGACAAACCTGGTTTTATATGATGACTCCACTCTCTCATGGTGTGATCTTCAGAAGTTATATTTAATACTGAACACCTCAGTTTCCTTATCTGTAAAGCAGGATTATTGTTCAGTTTGTAGTATCACCATGACATTAATGGCAACTAACATATGTAAAACACTTAGTAAGTGTCAGGCTCATAGCATCAGATACCTAAAGTATTAAATACAAGGAAGCTATTATTATTTATATTATTAGTAGTATATCTGAAAAATCAGCATGAGTCTCTTTTTGGAAGCTTGGCTAAGTTCATATTACATTGATGTTAAAAGTTCTGCTGTATTATGTTTATATAATTTTTGCAGTACACTTGTTTTTTTTTTTTTTTTTGCAACAGAGTCTCGCTCTGTCGCCCAGGCTGGAGCGCAGTGGTGCAATATCGGCTCACTGCAAGCTCTGCCTCCCAGGTGCACGCCATTCTCCTGCCTCAGCCTCCCGAGTAGCTGGGACTACAGGTGCCCACCACCACGCCTGGCTAATTTTCTGTGTTTTTAGTAGACATGGGATTTCACCATGTTAGCCAGGATGGTCTCTATCTCCTGACCCCGTGATCCGCCCGCGTCGGCCTCCCAAAGTGCTGGGATTACAGGTGTGAGCCACTGCGCTCAGCCGCAGTACACCTGTTTTTAAGCTGATATTTGTTTAATAGGCTGTTCAAAGGCATATTGCCTTATCTATTATTTATTTTGGTTTTGGTCTTTTTTTTTTTCCTCCCTTACTTTGATAATGCATGCTACTCAGTTGCAGGTACTTGTGTTTATCTTTTGTTAATGGTTTGATGCATGCTATCCTTTTGATGTAATGCAAACACCTGAACTATATCAACATTAATAATAACATTAGAATTGCTTGGCATATATATATATACACAATATCTTCCTTGACTAGAATTTTCAACTTTTTAAGTATTTTAAAGCCAGCATGTTATTTTAGTTGCTAATATTTCATCCCGATTAGAACATAGTAATAGAAAGAAACAATTTAGTTTTATTTTTTGAGATAAAATGAGTGTTTGTTTTGGAGCCATTAGAATAGCTTTTGCATGTTTTCACTGGACAGATGGTGCCACTGTCCCTTCTCTGAGACTTCCTTTTTTTTTTTTTTTTTGAGACTGAGTCTTACTCTGTCACCCAGGCCAGAGAGCAGTGGCACAATCCTGGCTTTCTGAAACTTCTGCCTCCTGGGTTCAAGTGATTCTCCTGCCTCAGCCTCCTGAGTAGCTGGGGGCTACAGGCATGTATCACCACACCTGGCTAATTTTTGGTGGAGATGAGGTTTCACCATGTTGCCCAGGATGGTCTCAAACTCCTGACCTCAAGTGATTAACCCATCTCGGCCTCCCAGAGTGCTGGGATTACAGGCATGAGCTACTGTGCCTAGAGTCATATTCTGTTGGCTAAGAATTCTGATTGAACTTCTGTGACTGTTAGAGGAATTGGCAAAAACACTTATCTAGTTTGGATAATTAACCATTTTACAGATAAACAAATTTATTTAGGAAAATCTTGTCAAATTTTAAACAGTAACTAATCAAATTATTATGCTTACTTCTCTTGTAAATATTAATGATTTTTAGACAAGCCATTGGGATTGAAAAGGTGTAGAGTGTATTTTATTTCTGCTTCTTAGATCTACCTAATGAATAAAAATTATTCAGGCCCTAGCCTTCTTTCAGTTGTGCCACAAAAGGAGATTTTACTCTTTATTGGAAACTTAGTATATACATGTATACAAAATATTGAAAAACCTTTAAAAAAATTAAAGCATTGAAAAACACTTTGAAGAATAAACCACTTTATAAACTCTTATTTGAAAATTTCTCTGTGAGAAAATATTTCTTTTTAGCTAACATAAATTCCTGATGGTGAAGTCTGAGCTAGTTTGCTATTTCTAGGGATTCTGGAGTACCTGGTGATGGAGAAGAGCTTGCAAAGTGCCACACTCCTGGATGTGACAAAGAACTGGTGTATCTATTTTGTAACTCTTAATTTATTTTTATTTTGAATTTTGAAATTCATTCCTTCAACAGAACTGGTGTATCTGAAGACACTAGTTTTATTAGTTAGGGTGTTTTTTGGTTGCAAAAGTGAGAAAACTCAACTGAAGCAATTTTCACCCCAAAAGAGGACCTTGTGATCAAGGTAACTGAGAAATTTGGCATAATCTCCTAAGTCCCTTCATTCTGTGTCATCATTGGTGTTAGTCCTGCCCTTTGGCAGGTCTTATGTTTATGGCATGGCTGCTAGCCGCTCCAGCCTTACCTCTGTCCTCTTACACCAGAGCTGAAAAGAGTGCCTCATTCTCCTAAACTCCACAAAAAAAACACTATAGTTATTACTGTTGCAATGGCTGGCTCGATGATGGTCCAGCTGCTCTGATGGCAGAGATGATGTCATCATGAGTGGGACAAGAGCAGTTCTCCATTCTTCAGGCTCTGTTGCCAGAGGAAGGGCAGTGGATGATGGATAGGCAGAGACAACACATGTACACTGTGGCCAAATAAAATCGCCCCTTTACCTTCATGAAGCCACATTTCCTAAGTCCTTACACGCAGGATATAAAAATTGGAAGCCTTTAATGATTTTGGTATTGATACTATTCTTATTTCCAGTTCACTGCTCTGGGGCTTTATTTTAGGACTCTTTCCGGTGGCGTACCCTTCCTGATGGAAAGGAGAATTATCTGAGTCTTTCTGCATGCCACAAAGCCTTAACGCTCTGGTCTGGTCTAAACTTCACCTTGACATCAGCTAATGAAAAACAGGATTCTAAGGAAATCAAGGGTGGGGGTAATGGTGAGGGGTCAAAGAGGAAAGGCAGCAGTTGGGTGTGGCTAAATTATGCCTCAGTAATGCTGCTATGAGATTTAAAAAGGGAGGGGAATTTCTGAAACAAACTTCCCAAATAAGCACATTATTCATAATAACAGAACTTTGATAAATGAATCTCATTCATGGAAGCATATATTTATGAATATTTCTCCCAGTAAATGTGTGAATATTCCCACTTTTAGCGTAGATGCAAGTAGCTTATCTTGTATCTATGAATAATTGTGGCTCTTTATGTGTACACAACAAGCATGAATTAATTATTGTAATGGAGATGAACACAAAGCAAGGTGTAATATAAGCAGGGTTTACAATTTTCAAAATTTAAAATTTAAATTTTATAAGTAAGGAATTGTTAATTTAGATCTCAGAAATTAGAAATCTTACTGCTAAAATGCTTTTTATTAAAAATTCCCTAGTGTAACAAATATAATTTATGTTATGCTATAACTAAATAGGAATTATAATTAACATAATATTTGAAATGTGATCTTTATGTAACTTTTTTGAAAAGTCAAAGTAAAGTTTTTGCATTCTTAAAAGTCAATATCTTCAACTCATTTTTGTTTCTTTTATTTTAAGTATTTAAAACTCAAGTCCATGTTGTACTATTGAAGACATTGGTTGGTTATGACATGATTATCTAGAAAATCAAATTTAATTTCAAGGTTAAAGTTAAATCATTGAATAAATAGATGTTTGATAGTGGCTTTTTAAAGGCAGTGTTGTTTGCAGAGAGAGCTTCTCAAGCCCTTGGGTCTGAATTCTGTTCTGTCCTGAAGGAATTCTGAGAAATTGAACACTTCATTTAATGTCTGAATTCAATTCTTCATCTTTATATTGGGAGTACTGATAACACTTCTCTTGTGTTCCTCAGTGGTCCTTTGGAATTAAGAAATGACATTATACCTGTTTGAGTATCTGGAAAGCTGTAAGCTGTACTGGTACAGCTAGACATTTAAAAATTAGTATTAGTTTGCCTTTTTTTTTTTTTTTTTTTTGAGACGGAGTCTCGCTTTGTTGCCCAGGCTGGAGTGCAGTGATGCGATCTTGGCTCACTGCAAGCTCCGCCTCCCGGGTTCATGCCATTCTCCTGCCTCCACCTCCCGAGTAGCTGGGACTACAGGGGCGCACCACCACACCTGGCTAATTTTTTATTTTTATTTTTAGTAGAGACGGGGTTTCACTGTGTTAGCCAGGATAGTCTCGATCTCTTGTTCTCATGATCCGCCCACCTCGGCCTCCCAAAGTGCTGGGATTACAGGCGTGAGCCACCACACCCGGCCGTATTAGGTTTTTTTAAAATGGTAAAATCATAAGGTTAGCTAAACCTATTTATTAGCAGGAATTGAATCATATGACACATTTTAGTGCCAATGGATTATTTTTCTATATTTCTGTACTTTTTTTTTTTTTTTTTGAGATGGAGTCTTGCTCTGTTGCCCAGGCTGGAGTGCAGTGGCATGAGCTTGGCTCACTGCAACCTCTGCCTCCTGGGTTCAAGCGATTCTCCTGCCTCAGCCTCCCGAGTAGCAGGGACTACAGGTGTGTGCTACCATGCCCAGCTAATTTTTTGTATTTTTAGTAGAGACAGGATTTTGCCATGTTGGCCAGGCTGGTCTTGAATTCCTGGCCTCAAGTGATCCACTCCTTGGCCTCCCAAAGTGCTGGGATTGCAGGCGTGATCTACCACGCCCAGCTCTAGATTTTTTTTTTTTTTTTTTTTTGAGTCGAAGTCTTGCCCTGTTGCCCAGGCTGGAGTGCAGTGGCGCTATCTCGTATCACTGCAAGCTCCGCCTCCCGGGTTCACACCATTCTCCTGCCTCAGCCTCCCAAGCAGCTGGGACTACAGGCGCCCGCCATCACGCCAGGCTTATTTTTTGTATTTTGTTAGTAGAGACGGGGTTTCACTGTGTTAGCCAGGATGGTCTCGATCTCCTGACCTCGTGATCTGACCGCCTCAGCCTCCCAAAGTGCTGGGATTACAGGCATGAGCCACCGTGCCCGGCCGCCCGGCCCTAGATCTCTATACTTTGAAAAACAGAACAATATTTCCTCTTCTGCAGTGATGCAAATAGGAAGAAAATGTTGAATTAGTTTCATATCCAGGTATTTTCTTGATTTTATTTTGTGTTTATTGATGAAGAAACATATTTGGAAAACAGAAATAATTTAGGTTCTATACAAAATTAAACATCTTGTTTTAGGCAGTCATGTTAAAACTACATTCCAAATATCTAACTACAATCCAGCAGGTCTGTCATGATATTTTGAGTGTCATTAGGGTATCCTTCCTTTTTTTTTTTTTTTTTTTAACTTAAAACACAAGAGAGGAGATGAGACATGAATTTAAACTTCGCTGTTGTTTAAAAAAACAGAACAGGCCAGCTGTGGTGGCTCATGCATGTAATCCCAGCATTTTGGGAGGCTGACGCAGGAGGATTGCTTATGCCCAGGAGTTTGAGACAGTCTGGGCAGCATAGTGAGATCCTGTCTATGAAAATAAATAAATGAAACCAAACAAAAAATGAAACTGGTCTAACTGCTTCTTCAAACTCCAGCAACATTCAGGGAAGTTAAAGGGCGAAATACTAAACACAATTATGTGTCTAAGTCAAGATGTCCATCTGTGAAAGGAAATGTAACATTAAGGGAGAGAAAACATTTCCTATCACATCCTTTTTGTTCCTGTTTTTAAATCCCAAGTCCTTTAAAGAAAACTGCTGCTGCTTAGCAAGTCTTCAGGCAATGCTTGGAATGCTCCTGCAGAGACTGGCCCAGCGACAGCCCCGGACTGCCAAGTTCTTGGAATGGAGACAGTCAGGGAAGAGGCTTTTGATTGGTGTGTGAAAGGAAGGGAGGCTGAATGTCCGAGCGGGGCTGTGCTGAGCAGAAGGGAAGTAGGAAAAAGGTTGGACACAGGGATAATAGTGAGTCCCCACTTTATGCCTTTTTTTACATTTCGAACATTGAATAAAGAGGTTAACTGATGAGATGTCATTTCACTGATTTAACACTGAAATATAGGATACTATGAAAAAAAAGTTCTAAGGATTTGGGGCAACCATTCACCATAGGAACTATCCGCAAAATTACTTTATAAGAAAACTAAAAAAGGAATGGGGTAGTTCTACTGCCAATACTAAATCTCCTTCCAGAGTGAACCTTTCAGTCATGTGCCCATCACAGACCCTCTTCAGACTAGACAAAAGCATGGGCAAAGTGAGATTGCAAAAGTTATTTTATTCTTTTATGATTTAGGATAAGTCTTACTTCCCCTGGCAGGAGATGCCATCATCTTGCGTGGATGTGGCCTTTCAGTGACAAAGCCCTTAGTGTAAAATCCAGAAACAACACACAGTTGAAGAATTGTTTGTCTTCTAATGGATGTATTTTTCCATGTAATTTGTATTTATGAATGGCATTATGACTTAATGTGCAAAGCTAAGAAAACTGAAAAAAGAAAAGCTGAAATCTGTATTGGAGTGTGGGACAGAGGGAGTCTATTATTAAATCTGTGCTTGTTATTTATAGCATGCCCAACAAGATAAGGTAACTGTGGAGGTTTGTCTCTCTCATGATTAGGTTTGGTTGGAAATCATCAGATTGGCAAGACCATCAAACCCTAAGAACAGCTGCTAAACTACCCACCCCCACCAAGCCCCTGAAAACCAGTTAAAAATATTTTGGGTAAGTTTTACTCAAAATATCTTTAAAGCCTGACATTATAAGAGAGAATGAGAAAGGCAGATATGGATAGAAGGTCATACCCACTTGGGGAGAACTGGTAAAATCTTAGCAAAATGTCAAATGAGGTTGCCTGTTCCTAGGGAGATATTTCATAGGGAAGAGTGAGGTAGTGGAGATTATGAATTAGTGAATTATTTGGGCAGGATAAAAAAAGTCATTGTGTACATTTGATTACACAGTCTTCAGTTTCATTCCATAGGATAGCAGAAGGTTGAGAAAGAAGTTGTTTTGCATTGAAAAGGAATCTGCTTTTGGGAGTCTATAAGTAGGAACAGCCAGAATATAAGCCACTGAGTCACATTCTTAGGGGAAGTTTAGGGACAAAATAATTATAATGAAATTAGCTGCTGTTTAGACATCTCTGGAAGGCATTTTTTGAATAAGGAAAAGCAGCAGCCCTGGTTCCTGTTTTTCCTTTTAACCAGAGAGGAATCTGATCAGTATCAGTTTAGAAGAAAACCATTTTGCAGGTGAAAGGAGATACCCTTTCCTTTTGGGTTCAGGAAATGCAGGTATGAAACATATGCTTCAAAAGGAATAAGAAAGTAGAGACTGAGATGTTCACCACCCACTCAAATGAAGGGCAGAACACAGGTGGTTAAGGCTCCAGTTGTTAGCTGTTAGTTTTGTTTTCATAGGAAAAAGGATTATTAAAGGAGTTAATCTCATAATGTATTGTAAAGGCGTGTAGTATTTCTGTGAAATGCCTGTTAAATAGAGTGTGTTCTCTTTGAACACACCTCTGTGTTAGGGTTAAGAGATCAGAATTTCCATAATCATTTTGAGACATATTGATGCCAAGGCATGCTTATGTTCTTAGAGTTTTTCTTGATGTTTTCTGGGGTCGTAGGTGTCTTTAAGATTCTTTAAGAAAATTTATTGTGCAGCTTCCCATAACTATGCCTAAACACAAGATTTTACATATATTTGAGGGTCTTCAAGATTCCCTGAAGCCTACCCCTTGGACCCAAGCTTGGGGTACTTGTGCTAACACTCAATAATGGCTCTAACTTTAAAATTTAAGTTCCAGATTTGATCTGTCGTGTCTACTGCTCTGTCCCCAGTGCTTAGAACAGTGCCTGGTTCATAATCAACACTCAATAAATATTTGTTGAATGAAGAAATCAATGACAAAACGAGCATTTAATTTTTTTAGTATGTGGCAAGTGTGGATTTTTTTGGTTACTTATATTTTATCAGTTCTTTACTAGCTGTGTGACCTTCATGGCTACATTTACTTCTACTGAAAGGAACAGACACCCACATAAGCAAAATAGAAGCTGGCTGGTTTGTATTGCTGGGAAGTTCAAGGGAGGGATCTGGCTTTAGGTACAACTGGAACCAAGGGCTCCATTGATGACAGCAGGATTTTGCCTCTCTTTCTTGACTTCTCTCCTTCTTGTAGGCTTTGTTCTCTGGCAGATTTTTTCCCAGCCATGGTGGGGAAGAATGGTTTCTAGGCCTATAATTTTCCTCTTGATGCTTGATCTTAGAAGGAAGTGGAACCTGTGTGGCATATCTGCTTCTCGAAAAGCACTTTGGCCCTGCTTGGGTTAAGTACTTGCTCCTTTGGATCAAGAGCTGTGTCTGGGGGTATTGGGAGAGAAAGAAGCCAGCTTAGGTCTCCTACCTTTCCTTGGGTGGTGGAGGAATTCTGTTGATTCTTCATGCCATGTTAAGAGTTGTACCTGGGAAAGAGAAGTCTCTGAAAGGAAAAGAAAAAGACTAAACTGTAACTGATATCCGTGGCTCCTTTCATGAATAGTTTAATTTGGGGTTGATATTATGGTCTTAAGATGTCGGCAGGTCCATTGAGTGTCACTTACCAAGCAGCTGGTTTTCTGGATGAAAGACACTTACATTCTGAAAGTAAAGACTATCTTTCTTGCAGAATTTTTAATAATTAGGAGAATAAATACCAACATCTGTACAAAAGAAAAAAACTAGGAGAGCATTATAGGAATCTTGTAAAACCTGTTATAAAACACGGAGAACTGCTGTCTTCAGACTACAGAGGCAGTGATTTGGATTCCTCATATGTGACATTGTGTTCCAGCTTTGACTTCTTACCTGCCCTCTGATGCCTCCAGCAGGACATTGGCATGGACTGAACACATTGTACTTGGCTGGGTTCATAAGTGGAATCAGTGCAGGTTGATTTTGAGTGGGGAAGGAAATACTTTGCAATGTATGGGTATTGCTGAAATACT
Organism: Theropithecus gelada; assembly: GCF_003255815.1. Taxonomy (NCBI): domain Eukaryota; kingdom Metazoa; phylum Chordata; class Mammalia; order Primates; family Cercopithecidae; genus Theropithecus; species Theropithecus gelada. The sequence goes on along the minus strand of NC_037679.1, from coordinate 120,818,634 downwards.
TTTCTATGTGTTTTATTACAGTGGAACATAGTATCAATGACCAAGATTTCAAATGACTACAATTTCAATTATTCTTTTTTTGACATATATTTCATTTAACATGGATTTTCGAATAATGCATATATATGTATATATGTGTACATATTTATGTGTGTGTGTGTATATATATATCTTCTTTTTAATTTTTTTGAGACTGAGTCTTGCTCTGTTACCCAGGCCCGAGTGCAGTGGTGCAATCTCGGCTCACTGCAACCTCCACCTGCCGGGTTCAAGTGATTCTCGGGCCTTAGCCTCCTGAATAGCTGAGATTACAGGTGCGCACCACCATGCCTGGCTGAATTTTGTATTTTTAGTAGAGACGAGGTTTCACCATGTTGGCCAGGCTGGTCTAATAGTACACGTATATATATATTTCTTAAAGAGAAGAGGGATATTTTCTTTGTATAATTATTGTGAAAGTTTGAGAATAACACCCTTAGGATGATTCAAATGCATTTAAATCTTTCACATGTATTTTGATAAATTGAGATGGTTACAATGGGCCGGGCATGGTGGCTCATACCTGTAATCCCAGCACTTTGGGAGGCCGAGGCAAGAGGATTGCTTGAGCAAACGTGCTTGAGACCAGAGTGGGAAACGTGGTGAAACCCTGTCTCTACAAAAAGACAAAAATCACCCAGGCATGGTGGCAGGTGCCTGTAGTCCCAGCTACTACCACTCAGTAGTTCCAGATCCTTATCCTGAAGTTCTTTTCATGTTTAGTAACGAAATGTGAACTTACCCAGAATATTCCCACACATTTATTCTTTTATTTCCCCTTAAGACGTAGTGAAGGGATTCAACTAGAAGGTAGTATGGTACTTGACACACAGTGGGTGGTCAGCTATATTTGTTTAAAAAAGGATGAGTGAGTGTAAATTAATGTTTAACAGTGTAGTGTCAGAGTAGAGGGTACCACAGTCTCTCGTTTTTTTTTCAAGGCTTTTTCTATGTCTTGATTTTTCCTATTAAAAATCATGTTTGAATAACATTTTCCACCAAGAAGTTGAGTCCATTCATATTTACTGAACTCAGTAAGTGAATATTCAGTGTTTACCCTGTGCCAGGCAGGGTCTAGTTTTTGGACTCTGAAGTACTTAACTGCACCATATTTATGGTCATTACTGTCTTGCCATATATAATTCCACTCCAAAATCAATATAACAGCTCTGAAAGAAAGAGCAACTGTTTGTATCTCCACTGAAATTTCCTGCTGTGCTCCCTAGTTGGGAGATTGATAGCTTTTGACAAACGTATTTATGGACCCTCACTTTTCTTACCTGGATTGCTCTGCTGGTTTCCAAAGCGGTCTTCCCACTTCTGTCTCTCTCTTCCCCACCAGTCTATCTATTCTCAACTCAGCAGCCAGAGGGATCTTTTTAGAAATAAGCCAGATCATGTTGACCTGTCTGCGCTCGCAATGCTCCTGTCTCACTCAGAATGAAAACAAGAGTGTTTCCTATGACTTGGGAGGCCCTGCAGGTCTGGCCTTCCATTCCCTGATGGTTCAGATGTCCTTGCCAATCACCTCCTTCCTGGCTCCTGCCAGCCATATTGGCTTCTTTGCAGATCTTGGAACATGCTGAACGTGGTCCCACTGTAGAGTCATTGCCCTGGAAGGCAGTTCTCCTACATGTCTCCCTCACCTTCTTTAAGTCTTTTTACCATGTTTTTTTTAATTTTTATTTTTATTTATTTATTTATTTATTTTTTTAAATGGAGTTTCGTTCTTGTTGCCCTGGCTGGAGTGCAATGGCGTGATCTTAGCTTACCACAACTTCCACCTCCTGAGTTCAAGCAATTATCCTGCCTCAGCCTACCGAGTAGCTGGGATTACAGGCACCGCCACCAGGCCCGACTATTTTTTTTTTTTTTTTTTTTGTATTTTTAGTAGAGACGGGGTTTCACTATGTTGGCCAGGCTGGTCTTGAACTCCTGACCTTGTGATCCACCTGCCTTGGCCTCCCAAATGCTGGGATTACAGGCGTGAGCCACGTGCCCAGCCAGTTTTACTGTGCTTCCTTTTTTCTATAGTGTTTATCCCTTAGCACGCTATGTAATTTATGGATTTACTATGCTTATTGCTTGTGATTTGTCTCCTCCCCACTCCCTCCTGCAAAAGTATTAGTTTTGTTTGCTCTTAGATCAATGCCTGGCACAAAGTAGCTGGTCAGTAAATATTTGCGGAATGAATGCATTTCTTTGTGAAGATATTTAAATTCATTTTTTTCTGAAATTACTGTCTTACTGGTGAACTTCTTTCAACAATTAAGCAGTAATAAATAATGATGATGAAAATGGCAATAGCCAATCATTTTTGAGTATGTACTTGGTGTCAGGTGTTGAATAAATAACATTAATAATGATGATAATGATGACTAACCTTTATTGCATATAACTTTGTACTGAACATTTTGCTTTATTAAACCAGTTAATTTTCAAATAAACTCTATGAGGTTAGTACTAGTATTATCTCAATTTTGTAGTTAGGCCAGAGAAATGACTTTTCCGACATTACAGATTTAGCATGGGACAGATAACAATTGTGATACTAGACTCTTAAATAGAAAAATATATTGTTAAATTTATATTTTCCCATTTTAGTCCTATTGGGTTAGAAACCAGTATGTCTCTTTAGGAGTTTTTATTTGTGGTGATGATCACTGTCTGAAGGATTCGGGCTTAGAATTAGGGGTCTCTGGCCTGGTATGGTAGTTTACGCCTGCAATCCCAGCACTTTGGGAGGCTGAAGTGGGTGGATCTCTTGAGCCCAGGAGTTCAAGACTAGCCTAGGCAACATGGCAAAACCCCATCTCTACTAAAAGTACAAAAATTAGCCAGGTGTGGTGGTGCATACCTGTAGTCTCAACTAATAGGGAGGCTGAAGTGGGATGAGTGCTTGAACAGGGAGGTCGAGGTTGTAGTGAGCCGAGATTGCAGCACTGCACTCCAGCCTGGGTGACAGAGTGAGACCTTGTCTCAAAATAAAAAATAAATAAAATAAATAAATTAGGAGTCTGTTGTATTTAGAGATAAATTCATTATCTATTATTAATTATAAATTCTACTTTAAGAGTACTACTATTTCTGCCTCTAGGGGTTGGAAATAATATCCAGCCTATAAGCCAGGGAAATGATTTAATTTAATGCATACAGATGTAGCTCTTTTCAGCCATCTGACTTTTCTGTTTGTTTTTGTTTCCTTTTGATTTTCCCCTTGGTTGGCTCAGCTTTCAGAGGTCATGTGGGTTGCTTCATTATTTTCAGGTAAGGACTTATTCACTCCCTCCCAGAAAGAGAGGTCTCTGCACTTTAATTAAAATGCTTCAGAAGAAGGCGTATCTGTCATTCTAGCCACAATTAGTCCCTTGCCAGTAACTTGAATAAATCTGAGAATATTTTCTTTGTGCACAGAAATGTCTTAAAAGTGGGATTGTATGCCCATTGAGTCCATCCATACCACTTAAAGGTGTGAATTTGGAGTGACAACTGTATTTTTCTTCTAAAACCCATATTTATTCACATTTAGCCAATGTCAAATGTTGGAAGTTCTGTCTGAAGGAATTACCTGGGAATGGGAAGTCGTTTTGTTTTTTAGCTTTTTCCTTTTCTGGTAGTTTTCAGAAAGATTCTAGTTTTTAGTTGACTCAGAAACAACAGTCATCTGCTTGTAACTTTCACAAGGTAACTTAAAATTATTTCTTTATTTTTTATTTATATATAATAGTTGCACGTATTTTGAGAGTACATGTGATATTTTGTTACTTGTGTATAATGTGTAATGATCAGATTTACACCCTCAAGTTTCTGGTAGTATGAGTCTAGTTTCTCATGCTGTAATGACTCGGGGAATTGGTCTACAGTCGCCCGAGGTTTTTCTGGCCAGAGAAGTTCTCTTGCCAACTGTTTCCTCCTAGGAATGTTTCTCTTTTATGTCTGACCAGTCAGGAAGTGGTAGTTGGTTCTCATGTTCATCTCTTTTTGAAGAAGGAGGCATAAAGAACAGGGAAGAGGCAGGTCCTTAGGCTACAGAACGAATCACTGACTGCATTGTAGTCTGAAGATTTCAAAGGAAAAAAATATTTTGGTTAACTGATGTTCTGTTCTCTGTAGGAGCTCTTACTAGCTGGATTATTTTCAGAGGTCTCCTCTAGCCATCCACTTCTAGAATATGTAATTAAATGTTACTTTATGGTTTGCTGAGGGTATGAGCCAAGGACAAACAGCTATATCATTATTACATACTTGCTTCATCTTTCCTTCCTATAATCTTTCTTTCTTTCTGCTCTATCATCACTTACCTCATTTTGTCTTCTGCAGTTTGTTTTCTTTACCTTTAAAATATCAATGGATTCATTTAACTTTTTTTTTTTTTTTTTTGCACTTACTATATGCCAGTCACTGTGCTGGGTATTGAGGAGATAAAGATTAAAAATATACTGTGCTGTCCTTAAGGAGCTCATTGTTTATTGGAGACATGTAGTTAGAGGTATCATACAATAAGATAACAGCTTGAACTATAATACAATAAGATAACAGCATGTCAAATATGGTGGGATCCTAGGAGACCCTAAGCCCCTGGAGGATGGGTGAGTGTGGGGGTTTTTAGTTAAACGTAAGTTCAGTGTAAGCCAAGAAAATAAGTTTTTTAAAAGCCAAACCTGTAAATTTAGGCTATATTTTAGAAATAGAATGGAGATATGAAAACCATATGATGAAAACATTTAAGGAAACTGGCATGTTAATATTCCATATATGCTCAAAAAGAATATATTTTCTATTTTATGTGCATCCATTAGATCAGGCTTGTTGATTATAGGTTTCAAAGCTTATATCCTTACAAATTTTGTCAGTTTGCTCTATCAGTAATTAAGAAGTGTGTTGAAATCTCCCAGTAAGATAGTGTATTGTTAATTTCTCCCTGTAGTTTTGTAAATTATGTTTATTTTGAGGCTGTTGCATATACATTTAGAATTTGTATATCTTCTTAAAGCAGTGAAACACTTCTCATGATGTAATGGCTCTCTTTATTCTGAATAAAGCTTTTTTCTCTTTTTTTGATTTTTCTGATCTATAGATATCTATCTCTGTCTATCTAGATAGATATATATATCTCCTCTGCAGTTTGTTGAGAAACATTTCTAGGAGGAAATAGTTGGATATATATATAAATTTAAAGAGACAGGGTCTCACTACGTGGCCCAGGCTGGTCTTGAACTTCTGAGCTCAAATGCTCCTCCTGCCTCAGCCTTGCAAAGTGCTAGCATTACAGGCATGAGCCACCATGCCTGGCCTATTTGTCTGATATTATCACTGCTACTATACTTTTCTTTTTAAAAAATTATTTTTATTTTTTTAGAGACAGGGTCTTGCTCTGTCGCCCAGGCTGAAGTGCAGTGACATGATCATAGCTCATTATAGCCTCCATTTCCCAGGCTCAAGTGATCCGCCTCAGCCTTCAAGTAGCTGAGACCATACAGGTGCATGCAATACGCCACACTAATTTTTAAAATTTTTTGTAGAGACAGGGTCTTGCCATGTTGCCCAGGCTGATCTTGAACTCCTTGCCTCAAGTGATCCTCTCACCTCACCTTCCCAAAGCACTGGGATTATAGGCATAAGCTACCACCCCTGGCCCATACCTTCCACTGGCTAGTATTTTCCTGCTTTGTTTTGTTCTGTCCTTATATTCTAGGTATGACTCTTGTAAATAGCCGATGGCTGGATTTTTTCATCCAACTACAAAATCTAGCTTGTTTTTAAACATGAGGTATTTTTATTTTGTTAAATCATTACAACAGTTTCATTTTGCAGATGAGAAAGCTGAGGCCCAGAGTTTAAACAATTTGTCCAAAATTATAAAATGAGTAACTGGCAAAGAGCTGGGATCTGTAGTCTAATTTCTGGCACATGTACAACCAATACCAGAGTTTATTATCTCTATTGTCCAGAGGAAAAAAACTAGGGGTACCTTAAAATCTCTTGACATCTCTAGTTAGTACCTGATAACTGAGGGAGAGGTCAGAGCCTGAGAACCAATGATACAAAGACCCAGAGGGATCTATTTTAATTCTTCTTCATTTGAGTAGAGAGAGAGAGACAGGCATTCTCCAAAGCAAATCCAACCCTAGCGTGACGTCAAGGAAGGTAGCAGTAGGTGGTATGGTCAGCATCTTGGTTCCAGGCATCATGCCAATCATATCATATCTCTTATCATCCTTATGGAGGAACCAAAGCCCAGAGAGGTGAAATGATGAGGGCAGTCCTGATGCAAATTTTCCTTCTGGATCCTGTTGTTCAAGGTACGCATCTCCCATGCTGAAGGTCAAATGGAGGTCATTTGCCAACACATTTTGGGGGTTGGTTCTCTGTGCCATGTTTCCAGCCAGTCCCAGGTTGGAACGTTCTGGGCATAAAATATCCCTTAAGTGGCCATCCCTGATGCAGTGTCCACGTCCATGCCTTGGTCAGTGGCTATGTTGCCCAACCGCATGGCAGTGGGAGACTGGGGCAGGACCTCCTGGGCCAGTGCTTGCCCCCGGTGGTAGGCGACATCACCCTCCTTGTTTTGGGCCACAGCGTGATTCACCAGCCCCAGTGCCCACTCAGTTGTCAGCCTGTGAAGATAAGCTCCTTCACCAGGGTCACCCCCAGGCAGCGTGGCAGCCTCTGAGTGCCTCCTGTCCCTGGGAGGAGCCCTCGAGTGGTCTCTCAATCAGTCCCGTGACTTTTGAGGAAGCTGCCACTTGGAGGTCGCAGGCCAGGGCAAGCTCCAGGCCTCCACCCAAGGCGAACCCATCCATAGCCACAATGGCTATGGATGCTAACTATATATGCATGGTAACCTTGTCATCTAGTCCTTTATATATCTTAAACTTCTTTCATATTTTCTCTATCCTTGTTGTCCTCTGCTTTGTTCCAAGTAATTATTAAAACCTTTCTTCTAACATATTAATTAGCTGTGTCTGATTTACTATCATCAATCCACCTGCTTATTCAATAATTATTTTTCATTCCTAGGAATTCTTTACTAAATCTATCTGGCCATATTTTTTAAGGTGATGGGGTCTTGCTATGTCACCCAGGCTCAACTCAAACTCCTGGGCTCAAGCAATTCCCTCACCTCAACCTCCCAGGTAGCTGAGACTACAGGGGTGTACCACGATGCCAAGCTATCTGACCATTTTTGATGTGTTCTTCCTTCTTGCCTTTTTTATAAAATTTATCTTCCATTTCTTCAAACATTTCATAATAGTTATTTTATTTTTTTAGTTGATAATTATAATATTTGTTGTTTTTAGTGACTCATGCATAGTAACTTGTTTCCTTGTCTTCTTAGTAATTTTAAAAATATTTGAGTTCATATTTCTTTGAATTTAATCTGTAGTATATCAAGTATAAAATTTTTTTTGGTCTTTTTTTCTGAACGGAAAGTTTTTTCTTGATCACAACTGTAAATTCTGGACAAAATATAAAAACCAACTATGTGTAGGTCACCGAGAGTGACCGAAAGCAGACAGAAACCTGGGGTGGTGGAGGTGTCTGTACTTGGAAGAAGAGAGTGAAACTAGATGGGTTTCTGATTTTTATGGCCCTTTTTCCCTGAGAGCACCTGCAAATTGGTGTCAACCAGGTGGTGAAAAACTCAGATAGGAATGACAGTGTGGTGGTGGTAAAGATCTGGACTTGAACTTGTTTAGTGAGTCACTTTTACTAGCACCAATGATTTTCTGGCTCTTTGCAGGTGATTGAGAACTGGTAGTAGTAAAGGTCAGCTCAGCCACCACTAAATAATTGACCTCAACTGGTAGAGATGCCTGTTCATATTCTGAGAAAGGGACTGTGCAGATGCTTTGACTTTCATGAGAACGGTAACGGACAAGCTAGGACAAAATGCTTCACAAACTGACTTGCAGTAACACTGGGTTCAAAGAGGTTGAGGAGGCAGGGTCAAGAGGATCAAGAAAAGGAAGTTATTAGATGGAGTAAGAGAAGCCCAGAAGAAAAAGTCATGATTATTTTTCTTTGGCTGGATTAGGACTGTAAGCTTTCAAAATATACGGGCAAATTCTCTCTGAAATCATTGTCAGATAGATGTGTTTCTCTTTGAAAGGTTGTGTGTAACTTTTTAAGTTGCTTTTCCCCATAGTTTCACCAGTACTGATACTCTGAAGATAATCGCTTCACAAGATGATGGCTTCTTGCAGTGCTTTTTTTCTGTCTTTTTTAAATTATTGAGACGGAGTCTTGCTCTGTCGCCCAGGCTGGAGTGCAGTGGCAAAGCGATCTCGGCTCACTGCAAGCTCCGCCTGCCGGGTTCCCGCCATTCTCCCGCCTCAGACTCCTGAGTAACTGGGACTACAGGTGTCCACCACCGTGCCCAGCCAATTTTTTTTGTATTTTTAGTAGAGACGGAGTTTCACCGTGATCTCGATCTCTTGACCTCGTGATCTGCCTGCCTCGGCCTCCCAAAGTGCTGGGATTACAGGCGTGAGCCACCGTGCCCGGCCCTGCAGTGCTTTATAAAAAGATTAATATGTCAGAAACAGCATTCTCTTTGTAGTCATGTGATACCCATATTTTAAAAAGGTAGTTAATAGTTAAATCATTTGGTCAGGCTGATAGCATTCATCAAAAAAAATTTAAATTTATGGATTCATCCAGTATTTTTAGTAGTACTTCAAAGTTTAGTGTTTATGCTGTAATTTATGTGTGGGTATAGGTTAATTATGTCTTTCATGGAAAAAGAAGTGGGAATATTTTGAATACCTAAGAGCAAGCACAATTCTGACTCTAAGTGAAACCAGTTTTAGAAATATTGGCAGCAACAAACCTATGCTTGATTGAAAAACTTATATATGGAATTAAACATACTTTTAATGTTTAAGCCAAAGTATGTGTTAGTCAAGAACATTACTGAAATTAGACATGTCTTAAAAGAGGAGATAATGCTAAATTTATTTGTTTAATTTTAAAAACCATTGAAAACCACACATTTCAAGTGGCAAACAAACGTGCACTTAACTCCTCTTGTCATCATAGACAGGCAAAATATGAGCGTAGCTGTGAGTGAATGTGGCATGTTACATCTGTTTTGCATTTATAAGTTAGAAACATTTTGGCAGAAAGTTTTGCAATGAAATTACTTGCTTCTTAGCATGATTTGAATTATTTATGGTCTTGTACAGGAGTGTCCACAGGACCTGTCAGATGTAAGGTGGGAAACTGGACATTTGTAGAACCTTGCATTTCTTAAGTTATTCTGGATTATGAGAAAAATTAATTACCATACAAACATGAATTAACATCCTTGGGATCGACTTCTTATTTGGGCAACTTGAGTGTTGGCTAAATTAAAAAATGTACATATTACTAAATGGCAAGATACTACATTTTAAAAATAATGTGGGGGGCGGAGCAAGATGGCCGAATAGGAGCAGCTCCAGTCTTCAACTCCCAGCACCAGCGACACAGAAGACCGGTGATTTCGGCATTTTCAACTGAGGTACTGGGTTCATCTCACTGGGGAGTGCCGGACGATCGGTACTGGTCAGCTGCTGCAGCCCGACCAGCGAGAGCTGAAGCAGGGCGAGGCATTGCCTCACCTGAGAAGCGCAAGGGGGAAGGGAATCCCTTTTCCTAGCCAGGGGAACTGAGACACACAACACCTGGAGAATCGGGTAACTCCCACCCCAATACTGCGCTTTGAGCAAACAGGCACACCAGGAGATCATATCCCACACCTGGCCGGGAGGGTCCCACACCCACGGAGCCTCCCTCATTGCTATTACAGCAGTCTGTGATCTACCGGCAAGGCAGAAGCGAGGCTGGGGGAGGGGCGCCCGCCATTGCTGAGGCTTAAGTAGGTAAACAAAGCTGCTGGGAAGCTCGAACTGGGTGGAGCTCACAGCAGCTCAAGGAAACCTGCCTGTCTCTGTAGACTCCACCTCTGGGGGCAGGGCACAGAAAACAATAACAAAGCAGCAGAAAGCTCTGCAGACGCAAACGACTCTGTCTGACAGCTTTGAAGAGAGCAGTGGATCTCCCAACACGGAGGTTGAGATCTGAGAAGGGACAGACTCCCTGCTCAAGTGGGTCCCTGACCCCTGAGTAGCCTAACTGGGAGACATCCCCCACTAGGGGCAGTCTGACACCCCACACCTCACAGGGTGGAGTACACCCCTGAGAGGAAGCTTCCAAAGCAAGAATCAGACAGGTACACTTGCTGTTCAGAAATATTCTATCTTCTGCAGCCTCTGCTGCTGTTACCCAGGCAAACAGGGTCTGGAGTGGACCTCAAGCAATCTCCAACAGACCTACAGCTGAGGGTCCTGACTGTTAGAAGGAAAACTATCAAACAGGAAGGACACCTACACCAAAACCCCATCAGTACATCACCATCATCAAAGACCAGAGGCAGATAAAACCACAAAGATGGGGAAAAAGCAGGGCAGAAAAGCTGGAAATTCAAAAAACAAGAGCGCATCTCCCCCGGCAAAGGAGCGCAGCTCATCGCCAGCAACGGATCAAAGCTGGACGGAGAATGACTTTGACGAGATGAGAGAAGAAGGCTTCAGTCCATCAAATTTCTCAGAGCTAAAGGAGGAATTACGTACCCAGCGCAAAGAAACTAAAAATCTTGAAAAAAAAGTGGAAGAATTGACGGCTAGACTAATTAATGCAGAGAAGGTCATAAACGAAATGAAAGAGATGAAAACCATGACACGAGAAATACGTGACAAATGCACAAGCTTCAGTAACCGACTCGATCAACTGGAAGAAAGAGTATCAGCAATTGAGGATCAAATGAATGAAATGAAGCGAGAAGAGAAACCAAAAGAAAAAAGAAGAAAAAGAAATGAACAAAGCCTGCAAGAAGTATGGGATTATGTAAAAAGACCAAATCTACGTCTGATTGGGGTGCCTGAAAGTGAGGGGGAAAATGGAACCAAGTTGGAAAACACTCTTCAGGATATCATCCAGGAGAACTTCCCCAACCTAGTAGGGCAGGCCAACATTCAAATCCAGGAAATACAGAGAACGCCACAAAGATACTCCTCGAGAAGAGCAACTCCAAGACACATAATTGCCAGATTCACCAAAGTTGAAATGAAGGAAAAAATCTTAAGGGCAGCCAGAGAGAAAGGTCGGGTTACCCACAAAGGGAAGCCCATCAGACTCACAGCAGATCTCTCGGCAGAAACTCTCCAAGCCAGAAGAGAGTGGGGGCCAATATTCAACATTCTTAAAGAAAAGAATTTTAAACCCAGAATTTCATATCCAGCCAAACTAAGTTTCATAAGTGAAGGAGAAATAAAATCCTTTACAGATAAGCAAATGCTTAGAGATTTTGTCACCACTAGGCCTGCCTTACAAGAGACCCTGAAGGAAGCACTCAACATGGAAAGGAACAACCGGTACCAGCCATCTCAAAAACATGCCAAAATGTAAAGACCATCGAGGCTAGGAAGAAACTGCATCAACTAATGAGCAAAATAACCAGTTAATATCATAATGGCAGGATCAAGTTCACACATAACAATCTTAACCTTAAATGTAAATGGACTAAATGCTCCAATTAAGAGACACAGACTGGCAAACTGGATAAAGAGTCAAGACCCATCAGTCTGCTGTATTCAGGAGACCCATCTCACACGCAGAGACATACATAGGCTCAAAATAAAGGGATGGAGGAAGATTTACCAAGCAAATGGAGAACAAAAAAAAGCGGGGGTTGCAATCCTAGTCTCTGATAAAACAGACTTTAAACCATCAAAGATCAAAAGAGACAAAGAAGGCCATTACATAATGGTAAAGGGATCAATTCAACAGGAAGAGCTAACTATCCTAAATATATATGCACCCAATACAGGAGCACCCAGATTCATAAAGCAAGTCCTTAGAGACTTACAAAGAGACTTAGACTCCCATACAATAATAATGGGAGACTTCAACACTCCATTGTCAACATTAGACAGATCAACGAGACAGAAAGTTAACAAGGATATCCAGGAATTGAACTCATCTCTGCAGCAAGCAGACCTAATAGACATCTATAGAACTCTCCACCCCAAATCAACAGAATATACATTCTTCTCAGCACCACATCGTACTTATTCCAAAATTGACCACGTAATTGGAAGTAAAGCACTCCTCAGCAAATGTACAAGAACAGAAATTATAACAAACTGTCTCTCAGACCACAGTGCAATCAAACTAGAACTCAGGACTAAGAAACTCAATCAAAACCGCTCAACTACATGGAAACTGAACAACCTGCTCCTGAATGACTACTGGGTACATAACGAAATGAAGGCAGAAATAAAGATGTTCTTTGAAACCAATGAGAACAAAGATACAACATACCAGAATCTCTGGGACACATTTAAAGCAGTGTGTAGAGGGAAATTTATAGCACTAAATGCCCACAAGAGAAAGCAGGAAAGATCTAAAATTGACACTCTAACATCGCAATTAAAAGAACTAGAGAAGCAAGAGCAAACACATTCGAAAGCTAGCAGAAGGCTAGAAATAACTAAGATCAGAGCAGAACTGAAGGAGATAGAGACACAAAAAACCCTCCAAAAAATCAATGAATCCAGGAGTTGGTTTTTTGAAAAGATCAACAAAATTGACAGACCACTAGCAAGACTAATAAAGAAGAAAAGAGAGAAGAATCAAATCGACGCAATTAAAAATGAAAAAGGGGATATCACCACCGACCCCACAGAAATACAAACTACCATCAGAGAATACTATAAACACCTCTACGCAAATAAACTGGAAAATCTAGAAGAAATGGATAATTTCCTGGACACTTACACTATTCCAAGACTAAACCAGGAAGAAGTTGAATCCCTGAATAGACCAATAGCAGGCTCTGAAATTGAGGCAACAATTAATAGCCTACCAACCAAAAAAAGTCCAGGACCAGATGGATTCACAGCTGAATTCTACCAGAGGTACAAGGAGGAGTTGGTACCATTCCTTCTGAAACTATTCCAATCAATAGAAAAAGAGGGAATCCTCCCTAACTCATTTTATGAGGCCAACGTCATCCTGATACCAAAGCCTGGCAGAGATACAACAAAAAAAGAGAATTTTAGACCAATATCCCTGATGAACATCCTCAATAAAAAAAGCTTTTTTTTTAAAAAAAAGCAAAAATCCTCAATAAAATACTGGCAAACCGGATTCAGCAACACATCAAAAAGCTTATCCACCATGATCAAGTGGGCTTCATCCCTGGGATGCAAGGCTGGTTCAACATTCGCAAATCAATAAACATAATCCAGCATATAAACAGAACCAAAGACAAGAACCACATGATTATTTCAATAGATGCAGAAAAGGCTTTTGACAAAATTCAACAGCCCTTCATGCTAAAAACGCTCAATAAATTCGGTATTGATGGAACGTACCTCAAAATAATAAGAGCTATTTATGACAAACCCACAGCCAATATCATACTGAATGGGCAAAAACTGGAAAAATTCCCTTTGAAAACTGGCACAAGACAGGGATGCCCTCTCTCACCACTCCTATTCAACATAGTGTTGGAAGTTCTGGCTAGGGCAATCAGGCAAGAGAAAGAAATCAAGGGTATTCAGTTAGGAAAAGAAGAAGTCAAATTGTCCCTCTTTGCAGATGACATGATTGTATATTTAGAAAACCCCATTGTCTCAGCCCAAAATCTCCTTAAGCTGATAAGCAACTTCAGCAAAGTCTCAGGATACAAAATTAATGTGCAAAAATCACAAGCATTCTTATACACTAGTAACAGACAAACAGAGAGCCAAATCATGAATGAACTTTCATTCACAATTGCTTCAAAGAGAATAAAATACTTAGGAATCCAACTTACAAGGGATGTAAAGGACCTCTTCAAGGAGAACTACAAACCACTGCTCAGTGAAATAAAAGAGGACACAAACAAATGGAAGAACATACCATGCTCATGGATAGGAAGAATCAATATCGTGAAAATGGCCATACTGCCCAAGGTAATTTATAGATTCAATGCCATCCCCATCAAGCTACCAATGAGTTTCTTCACAGAATTGGAAAAAACTGCTTTAAAGTTCATATGGAACCAAAAAAGAGCCCACATCTCCAAGACAATCCTAAGTCAAAAGAACAAAGCTGGAGGCATCACGCTACCTGACTTCAAACTATACTACAAGGCTACAGTCACCAAAACAGCATGGTACTGGTACCAAAACAGAGATATAGACCAATGGAACAGAACAGAGTCCTCAGAAATAATACCACACATCTACAGCCATCTGATCTTTGACAAACCTGAGAGAAACAAGAAATGGGGAAAGGATTCCCTATTTAATAAATGGTGCTGGGAAAATTGGCTAACCATAAGTAGAAAGCTGAAACTGGATCCTTTCCTTACTCCTTATACGAAAATTAATTCAAGATGGATTAGAGACTGAAATGTTAGACCTAATACCATAAAAATCCTAGAGGAAAACCTAGGTAGTACCATTCAGGACATAGGCATGGGCAAAGACTTCATGTCTAAAACACCAAAAGCAACGGCAGCAAAAGCCAAAATTGACAAATGGGATCTCATTAAACTAAAGAGCTTCTGCACAGCAAAATAAACTACCATCAGAGTGAACAGGCAACCTACAGAATGGGAGAAAATTTTTGCAATCTACTCATCTGACAAAGGGCTAATATCCAGAACCTACAAAGAACTCCAACAAATTTACAAGAAAAAAACAAACAACCCCATCAAAAAGTGGGCAAAGGATATGAATAGACATTTCTCAAAAGAAGACATTCATACAGCCAACAAACACATGAAAAAATGCTCATCATCACTGGCCATCAGAGAAATGCAAATCAAAACCACAATGAGATACCATCTCACACCAGTTAGAATGGCGATCATTCAAAAGTCAGGAAACAACAGGTGCTGGAGAGGATGTGGAGAAATAGGAACACTTTTACACTGTTGGTGGGATTGTAAACTAGTTCAACCATTATGGAAAACAGTATGGCGATTCCTCAAGGATCTAGAACTAGATGTACCATATGACCCAGCCATCCCATTACTGGGTATATACCCAAAGGATTATAAATTATGCTGCTATAAAGACACATGCACACGTATGTTTATTGCAGCACTATTCACAATAGCAAAGACTTGGAATCAACCCAAATGTCCATCAGTGACAGATTGGATTAAGAAAATGTGGCATATATACACCATGGAATACTATGCAGCCATAAAAAAGGATGAGTTTGTGTCCTTTGTAGGGACATGGATACAGCTGGAATCCATCATTCTTAGCAAACTATCACAAGAACAGAAAACCAAACACCGCATGTTCTCACTCATAGGTGGGAACTGAACAATGAGATCACTTGGACTCGGGAAGGGGAACATCACACACCGGGGCCTATCATGGGGAGGGGGGCGGGGGGAGGGATTGCATTGGGAGTTATACCTGATGTAAATGACGAGTTGATGGGTGCAGCACACCAACAAGGCACAAGTATACATATGTAACAAACCTGCACGTTATGCACATGTACCCTACAACTTACAGTATAATAATAATAAATAAATTTAAAAAAAAAAAAATAATAATAATGTGTTCTAAGACGATGGTGAATGAATGGAACAAAACCACTTAGTGCTAGTATTTAGCTTGTAATGATAAAATAATTTGTAAGCTTCTAAAAAATAGATGCTAAACACTTAAACTTTCAAACTACAGTGTATAAATTATGATACATGTCAGAGGGCGCTAGTGAAGGATGATAAGCCAACTCTAGTCACAAAACAGGAGAAGAGAAACAAGAAACCACAGAAATACGAGGAACGTGTGGGAACACAGCTGCCCCATTTAAAAAATGCGGCACAGTGAGGTTCAGTAACTAGCATAAACACAGCTGGTCAAGGATGAGAAGTCAGGTTTTTTTCTTCTCTTCTACTGCTGCTTCTAAATGCAGGTGAAGGAGGGAGTTGAATGACGTGCCAGAGTTGTGGGGGCCTGTGGTAGATTGGTGGGGTGGAGGGACAGTTTAGGTGAGAAGCCAGAAGATTGCAGCTGAGGGAGAAATTCATGTAGTCAAGCAGAGTGAAAATCCCAGCGTTGGGGGATCAAGTTATTTGTGATAAAGTTCTGAAAGTTCTTTTAAAGACAATTCTGCTGGGTGCAGTGGCTCACGCCTATAATCCCAGCACTTTGGGAGGCCGAGGTGGGCGGATCACCTGAGGTCAGGAGTTCGAGACCAGCCTGACCAATCTCTACTAAAAATACAAAAATTTTCCGGGCACGGTGGCGTGCGCCTGTAATCCCAGCTACTCGGGAGCCTGAGACAGGAGAGTCACGTGAACCTGGGAGGCAGAGGTTGCAGTGAGCCAAGATCACGTCGTTGCACTCCAGCCTGGGCAACAAAAGCAAAACTCCATCTCAAAATAAAAATAAAAATAAAAATAAAAATAAAAATAAAAATAATTCCATGATGCTTATGAACCTGGTCACATCTTAACCGCCTCTCTAGTAAAAGCTTTTAGTAATGTCCGTTGTGGATGCCCCACCTTCTGTCTTTCCCCAAATTCATTTTATTTAAATGCATTTCAGAGCCATTTTGTTAGAAATGAACTATATCACTTAGTGGTAAATGGATCAGATATATGTGGTAAACAAACATCAGGAAAATAATATGCTGATTTTATAATGTATGCCAGATAGAAATAGCATTTATGGCTTCATCAGAGAAAAGATACAACTAATATTTTATCAGTTATGTGGCATTTTCTTTGTAGCTGTTGGAATAATGAGGGACTGGAGACAAAGGAATTACTTACTTTCTTTCAGAAATCTATTTAAAAATCTGATAGCCATACATTTTATACATTAATTTTTTATACCCCGTGTGTATTCCTAAAATATATGCTGTTTAGTATAGCCTATATATGCATCTATACAATGGAATTATATAACATTTATTATTTTTGGACTTGAGTTTTTTAAAGCTCAACTTCATGTTTTTGAGATCTTTAGTGTCATTGCATGCAGTACAATTTATTCATTTTTTTGGTAGTTATCTATTGTATGAAATTATTCATTTAGTCATATCTTTTTTTTTTTTGCGACGAAGTCTCTGTCACCCAGGCTGGAAGGCAGTGGTGCGATCTCAGCCCACTGCAACCTCCACCTCCCTGGTTCAAGCAATTCCCCTGTCTCCACCTTCTGAGTAGCTGGGATTACAGGTGCAGGCCACCAAGCCCAGCTAATTTTTTTTTGTATTTTTAGTAGAGACAGGGTCTCACCATGTTGGCCAGACTGGTTTTGAACTCCTGACCTCAGGCAATCCGCCCGCCTCAGCCTTCCAAAGTGCTGGGATTACAGGTGTGAGCTACCACGCCCGACCTAGTCATAACTTCTTTATCCATGTTACTATTGATGAAAATTGTGTTTTTTTCAGTTGTTGCTATCATAAACAGTTTTGCCTCAAACACTCTTGTTCATACATGTCTTCAGATGCAAGTTTGTAAGATTTCTGTAGAGCATATATGTGTCTAGAAATACAAATGGTGAATAGAAGGGCAAGCACATGTTCAACTTTTAAATGTCACATTTTTTCCAAATTGCTTGTTCTAATTTCTACTCCCTATGGCAGTGAATGAAAATTTGCGTTCATCCAAAACCTTACTAACATTTAAATTTTTTCCTACCTTACTTTTTACCAATTTGTTGGATATGTAGTAAGATTTTAATTTGACTTAAATTTTTTTCTGATTACAAATGAAGTTGAACATTTTGTCAGACTTCTAAAAGATATTAGTGTTTCCTCAGGTTTGTTCATGAGTTATTTTGCATTTTTCTGTTTGGTTGTCTTTTTCTTATTGATTCTTAGGCATTCCTTATAAATTTCTGATACTAAATGTTTGTAGCAAATATCTTCTCCTAGTTTGTAACTTATGTGTTAAGGGATGCCCTTAGTATTTATGGCTTCTTTGTATGAATGAGAAAAAAGGCCTCTGTTGGCTGCACAGGCTGTTCTCTTGTGCAAACATATGATTACTTCTGGGCAGATGCAGCTTGTGCCACGGTATATGGCTTCAACAGTGGAACATAGACCACATTTCAGAACTGATTTTTGTACTGCCACCTTTTTTTTTGAAACAGAATCTCACTGTGTTGCTCAAGCTGGAGTGCAGTGGCCGTGATCTGGGCTCACTGCAACCTCCGCTTCCTGGGTTCAAGCGATTCTCCCACCTCAGTCCCCTGAGTAGCTGGGATTACAGGTGCGCGCCACCATGCCCTGCTAATTTTTGTATTTTTTGTAGCGACGGGGTTTCGCCATATTGACCATGCTGGTCTTGAACTCCTGACCTCAGGTGATCTGCCCACCTCAGCCTCCCACAGTGCTGGGATTACAGGCCTGAGCCTGTGTGCCCGGATGCTACCACCTTTTTTATAATATGTTTGTACAAATGCACAAGCATAGCAGTGGCCTTGTGAGTCTTCTGTCTCTTTATATTGTCCTTGGGTGGATGGAAGTCTTTTAATGTAGACAAACTTATTGGTCTTTTACGTTTTATCCTTTTTATTTAGTCTGGCTTAAATAAATTTTTCTACTCTCCTGTTCATAAATATCATCATCCATGTATTCTAAACGTTTTATAGCTTTACTTATCACATTTGAGACTTTAATTCATGTGGTATTAACTTTTTATGTGAAGAAGGGATTGTGTCATTTTTCCCCAAATAGACAACTAATTATCCTAACATCATTTAATAGTTCATCCTTTCCTTACCTTAATGTGTTTTGGTGTTGAGTTTCTAGATATGGCACAAATCAGGAAGGCATTATGCAAATTAATGATGTTTATAAAATTCTTCAGTATACAATTGTGCTTTCTAATTTTAGACACTATAAAAATGGAATTATAGAATTATGAGATGTTAAAGCTGGAATAGACATCAATGAAAGTCAGTTAGCATTTCAGTAAAAAATATTGGAGTGTCTACTACATCTCCATTATTGTAACATGCATGTATACTTGGAAAGCAGAGTATGTGGATATATAAGAGAATACAAGTTCAGCCTGGTAGAACAGAAGGAGGGAGCCAAGTCTTTGGTCTTGTAGATCTGGGTCCAAATCTTGGCTTTGCTCATGAGCTGTCATCTCCACCATTATCATCTGATCTCTCTAATCTGCAAGAGAAAATATTTTGCAAAATTGTTTTGAAATTAGTAATTATGTTTATAAACATATAGAGCAGTACTTGACATGCAATTAGTGATTGATAGATTATAGTTGTTATTTGGTTGGGAAGATAAGACTAATGTGTATGTCATACTTATATCTTGTAAACTAGAAGATACTCTAAAATTGCTATGAGATTTCAGAGAAGATTCTCCCATCAGGGGGAATATGGCTTCAATGAAGAAATGAAACTTGAAGATGTGTTCAAAGGATGGATTTCAGGTAATTTCTGTAGATTGAAGCCAGGTTGGAAGGATGGATTTCAGTTATGTTTCTGGACATGGACAGCAGTAGAGTGTGTTTTTTTTTTTTGAGACAGAGTCTCGCTCCGTCGCCCAGGCTGGAGTGCAGTGGCGCCATCTCCGCTCACTGCAAGCTCCGCCTCCCGGATTCGCGCCATTCTCCTGCCTCAGCCTCCCGAGTAGCTGCGACTACAGGCGCCCGCCACCACACCCGGCTAATTTTTTGTATTTTTAGTAGAGATGAGGTTTCACCGGGTTCGCCAGGATGGTCTCGATCTCCTGACTTCGTGATCCGCCCGCCTCGGCCTCCCAAAGTGCTGGGGTTACAGGCGTGAGCCACCGCGCCCGGCCAGTAGAGTATCTTAAACAACAAAAACCTAGAAATCAGATAAGAAAACAATGCATTTTCTCTTGACTGTTGGCATTTGTGAAAATAATTAATAGTGTACTTTATTTTTAACAAGGTATCAGTGGACTTGAATTTAATGCATAAACATAGCTTTTTCATGTAGATATTATACTTCTCACAGAATTTTTAAGACTCTTATGTCCAGTTAAAATTCCATTCACATTTACAAAATTCATACTTATGTATAAAATCAAAGTAGCTGTTAAATTTTCCTTATACTTTTGAAGATCTAATCGTTGAGTGATTTTTTCTTGTAAGTAAATTTGAACAAATAATTTACAGTTATGACCATATGAAGAGAAAAATAGGTAGAAAAAACAACAGGTTTTATGTTAGATGAGTTTTAGTGAAAAATTGAGAATTTTAGGCTAGTGCTATAAATCACTAGTTAGTTCTAAGAAAAATAAATGTAGCCCATTAAGATGTGCACTGATGGATTGGATTGAAAGGTGCTACCTGAGATACTGTTTTTTAGAGCAGGCTCTTTTGGCCTTTTTCAGGATATGACATTTTTGATAATTTTCTGGGACATACCTACATAGGGAATATTTCCAAATCTCTCTTCCGTCTCCTATTAGTCAACTGTTTATTGCTTCTAGTTATTTTATTGTTTATGTTAACTATCAAAAATAGCATCACTGATTTTAAATGTCACTTTAATCATCAATTAATTATTTAGCACCATCTATATTTTAAGCATAATGCTTAAAGATGGCCCTATAATGGTGAGTAAGACAGAAATGGGCTGACTCTCTTGGAGCTTATAATGATGTTGCATATATATATATATATATATATATATATATATATATATATGTATGTGTGTGTGTGTGTATATGTATATATGAAATTATAAAGTTATACTGGACTGTGATACAGTCTATTGGTAGAGGATAGCCTAGAGTATTGTAGGAGTGCAGAGCAGATCCTCCTACTCCATTTAAAGAGGGTTAGAGAGCTTTTTAAAACACACAGTCCTTGTCCCCAGAAAGTTTTATTCTAATAGGTCTGGACAAAGGAAATATTTTTTTTTGGTTATCCTTACTATTTTTAACTCCCCAAATGATTCAGCCAAATTTGGGGAACATTGATCATGAGTGGTTAAAATGGACAAAATCATGACATGGTCTAAATGAGTTAACTAGGGATGGAATAGATCAATGTTTTTCAGATGATTTTCTTCTCATGGACCAAAGGTCAGTCTTTATATTTATCCCTGTTTGGTTGTAAATTCTGGTCCTTAGGTTATAAAAGTTAACTGCCCTACTGGTGGGTGGGAGAACCTGGCTTATCAGTGGTACACATGTAAAGGACCTGGAATTATTGTTTACTATAAACCCAATGAAAGTCAGAGGGGAACCTTAACTGCCACAGGAGCGACTAAAATTGTAGGATGCATTTCTGTAAGTTTAGTATCAGAAAGAAGGAGGTAATAGTCCTCTGTACTCTGCCCTTGTTGGGGCCATCTAGACTCATGTGGATAGTCTCTAGGATCACAGGTGAGGGGATGCTGACACTTGGGGTGTATGAAGGATGTTGAACTCCTGGTAAATATCCACATGGGGAAGGACTGGAGAGAAATCAGTTTGCTCATCTCAGAGAAAGAAAACTTAGTCTATATAGTTCCAGAAGAAAGAACTGGGAACAGACAGGGAGAGTTAGTTGGGAAGCCAACATCATTTATTCACTGACTCATTTATTTATTTAACAAATATTTATTTAGCATCTATTGCACTTCATTCTAGTAGATGCCAAGGATATAATGGTAAACAAGATGGATTCAATCTCTGACCTCATGGAGCTTAAAATTTTTTGGAAGACTCAAGACAATTAGGCAAGTAGATAGAAGAAAATGGGATAAGTACTGGGAAAGATAAGGTACTATTTCACCTCCATATAAAACACATTTCTAGTATTAGTGCTGTCAGAATGATGGTAAATGGTAAATACATTGGCCTTGGAAGTATTCAAGAAGAGGCTGTTGGGGATATTGTAGAAGTTGTTCTAGGATTTTGGCATTAAAAGTCAAACAGGATTCCAACTACCATTAAAATCCTGTTTGACTTTTAATGCCAGTGTCATATATGTCTTGTAACAGATTCAGACTCCTTCCTTCTTCTTGTCCTTTCCTTCCTTCCATTCTCTTCAAATTCAGTTACAATTCTTTGAGTCTTCAGGATGAAATGACTGCCTTTGTGATTTTCACAGACGTTTTTGCGTAAGGAATAGGACAAATTTTTAGAACTGAAGTCATTCTTAGTTATTATGTTTTTATCTGTGAGGATAGATATTAGCGTTCACATAAATACACTGCCATCTGATTTATAGCTTCAGTTCCCATTCCTCTTGATGGCTGGTCCACACAGGCAGGGACTCAGTGACATTCATAGGAGTCTGTTTTTGTGGGAATGCACAGGTACAAGGAATGAATAGAATGTCAGTGTCATTTGTAATTTTTACATTATCAAATTTTTATGTGCTCTAAATAAGACCATTTTGACCATTGTATTCAAATTCTTAACATGTCTTGACCAATTAGAAAAGCCAACCTTTCCCTCATAGCCCTTTTATTTACATCTTATGTTGTAATATTCTCAGAACTATTGGAGCCTTTCAGATTCAATGTTACAGGCTGAAGTTGGACATTGTGGAAGTTTGGGTTTGCTTTCTCTTGACCCAATGTGACTTCCTGTTTCTAATAAATCAGTTTTTAGAGACTCTTAAAAGGAATTTCTTGCTTGCTTAGCAGCTCTTGTAAAACCACATTTTAGTAAACCAGTGTGAATGAAGGATATATTAAAAAAAATCAAAGAACTGTATTTCTTGACCAAATCAGCATTTTGTTTTATGGAAATTGAATCCCACAGAAAAATCTGTTGATTTAGGAAGTGTCTGCTTCCAGTAACTAGATAAACTAGGAACCAAAAGTTTCATTTTGATTAAGTCAGTCATCCTAGTTCAACTCCTGTGGTGGAGTTGATGCATGCTACTGAGTCTGGTTAATACTTCTTCTTCTTCTTCTTCTTTTTTTTTTTTAAACCACCAGGTTGCAATTTGGACATCTCCCTTTAAATGAATTCATATACATGTAATTAATTAACATGCATTCTCACAATATTCTGGAGAAAAACCTGGGTATTCACATCACGTTAACCGATGGAGAAATGAACGTTAGTGAGTCTGGTATTAACAGATCTTTCTCTTTGAGCAAGAGATTCATGTCTTCTGGCTCTCAGTTCAGAGATTCAGCTTCTCTGTCTTGAAATTGTCTTACAAATTGTCTTCTCGTAAATATTTTAATAGAGATTAAACATGTTGTTGTGGCTACAAAGGCAGTTTATTCATTTGACTTATATTTGTTGAGCACTTGTAGTGTGTCGGACACTCTTCTAGAAGCAGAGAATATGTGAAGACACAAGGTTCTTGATTTTATTTGTCCATTGAATGGAAACTGCCAGAAGTCGTACTAGGTACTTTAAAAACACTAAGTCATTTAATCTTTCTAACAATGCAGTGAGGTAGATATTTTTATCCTTATTGTTTAGGTATAAAGAAGGAGGCCTGAAGTCACCTAGCTAGGAAGTGGCCAAGCCAGAGATTGAATGCAGGCCAGGAAGGCATAACCACCTACTCTATGGGCACTCCAGAAGCCTGATCTCATAAGCTTACATATTCCCTGTAAAACATACATACACGCAGGAAAAAAAAAAAAGACAGGAAAATAAAAACTGTGGGTAATCTGACCACTCTTAATATTTTGCTGTGTTCCATTTCTTATATATGTATGTGTAGAAGTGCGTGTGTGTGTGTTTAAGCGTACATATATCTTATTGATTGGTTACCACTACATTCACAACACACTGTAAACATTTTGCAGGCCAGTGCATTTTGTTTAATGTAGTTTTAAACAGTTCCACAGTGTTCCATGTCATGAGTTATCTAACTAGTTTCCTACTACTTAACAATGTTTCCTATGTTTCAATTTCATAAACCAGGCTTTAATTAATATCTCTACAACCAAATCTTTTTACAGACCCATGATTATTAAAAAATTACTTAGTGAAGAAAGGTATTAAAACTTTTGGTAAATATTTATGCAATATCCATGTGCAGTCTACGATTTATGAATATGACAAGGATGTTAACAATGTAAACATGCTTTTCCTTCTAGGTTAGTGGATGACAGATGTGTGGTGCACCCAGAGGCCGGGGACCTTGCCAACCCTCCCAAGAAGTTCAGAGGTAAGAAATACATATATATATTTTTTATTGTATGAGCTAAGAGGGAGGATTATTTTTGTGTCTCAAAGTAAGTAATGTTAAAACTTCATTCAATGTGAAACTTTCAGATATAAATATGTTCACTGAAAATTCTTTCAACAATTTTTCCATTGTTTTTCTTTTACATATTGAAGGATTTGCAATGAAAGAATAGTTTTAATTTTTGTTTTGCCAGACAATGGTCTGTCTGTTAAAAGGAAATCTTGGTAATTAACTGTGAAAGGCTACTTGTCAAGCCAGTAAATGCAGCTGAACAGTATTTATTTATATACTTCTCTGACAATTATAAATGTTATAGTGTTTCATTGTTAGCTTTTTAATTTATCTTTGTAAACTCAGGAGTGTGGCAATGATGTGTTAGCTTACTTTTTAAAATAGCAGTTTTGATGGCGTGTAATAACTGACAATTGTCTTAGAACCCCTAAGTATAATTTTAGAAATAGCTTGATAATTTCCTCAAATGAGAAACTGATCCTAGTAAGAGATTGATTATAACTCAACTCTTACAAAAGGAGGATTAATGGAATCTATAATCACAGAAAGCTAAAACTAGTCATTAAAAGCTTGCCCAAATCAATTTCATAATTGATACATACTTATAATAATAAAAATAATTTTAAAACAGCATTTATTTTGAACAATGTATAACCATTCATTCTCATAATGGTGAAAAATGGTCTTAATAAAGGATTAAAAACTGGAGAGAGACGGAAGGATTCTCAGAGCCACCAGCCCAAGTGAAGATTGCTGCTTACTGCAATGGAAAAGGGAGACAATTAGCATTGGGTTAATGTTTACCATGTTTTACTCTCTGGGATAGGCATTTTATTTACACTATCTCTTATGGGAATATTTTATTTATTTCATTTTCTCTAGACTGAGATCCTTGCAGAGAAACTGACGTGCACAAAAAATGTCCTTTGAGTTAAATTGGTCACTTTATCCAGATTTCTCCCCAAGTAGAGAAATTTGCGTAAGACAGAATGTGGAAGACAAACTGCCCATTGGACACATCTGCAAAACCACTCAGTAGGGATACTTTGCTAACCCTGGGCAAGTGAGGTCTTCCTGCAGTAAACAGTTTCCATTGAGGATGGACTTAGAATGAAGCTACCTTGAGGGTAACATGTAGGAACAACCTGCCAGAGACAATGCAGGAAGTGTGTGTGAAATGACCCAAAGGTAAGAGGGTAGAGAAACCCTAATGGAAGGACAGATAGTGTGAATAAAGGTAGATTCGGAAAAGAATGAGCTAGCACATTGTGTAAAGATGAGGAGAGAATTAGGGCTCTGGAGGAGAGATCTGAGGAAACTACCCAGAATGTAGCACAGAGAGATACAAAGAAGGAAAATTTGGATGAGTCATGAAAAGCTTGGAGGATAGGCTGAGAAGTTCCCACAGTATCTAACTGAATTCTAGAAGGAAAGACTAGGGAGACTGGGATAGAGGCCATATGTGAAGGAATGTGGGTGAGAACTTGCTAAACTGAGGAAAAACACTCTTCCCCAGGTAGAAGAGGCACATTGAGTTCAGAGCAGTGATGGTAAATACAACCACATCTACCGCTAGACACTCTTTGGTGAACTGTAGGGTATTAAAGACAAAGAAAAATTCTAAAAGCAAACTGGGACAACAAATCTGTATTTGTAGCAGGAAAAAGCATGAGGTTCAGGTTTTGACTGTACTGCTTGCTGGCTGTGTCATCTTAAGTAGGTCACTTGCCTGCTTTGAGCCTCAGAGGACCTCTGTCATTGGCTAATGGGAGTAGAAGTAGTTAATAACAAGAACAATGACTACCACACAAGGTTTTGTGAGCCTTGAAATATTTCCAGAGAATAAATATAAAAGCATTTTAAGTCATTATACAAATGGGCCGGGCACGGTGGCTCACACCTGTAATCTCAGCACTTTGGGAGGCCGAGGCGGGTGGATCGCCTGAGGTCGGGAGTTCGAGACCAGCCTGACCAACATGGAAAAACCCTGTCTCTACTAAAAATGCAAAATTAGCTGGGCGTGGTGGCTCATGCCTGTAATCCCAGCTACTCAGGAGGCTGAGGCAGGAGAATCACTTGAACCTAGGAGGCAGAGGTTGCAGTGAGCCGAGATCACGCCACTGCACTCCAGCCTGGGCAACAAAAGCGAAACTCCATCTCAAAAATAAATAAATAAATAAATAAATAAATAAATAAAGGATAGTTACTTTATGATAGAAAAGCATAATGCATTTCTATTAAGCATACTTGACTCAACCCTTACATTATTGCCTCTCCAAGAGCAGGATTTTATTTACTTCTTTTTGTGTTTTCCAGGCATAGTGCTCTGCCCATAGTCTGTATCCCTCAAAATAGCCATTAGGTACTTTTGGATGAGACACCCAAACTTTTTCTGGGATCCTGTGATAAAACTTGGTTTCCAGGGGTGCCCACATTTCACAGGCATGAGCCTGGGCAGCCTTGCTCCTCTGTTGGTCAGGGAGAATTAATCTTTCAAAGACAAACATTTATGCTTCATGGGTGCCTTTCTTCTTTTCCTCTTTCAATCCACAGTGAAGTGAATTGTTTTAAATTTGCAAAGATTATTTTAGAGTGTTTAAGGGAACCTGGGATAACAGCTCTGTACCCACTAGGTAATTATATGCAGATACTTGGTCTCATATTATTCACTGGGCACTGGTTCAGAGCATGAATCACTTTTTCAGACACTCCATCCTTCTGGTGAAAGGCTGGCTTTTCCTGTAATCCAGTCATTGAGGTCATTATCCTTGCTGGTTTACTCTCATTTTCTACCTCCAGTGTTAGATTAAACCATTTATCTTACTATACTCATCATTGAAAAAGGAGGGTTCTTTCCTATTGGGAACTCAGGGTTCTCTCTTATCTTAAAGCCCCAGCCTTTCTTCCATGATGCATTGTTTATGCAGCTGGATTCTCAAAGAATTCCCTGAACTGGGCTTGCCTCTGCACTGGACTTCTTAACAGTAAGGAGCAGACAGTGCCTGACCAAATGCCTCATCCTTTTGCATAGCTTGTCTTTACGGCTCTTGCCTTAGGCCATTCTCTGCATGAATATATTTCCCCCATTTTTTTTTTTTTTTGGCTTTAAAAGCCATTGCTGTTTCATAGATTTGCCTCCCAGAATCACCATCCCAGCATTTCCAGACTCCCCTGCCAAGTTTCCTGAGCACCCTCCCTTATTGTTACTTTTTAGATGAGGTGAAGAAACAATAGCATATCAACAGTTCAGCTGTACCTCAGTTCCTCTTGCCTCAGCCAGACACATGATATTCTCAAATTAATTTTAAAAGATTTTTGTTTTTCATACTCATGCTATAATTTGTTCAAGCGAATCATAACATTTTAGAGCCAGTAGGCAATTAAAAGTAAATCTAGTACAACTCCAATTTTTTTGACTGTGGCAACCAAGTTCCACAGTGAAATGTTCTTTTGACTGTGTCGCATTACCTCACTTGTGAACAGAGGAAACTAAGTTTTACCAAATAAACAATTTCCAAAGGGTTATTTCAAACCTGGTGGACAGCCATTTTTCTGTAGAAACCATGCAATAGATTGATATTAACAGAAACATAGTAGCTTTTTCTTATGTGAGTAACATTTCTTTAATGATCAAATATTCTGCATTTTTAAGAGAAACTGTAAACATTGGAATATATGTAGCTGTACCAAAGAGTTGTGAAAACGTACAGAGAGTTCTCTTCCACTCTGTTTCCCCTGTTATTTGCATCTCACTGGGGACATTAGTCTAAACTAAGAATTTACCATTTGTACATTACTACTGACTACATTTCCAGACTTTAGTTGTATTTCACCAGCTTTTCCACTAAAGTCCTTTTCCTGTTCCTGATCCCATCCATGATCCTGTGTTGCATTTAGTCATTGTGTCTCCTTAGTCTGCTCTATTCTGTGACCCTGTCTTAGTCTTCCCTGGTTTTTCATGATCTTGATACTTTTGAAGAGTACTAGCTAGGTATTTTATAGAATGTGCCTTGTGTGTCTGTCTGATGCTTTTGTCATGGTTGGACTGGAGTTAAAATTTTGAGACTACCACAGTGGTTATGCGCTCTTCTCTCTGCATCATACCAGAGGGCATATAATACCAACAGAGTTCATCACAGGTCTTATTTTTTGATGTACACTTTAATCCTCTTCCCTTTAATAAAGGCAGTTATTTTAATTTTTGATTTTATATTCTTTTGCTTTTTCCTGTTCCTTTCCACCCTTCTCCCCCTTCTCTAGAAAACTCTTCTTAGTATTATTTTTCTAAAAGTCTGCGTATTTATGTATGTGCCATTTCTTTTAGGAGAAGTCACCTTAAATCAACTTAAAGAGAGGTTTATGTCCTTCTCTTACCATCAGGGTGATAAAAGATGGAAGTAGTGGAGAACCCAGGGACCGTTTCCTGGAGGATGGAGGGAAGAGAAGACAGCCCCTTCTCTTGGTTGATTAGGTATTTCCCAGTGTTGGGCCATTTGGTCTTGAAATTTCCAGTTCTGAGATTCTCCGATCATTTGTCACTTGCCTATTTAATAATGTACCACGCCTACCTTGGGGCCACTTGTAGCAAACAACAATCAGTCATTTTGAAGTAATAAGTCAGAATGCTTCAGGAATTGGAACTAATATAGAGAATTTTTTTTGCTGTGCAATGAACACTAAAGCAGGTAGTAAAAATTAGGGACTTGGGGGAAAATGGGCAAAATCTCTGCTTTAACTCAGTTCCTTTTCTTCAAATAATTCAGGGAAGCCCTTTTGAAGGCTGGACCTAACATTTTGCCTCTGCCCATGGAGGTTGCACACTCACATGCATAAACGAAAGTGTGTTCTTGCTAGGCAGTTGCTTTGACTTTATATGGAGTCGAACATGTCAAGCTTGTCTAACAGAGTGATTCCCCACGCTCAGCCCATGATGAATATTTGCTCCATCAGCTTAACAATTGCTATATTGAATTTCTTCAGGTTTGGTGTTAGAATACTTTCAGTTGTTATTGTCAAAGACTGAAACTATTTCAGATTTGAAATCAACGAAGATTTATTGAATATGTAATACATGGTACACTGTACTTGAGGCTTCCCGTGCATTATTATTTAGTCATCACATGAAGTAGAAATTATTGCTATCCTAATTTTGCAGTGGAGAAAGTAAGTA
The DNA here is from genome assembly GCF_003255815.1 of Theropithecus gelada. Lineage (NCBI taxonomy): Eukaryota > Metazoa > Chordata > Mammalia > Primates > Cercopithecidae > Theropithecus > Theropithecus gelada. The sequence goes on along the minus strand of NC_037679.1, from coordinate 120,789,253 downwards.
AAAAGAAGTTATGCAACCAACTTAAAGTTGCTGAGCTCCTTAGTGGTAGGACTGGGGCTTAAACCAAGTTCTATGACTCTAGAACTGTTTGTTTTTAACCACTGTGCCATACTATCTATTGAATTAGTCCCACCTATAAATTCTACCTGTTAGTCCTATAAAGTCAGATGGATTGAATCTAATCCTTTTTCCACACAATAGCCCTTTAAGTATTTCTTTAGAATGACCATATTCCTGTGACTCTTTTCTTCTAGTCTTACTTTTTTTTTTTTTTTTAGTTCTTTTAACTGTTGCCAGCTACAAATTCTTTAGGGATTTTTCTGTCTTCATTATACTACTTTGTTTGTTTTATGGTTAGGCTCCTGTTTGTCAATTTAATTCTGAGCCATGTAGAAAGAACTGAACATAGTGCATTTGAGTTTTGTCTAATGAGAACTCCTCACATTTTTGGATGCCACATTTGCAGCCTCTTTAGTCAGGGTTCTCTAATAGGGGCAGAACTAATGGGATATAGTTCTGTATAATAGGATAATAGGATATAAAGGAGAGTTTATGTTATATATATGAGTTTATTAAGAACCTATTAAGAACTAATAGGCGCTCTCTCTCTCTCTCTCTCTCTGTGTGTGTGTGTGTGTGTGTATATATATATATGTGTGTGTATATATATATATATTTAAGTAGTATTAACTCACGTGATCACAAGGTCCCACAATAGGCCGTCCGAGTCCCAAAGCTGAAGAACTTTGAGGGCAGGAAGCATCCAGCACAGGAGAAAGATGTAGGCTGGGAGGCTAAGCCAGTTCAGCCTTTTCACAATTTTCTGCCGCTTTATATTCTGGTCGTGCTGGCAGCTGATTAGATGGTGCCCACCCAGATTAAGGGTGGGTCTGCCTTTCCTAGCCCACTGACTCAGATGTTAATCTCCTTTGGCAGCACCCTCACAGACACACCCAGGATCAATACTTTGCAATCAAGTTGATCACTTTAATCCAATCAAGTTGACACTCAGTATTAACCATCACAAGTCCACCCCTTGTCAACCTGAACTCATAAACATCTCCTGAGATCATACATAATCTTCAAATAAAGACAGTAATAAGGTCATAATTATGCCTGATATGACACAACTATCCTTTGTACAACTGGAAATGCACCAATCCCCGATCCAAATACTATTACATAAAGTTAACAATACTTAAATGCTGATGTAAAGTCAATAAATCTTATGCCACATAATAAACGAAAAAGAGAATAAAATGAAGATATTTTCTTAGTACAAGTTTATACATATATGTACATGCTAAAAATATGTTTTTAGCAAAAGAAGGGGGAAATAATCATGGCAATTACAGTCCTAATTTTTGCAACTAATCATGTGGTCATAACTGGTACTAATGACTACCTTCTACAACCCATTCTGTATTCCTTTTACCTTCAGCAAGCACCTCAGCAGGTCGTGGTTTTTCCCTGGTGAAGTGACCCAAACCTTCATTCCTGAAGGGTCTGGGCCATTTGTAATCCTGCCTGAATTGGGCTGTTGTAGTTTCTCATTGACCTTAATCACAGGGCATGGTAATACTAAGAGATGCCCCAAGGGATCTCCTGTATTTCCTGCGTACTCTTCCTTACTTCCATTGTGGAGTAGTAGACTGATTTCATCTTGATAGCCTTGGTCAGTCACCCCAGCTAACACTATAACTCCCTTCTTAGCCTGTTGATTTAAAGGTAAGAGGAACCCAAGGTGTCCAGGTAGCAATCTTAACTTCCAGTTTAATGGAATTGTTGCTGTGTGCCCTGGTGGCAGTGTTCCTTCTTCTGGAACTAAGACCTCTAGGCCAGCACAACATAATATTCGAATGAACAGAAAGCAAAAATTTTGTTAGTGGATCACTGTGGGTGGTAGTGAGTGGTGCCTCTTCCATTTCTACCCCTTGATTCCTGGACCCGTGAATCCTGGCTATGAGAGAAATAGTACCATATATTGGAGGCTGATTCGGAACATATACAGCTTTCTGGAGAACTTTACCCCAACCCTGCAAAGTATTGTCACCTAGTTGGCATTGTAACTATGACTTCAAAAGGCCATTCCACTGTTCTGTCAACCCAGCTGCTTCAGGATGATGGGGAACATAGTAAGACCAGTAAATTCCACGAGCATGAGCCCACTGTTGCACTTCTTTAGCTGTAAAGTGAGTGCCTTGGTCAGTGGCAATGCTGCGTGGAATACCATGATGGTAGATAAGGCCTTCCGTGAGTCCACAGATGGTAGTCTTGGCAGAAGCATTGTGTGCAGGATAGGCAAACTCATATCTGGAGTAAGTGTCTATTTAAGTGAGGACAAACCTCTGCCCTGAGCTGCAACATTAAATGCAGAGTCCCTACTTAGTGGGCTCAAATCAATAAATTCAGCCTGATCCAACTCTGTGTTCCTTCCACCATTATTCCATACCCTTAATATCTATTCCCATGTATTTTCTCCAGATTTCTGCTAATATAAATTAGAAAACTCAAGCAATTCTTTTCAAGTGTAGTGCACCTCCTCATGGGTCTCACTCTGAACCTCACCTCTAGGGGCCTGCTAGGACTTTAGTCTAGTTATAGGTCTAGAAGCAAACAGGGGTGTTGAGGATGGCTCCTGAGGAGAATCTGCATTATCTTGCCTGGCAACTGCCTCAGGGGAGCCTTCACGGTTGCTTCAGGCAGTGCAGGGTTCATCAACTCAGACAAACATGGAAAGGCTGGTGGCAACATGAGTTGGGGAGGGGATGTTGCCACTACTGGGGATGGGGAAGATGCTTCTTCTGGCAAACATGGTTCATCAGAGTTTACAAGCTCAGTGTCCCCAGCTTCATCAGGGTCCTCCCACACATCCCCATTCCTAGTTGCAGGGTCCCGTTCTTTTCCAGTCAACGCCCTCACTTTAGCAGTAGACACCTGGCAAGGCTGTGCGTGCACTTTTTCTTGCAGGTCAGCCACTTGCATGATAAGAGCTTGTGTCTATTTTTCTACAGTTTCAGCTCTTTCTCTACAGGAGATAAGACTCTTACTCAGGACAATCTTAGCAGATTTGAGGCTCAGTAGCTGCTTCTGAAGCCAGGAGTTAGAATCCCTGAGTTCCTTATTTTCTTTCATCACTTTGTCCAGTGAACTTAGGAGCAACCAACCAACTTCATTAGGTTCCTTGGTTCTCTACATATGATCAAAGGTATTATGTATAGAGTCACTAAACTCCTTGCTTCTCATGAGTGGTGAGTCAGGAGTGTCAAATGCATTTATTTTGCATAATTCTCTAAACAGTTCACGCTAAGGACTATCAGTGTTCTCCATACTATTAGAAGTAGAATCCTTAGCATTTTTGGGTCTAATCATGTTAAGCAGCCAGCTCCAGAAAACCCCAAAACCAATGAAAGAACTCCATCCTTAATATTCTGTTCCTCTAGAATCACTCCTGGTACCAAAATCTGTATTAGTCAGGGTTCTGTAGTGGGACAGAACTAATAGGATATATATATATATCCTGGAATTTTATAAATTACTCTCACTCATATCTCATATGTATATATATGTAGAGGGGAGTTTATTAAGTAGTATTGACTCACGATCACAGGGTCCCGCAATAGGCCATCAGCAAGCCGAGGAGCAAGGAAGCCAGTCCGAGTCCCAAAGCTGAAGAAGCATCCAGCATAGGAGAAAGATGTAGGCCGGGAGGCTAATCCAGTCTAGCCTTTTCAGGTTTTTCTTTTTTTTTTTTTTTTTTTTTGAGACAAAGTCTGGCTCTGTTGCCCAGGCTGGAGTGCAGTGGCCGGATCTCAGCTCACTGCAAGCTCCGCCTCCCGAGTTCACGCCATTCTCCTGCCTCAGCCTCCCGAGTAGCTGGGACTACAGGCGCCCGCCACTGCGCCCGGCTAGTTTTTTGTATTTTTTAGTAGAGACGGGGTTTCACAGTGTTAGCCAGGATGGTCTCGATCTCCTGACCTCGTGATCCGCCTGTCTCGGCCTCCCAAAGTGCTGGGATTACAGGCTTGAGCCACCGCGCCCGGCCTGCCTTTTCAGGTTTTTCTACCTGCTTTATATTCTGGCCGTGCTGGCAGCTGATTAGATGGTGCCCGCCCAGATTAAGGGTGGATCTGCTTTTCCCAGCCCACTGACTCAAATGTTAATCTCCTTTGGCAACACCCTCACAGACATACCCAAGATCAATACTTTGCATCCTTCAATCCAGTCAAGTTGACACTTAATATTAACCATCACACAGCCCAAGAATCTTGGCCCAAGAATCTTGGGCCAGAGTCCCTGACTCTCCTTTGCTTTTAGTCAACCCAGACTCCTGATGCTTTTTCATTTGCATCTCTGGATTCTGTTTCGTTCCCCCTGTGCTGTGTGATTGGTTCTTTGGAATCAAGTGGAGAACCTGTTACTTTTCACCTTGTTGCATTGGTTCATTGTTCTAGGTTTGTTTTAGCCTAATAAACTTGTGTTTTATTCTTTTTTTTAAAAAATCTTAACTCTCATTCAAATTATTTATTCTAATTCCCAACCTCATGACATCTTGAAATATGTAAAGTTAATAAAAGGTACGTATTGTGATAATCTCATTTCATGTTATTCTGGTGTTATTGAATATATCTGAGGAGAAATAGATTGGATAGTATAAGTTGGGGTACCTGTGGATCAGACCCTGGAAGACTTGGTAGAGGTAATCTATTTGGGAGGTGATCCCAGGAAGCACAGATGAGGACTTGGGGGAGAATGGGGTGAAAGGAAGGAAAGGCAAGACGGTGTGCATTAGTGAAGCTCAATCCTGGTGGAAGCAACTGAAGTTCAGTCCCGCGGGGCCTCTGGGAATCCATGCAGAACATGCCTTAGAACCTCCTACCCAAGGACAGGAAGGCTGGGGCCAACTTCCATCCATCAAAGGTTTTGGTTTGCACCAGAGGGTGTTGTCATTTCGTTCCATAATACGCTTCTGCACTGTTCATACTGTTCCTCCATGTGGCAGGGAGACTCTCATGCAGAGAAAAAGAGAGATCTAGGAAGTTGAGATGGGAAGCTGTTCGCATGTTGGAAATTATCTACTACACTTGTTGGTGAACTTGGGTCTGAGGACGCATGTTCACATTCTTGTGGATAGTCAGAATTTTATCTGTTTCTTTAACTGAAAGACCTGTGATTAGACTGTAAACTGTATGAGGGTCAGGACTGTGTTAGCCTTGTGCTCTGCTCAGTCACCAAGATCAAGCACGGTGTTTAGCATATTGTTGGTGCTGACTTAATTTTTGTTGAATTAATGAATAAAGTTCTAGAAAAGAATTAATTAATTAATTTTTCTATAAACAAGGTTTCACTATGTTGACCAGGCTGGTTTCGAACTCCTGGCCTCAAATGATCCTTTCACCTCAGCCTTCCAAAGTGCTGGAATTAGAGGCATGAGCCACCACACCCAGGCTAAGAACTATAATTTTTAAAGGCAATATAGTTTCAGTTCTGTCTCCAGATGCTTTTTCAGTGTCTTACCACTATCCAGCATGTAACATAGTTGTTTGACTAGTTGTTTTATGTTAAAGCAAGGTGTAGACCTATTAGTTTGTTATAGTCTTAAATTCTACACCTTTAGATTTAAGTTCACAGGTGGATTCTAACAAATCTTTAGTGTAAATAACAGAAGACAAAAACTTCTCCATGTATTAAGTGAAGATGTTTTTAGTAGTTTGTAATTTGCCGCTACTCAAAGAAGTTCAGAAAATTGCAGTGGATTTCCAAGTCAGTAGTTACATGCTTTATACTAAAAGAAAAAAAAAATCATTAAAACTCTCCAGTTGAATGTTGTTGCTATGTTTATCCTGTGTGTTTGTGGTGAGTCATCCTGTTTATAACCCTTACTGCTAATGCCATATTATTAAAGTCTTAAGTGGCAGTGGAAATTGGATAATAAGTTTATTCTCCTCCATGAGGTTTCGCAGAAGGGCCAAAGGATGAAATGAGAACACATTGCTTTGCCTCTTTGCCTCTCCTGTCAAAGCTAGTCAGGATTGTAAAAGTGCTTATGCTTTAAAATACTTTAGTCTCCGTATTGGGAAGAGGGAAGTTGCTGTGGTTCTGAGTGATAGTAGGACTGTTTTGGAAGTCTCATGAACCACTGTTTAAGGCAGCACTCATACAATTAATTGTGTCTCTGAGTTATGAACAATGTGTGAATTTTGAGTGATTTGTGGCTTTAATTGTGAGATTCAGTTCTCTCCCTTCAGAATAGGAACTGATGGGCAGAAAAGGAACAATCGTGGTGCATGTGGTGTAGTGGGGTAAGAACAGCTCTCCAGTTCCCTCACTTACCCATCCTGTGTCCTGGGGTTAATTTTCCTGAGCTGCAGGCTCATGTGTAAAAATCTCCCTTCCCGCGGTGTATATGAAGTGAGTTGCGTGTCTAAATTCTTAGTGAGTGCTGAATAAATATCTTTTTTTTTTTCTGTGAGTATTTTAACAGCCAAGACTATTCAAGAACAGAAAGTCCTAAATATTAAAATTCTTAACTTTGAGTACTTATAACGGCCTTTCTCCATATTAGCCTACTTAATCCTGAATAGCCTTGTTTTACAAATGTGGAAACCACACTTTAGAGAAGCAGCATGCTTAAGTCACATAGGTGGTAGGTGGGAAGGTAGGCTTGTTTTTCAACACTGTAAGATCTTGGGCAGCCATAAAAAAGCATGAGTTCATGTCCTTTCCAGGGAATGGATGAAGCTGGAAGCCATCATTCTCAGCAAACTAACACAGGAACAGAAAACCAAACTCCGCATGTTCTCACTCATAAGTGGGAGTTGAACAATGAGAACACATGGACACAGGGAGGGGAAAATCACATACCGGGGCCTCTTTGGGGGTGGGGGACAAGGGAAAGGAGACTATTAGGACAAGTACCTAATGCATGCGGGGCTTAAAACATAGATGACGGGTCAATAGGTGCAGCAAACCACCATGGCACATGTACATCTATATAACAAACCTGCCTGTTCTCCACATGTATCCCAGAACTTAAAGTAAAAAAAAAAAAAGAAAAAAAAAAGATCTTGGATACATGTAGCAGATTTATGGAATATACACCATGTGCAGTGCAGTGTATGAAGTAGTTGCTACAGCTCAGACGAGTCAGAAACGAATGCTGCTCTCAAGGAATTTATAATCTAATGACGAAGATAAGATACATATATGTAATATAACACAAGGTAGAAAGTGATAAGGGCTAAATAAAAAGATACAATGATGTGTTGTGGGAGGATGAAGATTTTAATTTCCTGTTTCGAGTGATGAGGAAAGCTTCTTAATTAAGATGGCATTTGGCCTGAAAGATTTGTGCCTGTGGGGAAGGACAGGTAGATTTGTTGGGCCCAATACGCATCTTTATGAGAAATTAGTTCCTAGGATGATGTTTGGTGTGCCAAATTTGGTTGCATTTCTTCTTTAAACAGTAATGGAATGGTTAGTATTCTTTTGAGTATAATACTGAGATGAAAGTGCCAAGCCTTTGTCCTAATCCATTCGACCTTCTGCAGGTGTTACACAGTAAATCAATGACAACTAAATGTGACAAGGGTACCACTGCTATAAATGACTAATATTTATTTAGTTCTTGCTACATGTCAGGTAATGTTCCAGCTGCTTTATATTCTATTAATGCATTTAATCTTTTGCAGCAATATGAGGTATATATTATTATTAAATATTATCTCCATGTATTAAAGTGCTGTGACATAAATGCCCCCAAAGCCCAAAAAACAAACAAGCAGTCTGGGCACGGTGGCTCACGCCTATAATCCCAGCACTTTGGGAGGCCGAGCAGGAGGATCACGAGGTCAGGAGATTGAGACCATTCTGGCTAACACGGTGAAACCCTGTCTCTACTAAAAAATACAAAAAGTTAGCCGGGTGTGGTGGTGGGCACCTCTAGTCCCACCTACTCAGGAGGCTGAGGCAGGAGAACGGCGTGAACCTGGGAGGCGGAGCTTGCAGTGAGCTGAGATCACACCACTGCACTCCAACCTGGGTGACAGAGCGAGACTCTATCTAAAAAAAACAAAAACAAAAACACAACAAACAAAAAAATAAACAACCCACAATGACTTCTATATGTAGTAGAAATATATTTCTCTTTCATCTAATAGTCCCTAGGTGAGTGGTCCAGGACCATCTTGGCAACTCTGTCATTCTCAGCACGTGGCTTCCAAGGTTGTTCCGGTAGTCAGCATTTCCTAGTTGGTAGACAGGGGGTAAAGGGAATACAAGGAAAGTAGATTCTTCCTTCAGGAGGGCTCCCGGAATTTTATAAATTACTCTCACTCATATCTTGTAGTCATGTAGCTTATTGAATCGAATGGTGGCCCTGCAAACTATATGTCCATGTCTTTATGTATAACGTCTTTTTATATAATATCTGGGCACTATAAGTGTGATGTTATTAGGAAGAATGGTCTATGGAAATTAAATTAAGCATCTTGAGATGAGATCACCTTGGATTGCCCAGGTGGATTCTACATCTTATATATCCTGGTACAAGACATACGAATAGAAGGCACACACAGAAGACCACATAAAGACACAGTGAGAAAAGGACTTTTGCTGCCATAAGCTGAGGAGGCCTTTGAGCCACCAGAAGCTGGAAGAGGCAAATGAGAATTTTCTCCTAGAGCCTTCAGAGGGAACATGGCTCTGTGTACACCTTGACTTCAGACTTTTGGCTTCTAGAACTATGAGAGTGTCAATTGCTGTTGTTTTAAGCCACCGATTTTGTGTTGATTTGTTGTGGCAGTCACAGGAAACTAATAAACTTGACTCCCTGTTGCTGCAAGGAGCCTGAGGAACATGGTGGTTAGTGGACTGGTCATGTGCCAACCTAAAACTACCTAAAGGAAGAAAAGAATGGATATAGGGTGGGAGGAGGAGTAACATTCTCTATCATATCTCATTTTATAGATGAGGAAGCTGAGGCACAGAGAAGTTAAGTAACTTGTTCCTTGTCATACATCTAGGAGGAAGAAAGCAAAGTTGTGATTGAAATCTAGACACTTAACTGCCAACTATACTGTCTTTAAACCCAAGAGACTGTAGAAACAGAGAAGAGAATTGTGATTGGCTTTGGAATTCAGAGGAAGAATGGCCAGTTGTTAACCAGGCAGAGAGGAGGGGATGATGGAGAAAGAGGCATTTCTGGCTGAGGCACAGAGGTATGAAATAGCATGACCAGTTTGTGGGGGTAGTTAGAAGCTCAGTTGACCCAGAAATACCCCTTGACTTCACTGAAAAAAGAATAAGCCTCCCCAGTCTACAGTTCTGTGACTTTTTTCACCTCTAAGGCTGGCTGTGTGGGAAGATGGAGAAAGACCTTATTTATTCAATCCTTGCCTCTCTCAACCCATATAAGAAGGTCCTTGGTGAAGTCTTCAGATATTTATATGATACAGATCTACTTTTGGAGAAAAGGATGATCCTTATAACAGTACAACAGAGTACATTTTAATCATTTTTGTAGGATGTTGCTCTCCTAAATGATGTGGAGGTTATAGGGTTAGCGTATTTCTATCTATGCTATATTCATTGTTAAGTTTGTATTCTTTAGGAAGTTATTCCCAATCATGTTACACCAATAGAATTTCCCTTGGAAAATGCATTCTTTTGATAATGTATTTCTAGGAACATGCTGTGGTGAGAAGCATGGACTGTTTGTGGAAATGAAACTTTGGCTCACTCAAAATACTTTTCATCAATTAAATGTAGCTGTTTTTAAGTAAACCATTCCCCCATCCGCTCTTCTTTTGTGTCATGTATTAGGCATATTAAAATATCAAATCAGTTCCCTTTTTACCTATTCTGTAGTATAAAGTGTCTCCACTGAGAAGGAGGGTATTATATACATATTTATTATTTTATGTGGAAATATGTGTGCATTAATATTAATATTAATATTGGTAGGTGGGCCTTACTTGTTTTTCTCTCTTCTGAGTATTAAACAGATTAACAAAAGTTATATTTTGTTTATGGAAGTCTCTGTGTTGCTCCATAATCTTAATAATCATTAACTTATTCAAGCTACCACCAAGAGTTTTAGATAAAAGATTGATTTGTACACTGTGTATTCAAGCCCAAGTCAACTGCCTTTCCTTCCCAGGTGTTGATTTAGTGAGTGAGCAGTTTGAAGATCTTCTCTGAACAGGTGCCCTTGTTTACAGTTTGTGGTTTTCAAGGTAAATATGGCAATTTCAGAATAAAGCAAACATTGCTGGTGGGTGGCAGTGTTTGTTTTACAAATGCTTGGAAGTGGTTTAGAAATAGTCTTTTAAAGAATAAGGTGGATAATAACCCAATAGAGCAGCCCACATGAATAGAGATCAAGTCTCAGTTGGCAAGGCACCACTGACTCACCCTTGTTCTCCTGGAGCCTTGCTTGCCCTTTAGCTGGCACCCCTGTAAGAGAGACTTATGGCCTGAAGATGAAAGTGATGGCTCCCCAGGAACCCACTGAGTCCTGGTGCTTCTGTAATGTTTTACTATATGACTGAGATTGGTGTGTGTGTGTGTGTGTGTGTGTGTGTGTGTGTTCTACTGGATGACTTGGAGGTGGTCAAACTTACAGAGACTCTGAAGGGCCATGAAGAACTGGAGGATAACACGCTTACCTAGAGAGTGTCCTATCTTGGAAGAACCCTAAAAATGGTTTTTACTAGCATTTTTGAAAGAGCAGAAGCTTCAGGTCTGTTTAGAAATCTGACTGTGGACATTTGTTCTTGCTTCAGCTCTGTTTAGAAATAGGACTGTGGACATTTGTCCTTCTGTTTCTATTTAGACAGGCTGCATGAAACGCAAGCGCAGTTACAAATTGTTGTAGGAAGCCTCACAGTTATGCAACTTGAACTCTGATTATATCTGCATAATTAAATACCCAGATATGGGTCCTTAATAATTTTTAAGAGTGTGAAGGGGTCCTGTCACCAAAAAGTTTGAGAAATGCTTGCTAGAGGAACAGTCAGGAAACTGGAGTTTTTTTTTTTTGTTTTTTTTTTTAATACTTTAACTTCTGGGATACATGTGCAGAATGTGCAGTATTACATAGGTATATATGTGCCATAGAGGTTCGCTGCACACATCAACCTGTCATCTACATTAGATATCCATAAGCTTAGTTCAGCTATAGGGAAAAAGCACATGTTAAAAGCAGTAGATAGGCAAGGATTAGGTGAGAACCATGGTCAGGGAAAGTAATTAGAAATCAGGAAATCAGCGGGTATACCAAGGAGGCAGCATGAAATAAGGGAGCAAGAGAAAGCCTATTTTCTGTGAGCTTTCTGAGGGCCCACATTGTATCCCTACCACTGAGCTTATAGCAGGATATTTGTCAATGATTGACTTGATAAGTATAAATAACGTTGAATCAAACATATGTTAAGAAACATATGAGATGAGATGTTTACCGCAGGATTATTTATAATGGAAGAAACAAATATATAAAAAGAAAAAGATTTAATGCATCGTAATTTATTCTAGGAGGGAATTAATGTTTTCAGGTAATATTTAATGACATTACAAAATGTGAAATGGAAGAGAGACTTCTTGTGAAACTGTGTATATAATACATTTCTGGTTATCTAAAATATATATGCATGTGTAAGTGTACACTTTGGCAAATTTGTCTGTCTCTCTAAAGATACATAACAAAATGATAATCATGTTTAACTCTGCGGCATGAAAAGAGGTGTGACATTTTCTTTATAGTCTTTTGATTTTCCAAAATGTTTTCAGTGGTGATACATCAATTTTACATTTAGAAAAAAGTCCAGGTTTTTCACACATACATACATGCTTTTTCTAAGCCTCTAGAGAAAGGTTCAAGTCAAGTTTCTGTATTGAAAGAGCTTTCTGCCCTAGACTCAGAACTTTATTTATTTGCCGCCTGTGTGAAGCCGCTCTGAACCTCTGGAGGGAGCAGAGGCAGGTCAGAGTTCCAGGCAGAGGTGGGCATTGGCAGCCAGATACTGCCTACACTAGAGGAAAGACACAAGTATAAGAAGTTGCTTTAATTTGAACTGCAATACTTGATGCTCCATGTGAAGAACTTTTAACAAACTCCAGGCTCAGAAGGAGGCCAGCCTGCTGCAGGGCCATCAAGGAAAGCACAAGAAAGCTTGTAGCAGTGAGAACAAAAAAGGAAAGAAGGAATGACTGGGGGACTGGCAGCCTTGCTTTCCCTTTGCCATTTGGAAGGAAAAAAACCTAGGCTTATTATAGGAGGAAAAAATAATAATTAAAAGTATGTATGATATATATTATATATACACACACATGCACATGCATATATACATAGTACTAGCTAATGTTTCCATGGTTTGCATTTTCTAGTGCTATAGAACACAAATGGTCCTATATTGCCTCAATTTTACCTTTTTTCCTTCTCTCAAAGTGGATCATAGACCTCAGTGTAAGAACTAAAACTATATGACAGTCAGAAGCAAACATAGGAGTAAATCTGCATGACCTTGGGTTAGGCAGTGATTTCTTAGATACAACACCAAACCATAGGCGACAACAGAAAAAAATGGATAAACTGGACTTCTTAAAAATTAAAAACTCTTGTGCTTCAAAGGACACCATCAACAAAGTGAAAATGCAGTCCAAGGAAAGGGAGGAGATATTTCCAAATAATTTATCTGGTAAGGGACTTGAATCTAGAATATATAAAGAACTTTTAAAAATCGGTAATAAAAAGACAACAAAAAGACAACCCAATTGAAAAATGGGCAAATGATCTGAATAGATATTTCTCAAAAAATACATAAAAATGGTCATTAAACACATGGAAAGATGCTGTACATCATTAAACATCAGGAAAAATGCAAATAAAAACTGCAATGAAATATCACTTGAAATCTGGTCCTTATCATTCCCTCATTTCTGAAGGAGAGTCTTGCTGAGTGTAATAATCTTGGTTGGCAGTCCTTTCTTTCAGCACTTTGAATATATCATCCCACTGTCTCCTGGCCTGCAAGGTTTCTGCTGATAAATCTGCTGATAGTCTTATGTAAGTTTTCTTAATTGTGATGGGTTGCTTCTCTGTTGCTGCTTTCAAAATTCACTTTGACTTTTGAGAATGATTTAATGTGTTTTAGTGAAGATCTCTTTATAGTTAATCTATTTAGTGTTATTTGGAATTCAGGAATCTGAATGTTCATTTCCTGTCCAAGTTAGGGAAGTATTCTGTTATTATTTCTTTAAATAACTGTTCTGCCCCCTTTTCTTTCTCTATTCCTTCTGGGACCCTGTACGTAATTCCTATATTGGTTCTCTTGATGATATCCTATACTCATGTAGGCTTTTTTCAGTCTTTTTAAATTCTTTTTTTCTCACGTTTCTCTGACTGACTAGTTTCAAATGACCTGCCTTTGAGCTCACCTTCTACAGCTTGATCAAATCTGCTGTTAAAGCCCTTTATGGAATTTTTTAGTTAAGACATTGTATTCTTTAGCCTCAGAATTTCTATTTAGTTCTTTTTATGGCTTCTGTTTCTTTGTTGAACTTCTAATTTTGTGTAATTGTTTTCCTGATTTTTGTTTGGTTGTCAGTCTGAGATCTTACAGTTTACTGAACTTCTTTTTTAGAGACAGGATCTTGCTCTGTTGCCCAGGCTGAAGTATGGTGGCATGATCATAGTTCAGTGCAGCCTTGAATCCCCAGATTAAAGTGATCCTCCTGCCTCAGCTTCCTGAGTAGCTGGAACTACAGGCATGTGCCACTATGCCCGGCTAATTTTTGAAAAGTTTTCTGTATAAATGTGTTCTTACTGTGTTGCCTAGACTGGTCTCAAACTTCTGGCCTCAAGTGATTCTCTCACCTCCACTTCCAAAGTGTTGGGAATTACAGGCATAAGGCACCATGCCCAGCCTCACTGAACTTTTTAAAGATTATTTTGACCTCTTTATCAGAAAATGTTTAGCTCTCCATTTCTTTAGGGTTGGTCATTGTTGCTTTTTGTTTCTTGTTGGTGATTTTGTGTTTCTCTGATTATTTGTGATTTTTGTGACCTTGTGTTGGTGTCTGCACATTTCGAGAATTAAGTGTCTAGTCTAGTCTTAACTAACTTCAGCAAGGAAAGTCCTTCACCAATCATCCTGTCCAGAGATTCTTGATGAGCTGTCTGGTGGATTTATCAGGCAGGATTGCTGATAGAGTCCTTGAGCAGGCTGGCCTGGTGCCTGGGTCAGTAGGTATATGAGTCTGGTGCTTGAGTCTATGGGGTTGGGCCTCGAGCCTTGGTCTACTGGGCTTGCTTGGCACTTAGGTCCATGGGGGTGGACCTGAAACCTATAACCATGGGGCCTGACCTGAAGCCTGGCTCTACGCAACTTGCCAGGTGCTGGGGTGGGCCTTAAGCCTGAACCTGTGGGAGCCAGGTTAGAACCTGGGTCCACAGGGGTGTTCCTGAAGGCTGGATCTATGGATGCCAGCCTGGTGTCTGGGACCATGGAGGCTAGCCTCATTGCCTTCAATTATGAATGTAGATAATAAATTGTTATTCTGGGAGGTTCCATCAGCTTTACCAGAGTACCATGGCACATTCCTAATAGAGTATTTTCCTAGGAGTAGCTTTGCTGGATCATCTCAGGGAATGTGTTTTCACACTCTTAATAGGAAACCATCATACTCTTCATTCCAGTCCTTCTTGCCAGGATTCCTAATCTATCACAGAACACAGATAATAATGTGTACAACTGTTTTCTTAGTTCTCCAAAGGATAATATATAACCTTCCTTTTCATTTTGAATGGGTAGGAGAGAAGTTCATTTGTTATATACAAGGGATTTGTTAGGACATTAGAGCTTACTTCTCTCCTGGAACCACACACAGTTTTGGTATCAAGTTCTTTATTGGTGCTATGAAACTTCTCTTTCCAGCCTTGGGGTATGATAGGGTCAAACTGATTTGTACTTAGACCCTGGCACTGCCACTTACTGGGAGTGTGACTTTGAGTGGTTATTTAAACCTATTTCATTTTCAGTGCACACACTGTAAAATGATGGTGATATAGACATCTTGGGGTTATTTAGAAATTAAAATAATTTGTGTAAAGTAACTAGCACATTTATTGGCAGAAAATAGAATGGCACTGCCATTCTCTGTATTATAAGAAATCAGAGATGTGTATGTTAATATATATAGTTGGCCCTTTTTGTCCGTGGATTCTGCATCTATGGATTCAGCCAACTGCAGATTGAAAATATTTGAAAAAAATTCTGCCAAATTCCATAAAGCAAAACTTGAATTTGCTGCACCCTGAGTACTGCATTGAATCTATATGAATAAAGTGATGGATAGGGAGTATTAGGTGTTATAAGTAATCTAGAGATGGTTTAAAGTGTACAGGAGAATGTGCATAGGCTGTATGCAAATACTACAGCATTTTATATAAGGGACTTGAGCTTCTGTAGATTTTGGTATCTGCGGGGGGTCCTGGAATCCATTCCTCAGCAGATACCCAGGGGTGACTAATTATATCTTCCATCTCTTTCTTTCTTCCTTGAAATGCCGAGAGTTATTTTTAATTTTATTTTTGTTAATCCAGTGAAATCAGATTTGATTCTGTTGGCTTCCATATTGCTATTAGTTTTTTTAGTCCAGACTTTGCTTGGGCTTAGTGGAAGAGTTGTCACTAATCACTAGAAGCTCTAGAAAAGATGATGTGGAGGTCATAAAGAGCCCTTTTTGTTGACTTGTCAAAAGCTGCTATTTCAGTGTCATTATTGCACCCTGCTTTAGTTGTGCTCTGCTATGTCTAATTGCTCTTTAGTCTTTGAAGTAATTCTTGTCACTTTGCCTTAGTAAGATTGTGTGTTCCAGCTCCTACTATCAGTAACTCTGTATTTAATTTGGCTAGATTTGCTTCGTATTTGCCAAATTAGTGCAATTTCCTTAGGTAAAATATAATTTACAACAGGATGACACCTCATAATTTAAATAGCAGCTGTTGAAGGAAGGCAAACAGTTACAAATTACTCTTTCTCTTCCTTTGAAAAAGAGCTGTGCTATGGTGCTGTGAGGAAATGAACGAAGTGTTTTAGGACATTCTTGGGCTTATGTTGTTTGATTTACATGGACAAAGGAAAAAAAAAAACTACTCATTTGAATTTGCTTTGAAATGTTAACACAACTTAGATTCCTGTAAGATAATTTTGAAAGAACAACTCTCTTGTTACTAAGAGAAAGAAATTCTTCTTGTTTGCTAGTTCACGTAATGGATAATGGCCCAATTCACCTACATCTGGGGAGGGGAGGGGGTGTTTCTTTTTTGAAAGTTGAGAATTTCTGTGCATGTACCATTCATTTATTTCTGAAGTATTTACTGAACACTTTTTATGTGTTAGGTACTTTGATAGACATTGGAGATATAATCGTAGGCAGTGTGGATACTGTTTCTGCTTTCCAGGTGCGAATGGTCCATGATGTCTAGAAGGTTTAAATTTGATCTCTTGATCTCAGTCATGGAAGAGACTGTATGCAGAAGGATGTGATCCACAGAGGATCAATAACCTGTTGTTTGAAAAACTATAAGTTTAGTGTATATTTCTATTTATATTTCCTTTGGCAATTAAGAACGTTTAAAAGAAAGTGCTGGCGGATTTCATTTGAGCTAAGTAGAACGTAGGAAATTCTTCTGCCATCCATATGCCTTGTTCTATGTAGGCAGCCACAGACCAATGAGGGAAGAGTATGTAAGTTGCATCAGGTGAAACAGCCTTACTGGAAATTGACACTTATTAAGGCAATCTGGCTGCTGGGTCAGATGCCCTGTCCTACCTGGAGCTTCACATTCCAGTGCCTCATCTGTGAAGACTTGAATATCCTGTGTTCTAATAAGAGGCCTTATATATTAGACATGCAACTTTTAACAGTAACATTATAAAGTTGGATTTTTGGGGACCATTATGGCTAGAAAGACTGTGCAATGGAGAAAGGCTAGCATTAAGATGGGGAGTCCTGTTTTCTCCCCATTAAGAGCGATTGATCCTGACAAAATTAATCGAGGGCCAATTGTAAGGCAAAAATATACAACAAATAAACTAAATGGGGAAATGAGTGAACATTAACAAACATCTATTACGTACTAGGTAGTATTTCATTATTTCTAAATTTTTATATTCAACTAATCTTTTATAACTTAGAAAAGGAGACATCAATGTGTATTAAATGAATACTTAAAATATGCTTTTATGTATACTATCTCTAGTTAAGGAAGTAAGAAGGTTAGAAATGGGGGATGGAGAGTGAGAAAGGTGAGAGAAAAGGATGGGGATGACACTGACTCAGGTGAAATTGACAGAGACAGAGGAGAAGCTACATGGAGGGAAAAGGAAGCAGGTGGAGAGGTTCTCACCCAGATTAGTAATTTGGGCAGTTACTTCAGAATCAAATTTTAGTGACTACTACTATTCTTTAGAATTCAAATTAATGCTTAAGCAATTACTTTTTTAATGCTTCTAGAACTATCGTTGAATTTCTAGAAATCATCAAACAGGAGTCACAGCAGCCATCTCCACCCTTACTTTCCCATCTTCCACATCCCCAAGAGGATATTTTGCTAAGGACTCTGCCTAAAGCACTATCACAGTATGGGATATTTCCTGAGAGTCCAGTAAAATTAAACAGAGATAGACTTGGATCAGATAGAGAAAGAATGACAGTTGAATTAAGTATTTTCATGTATTTGAAAAGTCATACAAAGTATGAGAACCAACCACAGTTGTCCCTCAAATTACAATGGGGACATGTCCTGATAAACCCATCATGAATCAAAAATATTGTAAGTCAAGCTGTTTCAGGAAAGGGGTCCCAAACCAGAACTCAAGAGAGGGTTCCTGGATTTCATGCACAAAAAAATTGAGGGCGAGCCCATAGAGTAAAGTGAAAGCAAATTTATTAAGAAAGTAAAGGAATAAGGCTGGGTATGGTGGCTCATGCCTGTAATCCCAGCACTTTGGGAGGCTGAGGTGGGCAGATCACCTGAGGTCAGGAGTTTGAGATCAGCCTGAGCAACATGGCAAAACCCTGTCTGTACTAAAAATACAAAAATTAGCTGGGCATGGTGGTGGGTGCATATAATCCCAACTACTAGGGAGGCTGAGGCAGGAGAATCGCCAGGAGGCAGAGGTTGCAGTGAGCCGAGATTGTGCCATTGCACTCCAGCCTGATGACAGAGTGAAACTCCATCTCAAATAAAAGATCCCAGCACTTTGGGAGGCTGAGGCAGGCGGATCACAAGGTCAGGAGATCGAGACCATCCTGGCTAACATGGTGTGAAACCCTGTCTCTACTGAAAAATACAAAAAAAAAAAACAAAATTAGCCAGGCATGGTGGCAGGCGCCTGTAGTCTGAGCCACTCGGGAGGCTGAGGCAGGAGAATGGCGTGAACCCGGGAGGTGGAGCTTGCAGTGAGCCAAGACCGTGCCACTGCACTCCAGCCTGGGGAACAGAGCGAGACTCCGTCTCAAAAAAAAAAAAAAAGAAAAGAAAGTAAAGGAATAAAAGAATGGCTACCCCATAGACAGAACAGCCCTATAGGCTGTTGCTTGCCCATTTTTATGGTTATTTCTTGATAATATGCTAAACAAAGGGTGGATTATTCATGCCTCCCCTTTTTAGACCATATAGGGTAATTCCTGACATTGTCATGGCATTTGTAAACCGTTATGGCACTGGTGGAGGTATAGCGGTGAGGATGACCAGAAGTCACTCTTGTGGCTATCTTGGTAAAGGCTTCTTTACTGCAACCTGTTTTATCAGCAGGGTCTTTATGACCTGTGTCTTCTGCTGACCTCCTATCTCATCCTGTGACTTAGAATGCCTTAACCATCTGGGTATGCAGCACAATAGGTCTCAGCCTCATTTAACCGAGCTCCTATTCAAGATGGAGTTGCTCTGGCTTAAACACCTCTGACATTTCCTCCCTCCCTTTTATAAGAGAACCCTTAATCCTAAGGGTTGCAGAGGGATGAAGATCCATCTCTGTAACTTCTTCAGGCCGTATAGGGGCGATGGTATTTCTACCTATTTGTGTCTCTTGTGTTCAGAGTAGGGAGGAGCTCAGTCAGAAAGTATCAGTATGGCGAGGGCTATCCATGGCTCTTGAGTTCCAACATGAGGCAATATCTGAAAGATTAATAAGTGTTCAGTTTAAGAAAACATTCAGAAAGCTTGTCCTGCATTTCTACGCAAAGACTACAACAGCAATATATTCCACAACAGTAAAGCAACATAAGTAAAATTACTCCAAGAAAACTAAGTAAGAAGGCTTTCCATGAACTGGGCAACTGTTGGAACCAAGCTGAAATGGGGTTGCTAGCCAATTCCAATATATGCACAGAATTAGAATACTGATCCAGATTTTTCCAATACCCATCCATTTTGTTTTCTTCTGAGCAGCAGTCAGAGATCACTGGTTGGTTCACAGGAATAAGCAGCATTAGCCTAAGTTGCAGAAACAAACTTAAAAACAACTGATGAGTCTAGAATCTGATAACAAGTGTACCAGAGTTCTTGAAACATATTTTTTCTCTCTCCAGTTTCCCATTTTTACTAAAGACAAATCAGGATAAGACTGATTTACTTTATTATACTTGGCCTGATTATTTGTGTAAAGTGCAGCAAGAATAATTATTTTTCACATATGCTCTTTCAAATTGGTTTTGATGGAACTCTGTTCCGTAGAAGGAATCTTAGATAAGACTTTTTTAAGAGCTGAGTCCTGCTGTGGGTTTGTACTCTCAAATACCAAGAGTTGGGTAAATTCCTTTCCTTTTGAGGTCCCAAGATAACTTGGGGCTCCTGGACTTGTTGGAAAGTGACTTCTTTACTTACCACAGGTCAGAAACTCTGTACAGGGACTGTTGTAGACAAGGTCTAATGCCAGTTCCACAAGTGGCTTTCATTGACTTTACAAGTCAAGTTTGATTCCTTAAAGGAAAGCACACCATTCCAGTCAAAGCCTTGGTAAAATAACCAGTTTCTTCAATTGTGTCTTAGTATTGCAAAAGAAAACAGATTTGTATTGCACTTATGCAAGTTACTATATCACCATAAATTAAGAGTACTTACAACTACTTTCCAAATTCTGGAGAAATAAAGTAGAGAGAAACAAATATGCTCCAAATTTTGTTCACAGGAGTTTTCTCAATTGTTACAAGCCTTAAATAGTTCAAAACAAAAGTCTTTTTGACTCTGAAAAACAAAGGATCAGCAAAATTTTAAGCACAGTTAAAGAGATTACTTTAGACTTCTGTTGGTTCAGTCAATTCAGTTAACTCCTGTTTTGCTTGATATTCATAAACATTTCAGCTTTCCATGAATCCTGAAAGTTTTTCCCTTTTTTTCTGATGTCACAATCTCCAAAGTTATCAGAACCCTGCATTCAAGAACACCTGCTAGAAGTTTATAGTTAATTATAAATCAGCTTCTGAAGAGGACCAAAACAAGACAACAATTATTTGTGGATGACAAAATATCTTGGGACAACCACAGTCAGAAAACACGATTGATAAAGAAATTTGGTTACCTTTGTGGCATACAGTGATTTTATGTAACAGTTATTAAAAGCATACACTAAGTCATATTAGAATTATAGGAGTTTCCCATAATTTTGGAACATAGACCAAAAACCCATTATACAAATACATCCCAAAGGAAATGAAACACCATTTTGTGTTTGACAATGCTTCTTGTAGGATTTTAATATCAAGTAAGCCAAATGTCACTGTTGCATTAGTGCACTACTGATGTTAAACCCAATTTTTAATGAAACCTTATAGACAAATGTATTCAATCTTAATCAATTTGATTATAAGTTAAAATTTTAATAAACCTTTTATAACCCTTTACAATTTTTGTTAGAGCAGATTGTAAGCAGATTTTTGCTCTAAGAAAAACCTATTATGCTTTTATTCCAATATTTAATTTATGAAAAACAGAATAATACCCCTTTAACTTTAGCCAATATGTTCACAAACATAATTTGTTTTACAAGATTAATTTTTCACAAACTTTCCACAACTAGCTTAAAAGTTCAGCTTTCCCTATCTTACTTGAAACAATCTTTTAGCCCTCTAAACTTAGGCAAAAAAACTGCACATTCCCATGGCTTCTTATAATCTTTTACCAAAAACAGATTTCACTTTCTTTATACACCTTGCATGTAAAACTGTTCCTTCAGTAGTCTCAATTACATGTAACAGTGTTAACTCTTAGCAACTTTTACTTTTGATGAAAACCTTGGTAAGTTCGGGATTTTAATTATGTGCCAAGTGTGGAGCCTAGGACAGCAGACAGAAGTGCAGATGAGGCTGACTTTTTCCAGCATAGCCAGGGGTGTGGCTAACTCCACATGTCCCTAGCTGTATCTAGAATCTAATGCTCCAAAATCAATTGAACGGTTTTCAAAGGTCAAAGAAGCAGTTTATGACCTTAAAGCATTCACTAAACTTAATTATCTAACCAGCATAATTTAGACTAAATGTTTGCATTTCTGAAGATATTTTTATTTTACCAATAATCTTTTACAACTATCTTTATTTCCCAAAGATTACTTAAATCACATGAACTAAATAAAAGGCATTATGCCTTTTACTTTTCTCACAAAACATTTTATTTAACCTCTTATTATTAAACCAATTAATTAAAGCTCTTTCATATATAAACATCACACACACAATACATATAAATATGCAGACAGAAGAAGATAAAGGACTCATCCCCTAGCCTGGGAATCGAACCCTGAACCCAGGCTGCCATTGTGAAAAGAGAAAGCATGGCCACATGGTTACAAGGCTAAGCTCCCAAGGACATACAAGACAAGAGGGAAACCTCATCCATTTTTTTTCAGGGACCTGCAGCAAAGTTTGTAACTGACCAGTTTGTTGAGTCGTCTTGAACAGCAGGCTTATAGATGTCCAAAGCCTGTGTTTTATCCTAAGGTACCCCTCTTGGTGACAGAACAATACAGAAAGACGTACCGGATTCGTTACTGCTTAAGACTAGCCTCACAAATCCTTTTTCCCATGAATCAAAACTTTACAGGAGATAAACAATGATTTTTACCATTCATTCAACCAGTTTGTGCAAAGAGAGAGAGAGGGAAGCATTGCCTGAAGCAGGGTGGGGAAGACGAATCACTTAGGGAGGCCAAGGAAAGATTCACCCATTGCAGCGACACTGAAAATTTCAGGTGGCCACTTGTCGGTAATGAAGGGATATTTTCCAGCAGTCCCATCAGCTCTCGAGTTTCGAGCTTTCTTGCGAAAAAAGCTCCCCATGTCCCACAATCCTGTACATGCCTAATTCTGTCACCCATAGCTGTCAGCAAAGAGTACAAGGCAGATTATTCCAAACAGAATAGCAGTTAACATCCCCTAGTGTAAAATCTGTTCTTAGGCGAAAGGGACTTTACCAAGAGGGACTTTATTGAGCGAGGCCTTTAACCCCCTAAGTCTTAGAAGGGACTTTAACCCTCCTAAGTTAGGGGCTTTTAACCCAAGGTCATTCAAGTGTCCTTGCCTTTTATTAAGAATGTCCTCTAATCCACTCTGTCTTAGGAGAGACTCTGATTCCCCTAAGTTGGGCCTCTAACCCAGTCCCATTCTTTACTCAGCTACGCCACCACTTACCCAAAGTCATCGAATCAGTGCTGCAGTCTGTTTCCTTTGGGTTGGGGGTCACCTCAGTATCATCCATTCTGTGGTTCACCAGAAAGATGTTACTGGATTTCCGCACTATACCAGGAAGATGTTATAGGACACCACCACTTACCCAAAAGTTAGCCTTTGGGTCAGGGTTTCCTCACTGTAGTCCCTTGGTGGTCGCCAGAATGATGTTACAGGAAAGGGGTCCTGATCCAGACCCCAAGAGAGGGTTCTTGGATCTCGTGCATGAAAGAATTCAGGGCAAGTCCATAGAGTAAAGTGAAAGCAAGTTTATTAAGAAATTAAACAATAAAAGAATGGCTACCCCATAGACAGAGCAGCCTCCAAAGGCAGCTGCTTGCCCTTTTTAATGGTTATTTCTTGATAATATGCTAAACAAGGAGTGGATTATTCATGCCTCCCCTTTTTAGACCATATAGGGTAATTCCTGACATTGCCATGGCATTTGTAAACTATCATGGTGCTGGTGGAAGTATAGCAGTGAGGACGACCAGAGGTCACTCCTGTGGCTATCTTGGTTTTGGTAGGTTTTAGCCGGCTTCTTTACTGCAACTTGTTTCATCAGTAAGGTCTTTATGACCTGTATCTTGTGCTGATCTCCTGTCTCATCCTGTGACTTAGAATGCCTTAACCATCTGGAAATGCAGCCCAGTAGGTCTCAGCCTCATTTTACCCAGCCCCTATTCAAGATGGAGTTGCTCTGGTTTAAATGCCTCTGACAAAACCATTGTAAGTCAGGGACTGTGTGTATAGTGATTATCTGAACTGATAATGCAATAGGAGAAACAGACTCAAGTATTCTGAGGAACTTAGCATAGACAATAAGAACTTAATTACTAACAAAGAGGGCTATTAAAATTAAGGTGGGTTTTTAGATGTCTAATGTGAAAATGTAACAAATTTTTGGAAAAGGAGACTGTTTACCCATGAAAATTAATTGTTAATTTTGTATATGCATTGATCCACTTAAGACTATAGACATATCTCTATAATTCTGGGATTATGCATGTGATAAAAATAATTTTATGTCTGGGTATAAAATTATGTGGTTTTAGAGTGTTGGTTTTAGGACCTGGAAATTTTTTTTTTTTTTTGACAGAGTCTCACTCTGTCGCCCAGGCTGGAGTGCAGTGGCACCATCTTGGCTCACTGCAACCTCTGCCTCCCAGGTTCAAGCGATTCTCCTGCCTCGCCTCCCAAGTAGCTGGACTACAGTGCCCGCCACCACGCCGGCTAATTTTTGTATTTTTAGTTGAGACCGAGTTTCACCATATTGCTAGGCTGGTCTCGAACTTCTGACCTTGTGATCTGCCCACCTCGGCCTCCCAAAGTGCTGGGATTACAGGCGTGAGCCACCACACTTGGCCTGTAAAACTTTTTATATAAGATGATATTTTTTATATTTCAAGGTCAGATGATTTGAGTTGATGGGAGTTCATTGTCAGAAAACATAGAGTAGTAAGAACATGAATTGATCTCGTTCCCCCTGACCTGGGCCTCAAGGCTACAACACTGGTTCTAGTAGTTTGAGATTAGTCCTGTTTATGCCACAGTAACTGTAAAAGCAGCTCTAAACTCTAGGACAATGACCTTTCAACATTTTTATTTTAACATTTATTTTAGGTTCAGGGGTACTCGTGTAGGTTTGTTATTACATAGGTAAACTCCCTGTGACATAATCTTTCAACTTTTTGGATCATATGTCCCATCAGAAAAAAAGTGAGCATAATTGATACACACTTATTTATAAGTTATGTATGTATGTATTACTATAATACTGAGTTGTGTACATTATTGAACATAAGCAGAAGAAAGTTTTTAAATAGGGGATACGTAAAAGTAAATCCGATTTCTGGAATTTTCCTCCACATCCTAGTAGATTGTTTGGGTACTCCCCTGAAATGTGCACACCCTTTTTGAACCCCCTGCCCTGGTCCTTTGCCAGTATGGTGACTCAGCCATTTTTGTTGCTTGGGCGGTGTTAACTACCTGCATGATCTTGAGCAGATATCTTTATTTAACTGATTTGTAAAATGATGGTAATTGTACATATCTCATAGCATTGCTTTGGAGATTAAATGCAACCTGATCTCTAAAGTTTTTAGCACAGTGTATGAAACATTAGCTGTTTTTTCCCATTGATGAGTTTCTCTTTATTTTCCTCTATTTCACAACTTTTCATTCATATACCTATTTCCTTTTCTTTCTGCATTAGGACTTTGCTTAGAGCCTTCTGTGTGTTTCTTCTGGTTTCCTTTCTAAGTCTCATGTACAGAGAGGGGATCTGTTTGGGCTACTTGGTTATAGCTGTATGACCCATTTTGCCTGGAGCAATCCTGGTTTCCACCAGTTGTCCCAGTATGACTATGGTGGTTCTTTTACCTTTTTGAGGGTCCTGAGTTGGAAATAAAGCACAGGATGAACTTCTTAGTAAGTCACCATCAAGTATAGATGACCTGTTTAGGGGGCAGATATCTTGTATGAAGGATGCCTCCTTATCATTGCACAACTTAGAGATGGCTCTCTGGCTATCTTCAGATGATGTGTTAACCAGAAGAGGAGGGTCCTATCTGTAAGAACATGATGGGGTAGCATGGTGAGTGTGACATGACCTCAGAGAGATATCTAGTACTAGAGGTGACTATTAATCCACAGAACAATAGATGACTTTAGGAGAGGGCTGGACAGTTGGAGTCTATAACCATGGTGGCTGTCTACCCAGATTGCAAAAATGAAAATCCAGAATTTATTGAGTATTGAACTTGGAAATCTGAACCTGCAATCTGAGGCTCAACATCATGGTGAATATTTTCTAAGTTGAGAAAATGTTCTTTGGATTTGGAATAAAATGTGCTACTCTTATGTAAGGTTACACTCACACTCATAGCAGGAATTCGAAATAGGTCTTCTTGTTCTGCACCAGGTGCTCTAGAAAGAGCAGAATAGCTTCTTGTTCTCCTAATGTTTACTAAAAACTTGTTGCTACTTGTCTTGTGGGTTTTTCAATTCTGGCTTCATGTTTTAACCCTACTAGACACTCATCAAATATGAATTAACAATTGTGAAGTTTATTCTAACAGTGTCAGCAAAAAAAAAAAAACCCCAAAAACCCATATATGATTACTGAATAATGCACATTTTCTTCACTTTCAAGTAATTTCTGTAACTGTGTTATTGAGGCATAGTATTTAAAATTACTACTTTACTTAGGAAGTCATAGATAGGGGATACATGACACTATGAAGAAAATGGAATATTAAGGTGTTTTGGTTTTTAATCCTATTTCATGACCTTTATTGGAATTGGTAACATAAGAAACTAATGGAGAAGTTAACTTTTATCTTTCCTGAGGTCTGTAGGCTTGGATTTCTAAAGCGAACATAATCCTGTGATCATCAACCTGAAATTTTACAAGTCTGACACAATACTTGAAAACAAAGTTTTTTTTATTTCCTCTCTTAGAATCAGGAGCTGGTGGTGAATGTATTAGACCACATCAATATTTCATTGTTTCTTCAGGAGAAAAAAAATAGTGATTGAAACCTTATGATTACTAGAGTTAAAAAATCAGTTACGACTTAAAAGATAGCTGCAGTTCAGACTTTTCCACTAATGCTTGACATTTTACATTATGGAATAAGCAGTAACTTTTCTTTCAGAAATGTATGAGTCATATGTCCGAGTGGTTGCTGCTTTGGATCAGAGTTCATTTTTAATGACCTGACTTGGATATTTAAAAGTCAGTCCTAACTAATCATAATCATGAGTTCAATTTCTTCCTCTAGTTTCCATCTTGAACTTTCAAAATGCAGAGTAGAGATAATAACCCATAAATGATTAATAGGGAATCAAGCCAATACTTTTGAAGAAAGGCTGCAGGTATTTGAGTATACCTGATATCACACAGTCAAATCTGAGTAATGAATCTCACTTCTTTTAGTCATTTAACACATACATAAAAGGTATGATTTCCCTAGGTTTTGCCCATTTCCTTCACGCTCTTTGTACTTTCATTTTTAAATGTTATCTATTTCTGTGGCTTAAATTACTAAAAACTTGTTGCTACTTGTCTTGTGGGTTTTTCAATTCTGGCTTCATGTTTTAACCCTACTAGACATCTTTGTACTGATGGACTGAAAGATTTACATTTTAAGTTCCTTGTAACTTCCCCAGTCTCCCCTGTGACTCATCACCCATGGGTTTCCTGAAGGAAATGGTATTTTAGAATCCCACCTACTGTTTCACAGTTTAAAAAAATAACTTAAGCAAGTATCAAGGATAACCATCATAATTCTCACTAAGACTAAAATGCAAGTCTGTCTCACATGAAAAATGGGACACCCAGTGGATATATTCTGCAGACAATTTAGAAGTCATCGTACTTCTCTTGTGAGAAGGTAGTTTAAAGATATATATCTGAAATTCAGATAGGAGCAATTGTCAAAACTATTAGTTTGGTGCAAACATAATTGTGGCTTTTACTATTACTTTTAATGGCAAAAATTGCAATTATATTTGCACCAGCCTAATATTAGAAAGAATGATTTCTTTGTAATAGTACAGGATTGAATGTAATAAAGTTAATTAGGAAAGCCTTGGCTGGGTGCTGTGGCTCACGCCTATAATCCCAGCACTTTGGGAGGCGAGGTGGGTAGATCATTTGAGGTCAAGAGTTCGAGACCAGCCTGGTCAACACGATGAAACCCTGTCTCTACTAAAAATATAAAAATTAGTGGAGCATGGTGGCAGGTTCCTGTAGTCCCAGTTACTTGGGAGGCTGAGGCAGGAAAATCACTTGAACCCAGGAGGCGGAGGTGGCAGTGAGCCGAGATCACGCCATTGTACTCCAGCCTGGGTGACAGATGAGACTCCATCTCAAAAAAACAAACAAACAAAAACAAGAAAACCCCACAAACTCTTAGAAAGCCTTCCTGGAAAAATTATTTCTTCAGGGTTTTGACGTTAGAAGGGACTTGCATTGGTGGAAGTTGATAGACTGAATTATTCAGATACTGGAGTAGCACGCAGAAGTCCCTTAGGAAGGAAGAACAAGCTATTGAGTTTGGGGCAGCGAATTTTGTCTAAAATAGAAATCTGTTGGAGAATAATGAAAAAAGGTTAATGAAATAATGACATGAGACTGGTGACGTGGTGTAGGATGCTCAAGAAGAGATACATTTGCATTTGATACGGAAGAATTCTTGAACAGGGAAATAGAAGCATTGTTGGAAGAACCTGAACCATTTGTCTCAAGATTGGATTGGAACGGGAGAGTCAAGCAAGGACACATTCTCAGTTGTTCTGCTGAGAGGTGATGAGCCATGAGCTTCAGTGATGTTTAGGAAGTGGAGAAGTGTGGTAGTAAAAATAGAGCAAGAGACATATAGAATAGAACATATACACATAAAATAGAACAAGGAAAGACCTTATGGATTTGATTAGATAAATCTTTATAACGTTTGCATGGGTGACATGAAGAGGCATTGAAGATGTTGATAAACCTACATTAGGGTTAACCTGTATGAAGTTACTAGTATTTTACTTTTTAAACCCACAAAGGTGGTAGTTTTAAATGGTTCCTTGTAATACACACCTGGCTTGGGTTGGAGATGACTACTCTCCAAAATGGATAATGGCATCAGTGAAGAACCAAGAATTGCAAAGATAGTAGTACTACCAGTTAAATGAGGACAAGAGCCTTAAGTGATTACGGGCATTTTCAGAGCTCTAAGCTGGTAGCATAGTGAATTATAGTATTGAGAACAAAGGGAAGGAAGGAAGGAAGGAAAGGAGAAAGCAAGCAAGCAAATTTCATGAATACTTTTTCTTTGAAATTTCAAACATGTATGTTTTTATGTACAACAGAAAGTCTCGTATAAAACAATACAGGCTTTGACCATATGGCATTTAACTAGTGTAGAGAAATTTTGGGAGATTGATTACTTCATCAGACAGTTTGGCCCTGATCTGGTCAATTGCTCAATTTGAAGTTACTTGAATATTTAGCAAGAGAAAAAGTATTGTTGTGCATTTGAAAAGGAAGCATGTTTTTGCTTACTTTTCTAGTCATTTTTAGGTAGCCACTAAGAGGATCAGACCCAAGTTAGTTAAGAAAGTAAATGAAATGACACTCCCTAGCATGCTGTCACACACACACACACACACACACACACACACACACACACACACACACCCCTGATAAGAGAACACTTGTGCTCTTTGGAGAGAAAGGTAGATACATGCAACAGCACACTGTTTTAAGATACCCAATTTGGCTGCATTACCTTGAAAATTCTCTCCACTGCTTCATGCAGATCTGATTGGTGAGCATAAATTAGTCACAAATGGCACATGTGTGCATCAGTAATAAGATAACAGCACTGCGACACTAAGTTTGTGATGCTCTCAACAAGCCAGGGGTGGTAGGAGTCTATGGATGAAATCCCCCACAGATTCCTTTGAGAAAGACATGAGTCATGACACCAGGTCGCTAAGAGGCAGGACACACTCCGTTAGGACCAAGCCACAGCTAGGGAAAGTTTACATGTTTTAGGGTTGTTTCTGCTCATTTTCTATTCCAACTCACGTCCCGGGTTTCCTGAGTACCACAGCAAACACTAGCTCTGTCTTCTCTAAGCTCAGTGAATGTGGGACATGGGGCAAACCAGAATGGGCTCATTCTCCAGGTTCCCTCCATTTGCATGCATATTTTATTAGGTCTTCAAAGAAGCAGCTCGTGAAGAGGCATGCAGGAACATTTGTGTGTGTGTTTGTGTGCGTGTGTGTGTTGTAGGAATACACAGCTATTTGTGCTCACATGGGATGAATGGGGTGAGATGTTTCATATTTATCCTACTCCATGCCCTCCAACCCCTATTCTTCTGCGTAATTCAGAAGAAATTTAATGTGTAGTCTTTGAATTTGAGGGATTCACAGTCTAGGTGGGGAGATAAGGATCTATACAAAAAATCATTACAGAACAAGAATAGTTTGTAATCGTTGGATAGTAAGTATTACAGGAGTCTGAGAAGTGGGTTTCTTGTGAGCTAATATAATCAGGGAAGACTTCTTGGAAACATGAGGTTTCAGTTTTAAATCTCATTAACTTTCAATTAAATTGGCATTTATTGAATATTTATTATGCCAGTGTGCTCAATCAAGGGACTAAAATTTGAGTTATGAGTGAGAAACCATTCTGGTGTAATCCTCTTTGTATTAGGTGGAGCCATGTCAATGCTTTTTGATCATTGTATTCCACAAAAAACACATTATAACTACGTCTCTCTCTCTCTCTCTTTGAAACCAAGTATTTTCTGATTTTTGCTTCATTAAATTGTGATTCCCCTATAGACTTCTATGCCTTTGGTAAGTGAGGAATTTGTTAGGGAATTTCTTCTTTCTTGAGGCTGTGATTCTGGGAAGGAGTTCAAGCGTGCTTCTTCAAACAATGAAAGTCAGCCGTCTTGGTAGCAATCGTCCTAACAAGCAGATAGTTCAACTTTGTAGTTTGGGCTATAGAAAAATAATGCTGTAATCGGATTGTTAGAGTATTCAGAACTTATGCCTCAAATAAACTTTTATGTCTGTGGTGCAGAGGGTTGCTTTTGTCTTTTGCCTGGATTCAGTCCTACAGAGTGGGAACATCACCATGTGCAATCATTAGACGTGCAATCGAAACTGAGCATCAGTTGAACCAGCTCATATTTAGTGAGGTCACATCTGCTGTATGTCTGTGTTTGTTCAAGGATAAAAGGAAAGAAGCGCCAGGGCTTCTTTATGTTCTCATGTTTTCATCTAGCGGGCAAGGAGCGCAGGAGGTCTGTTGTTCGTCATTCCTGGATAACATCAAAGCCCGTTCTGGCAAAGCCGTTGCTAATCTGTGGGCAGGATGACCCTGAGAACACTTACAATGCTGCTACTTGGGAAATATTTCTCATTTTTGCAAAACATTTTATCTGAAAAAGGTTGTACCTACCATCGTTTGCCTAACTTTTAACAGAAAACTTCTGACAATCTGTACGTGCCTAACAGTTTGCCTGCAAAATTGTTGTCTTCCATACTCACATTTTCCTTTTAAAAGCTCACAGTAACCTCTTTCTTTATAAGGCTATGTATTTGATGAGGCAAACAAGAAAAGAGAGTATATTTCCTTTTGCTTTATGGGTTTTTGTTGTTCTTTTTAGGCAGATCATGAATAGAATCCAGTGAAATTATAGGCTGCTATGACTGTGTTCTCTACTTTCTGTTTGTGATCCAAAACAATCCACATTTGTGATAAAAATTCAAATTGTACCAAGGGTTTTAGGATTTCATTCCATATTCAGGAATTAATATAACTAATGTTTGTTCCTTTTATTCATATATTCATGTCTGTGTTCCTTCAGGAAACATTCATTGAGCACCTACTAAGTGCTAGGCATTTATCAGAGGGTGACATGCTATGTAGAGAAATAAAGCAAGGTGACCAAGAGTGCTAGCTTGGGAAGTGTTGCTGTTTTTGCAGTGCCAGGGCAGTCCTTACTGATACTTGAGTGGAGGCCTGAGTAGGGGCAAAGTTGCCTATGCAGAAATCTTGGGGAACAGGCAGAGCTGGAGAGAGTGTCCAGGACAAAGTCCCTGAAGTGGAGATGTCCTAGATAAGTTCCAGCAATGGCAAGTAGGATGGTGTGGCTGGGGTGGAGCCAGTGAGTGGCCAGGTGGTGGTGGGGAGGTCAGGCCGGTCATTAGGAGTGGCAGAGCCAGAGAGCAGCTCATATAGGGCCCCGTAGGCCACAGGGAGGCCTTTGGCTTTTGCTTTGAGTAAGGTGGAGCCATTGAAGGGTTTTGAGCAGAGGCTGATGGGCCCTGACTTCCGTTTAACAGGCTTACAGTGCTGGCTGCCTGAAGAATCCACAGTCGGGCAGGGGCAGAAGTAGAGACTTGTTAGTAGGCTGTTGCTGCAGCCAGGAGGGAAATTATGGTGATTTAGATTAGGATCATGAGTTGGTAAGAAATTAGTTGCTAGATCTATTTTAAAGGTAGAACCTATAGAAGTTTCATTGTTTTAGACATGAGGTATTTTGTTGTTGTTTCTGTTTTTTTTTTCTTTTTGTTTTTTGTTTTTTTTTGAGATGGAGTTTTGCTCTTGTTGCCCAGGCTGGAGTGCAATGGCACAATCTTGGCTCATCTCCTAGGTTCAAGTGATTCTCCTGCCTCAGCCTCCCGAGTAGCTGGGACTACAGGCATGTGCCACCACGCCCGGCTAATTTTGTATTTTTAGTAGAGACGGGGTTTCTCCATGTTGGTCAGGCTGGTCTCGAACTCCCGACCTCAGGTATGATTTCCCCCCCCCCTCAGCCTCCCAAAGTGTTGGAATTACAGGCATGAGCCACTGCACCTGGCCTGGACATGAGGTGTTTAATGTAGGCAACTAGTAAAATTGCTAAAATTACTAAAATTGCTTCACTGAGCATATTATATGTTCTAAACATGGTTCTAGGGGTTTATATCTAATAATGCATTGATCCTCATCACAATGCTATAGAAAAAAATTTTTTCTAAAATATCTGCTGAAATACTTAACATTCAATAAAACACATAAATCTTAAGTGTAAGCTTAAGTGTATTAATGTAAGCTTGATACATTTTTATATGTGTGCATGTATATACAAACATATATACATATATAAAATATAAATATAAATATTTATGTAAGTATCACCTAGATCATGATATAAAACATTTATACCCTGCCGAGGTTCCTCTGCCAAAGGTAACATTGTTTTTACCCTCATACCATAGATTGTTTTAGTCTGTTTTCAAATTTCATATAAATGAAACCATACTATACCTATCATTTCTTTAATTGGTTTTATTGACATAATTTATATATCGCAAAATTCATCTTTTAAAGTATACAATTCAGTAGTTTTTAGTGTATTCACAAGTTTGTGCAACCCTTATCACTTTCTATTCTAGAACTTTTTCATCACCCCCAAAAGATACAGCCATTAGCAGTCACTCCATTTCCCCCTCCTCCCAGCGAAGCTCCTTTCCATCTATATACATTTGCCTATTCTGAACATTTCATGTAAATGGAACCATACCTTATGTGGCCTTTTGTGACTGACTTTTTTCATTTAGATAATGTTTTCAGTTTGTCCGTGTTTTAGCATGAATCAGTACATCATTCCTTTTTTTTTTTCCCCCAAGATGGAGTCTTGCTCTGTCACCCAGGCTGGAGTGCAGTGGTGTGATCTCGGCTCACTGCAACCTCTGCTTCTGGATTCAAGGGATTCTCCTGCCTCAGCCTCCTGAGTAGTTGAGATTACAGGCATGCGCCACCACTCCCGGCTAATTTTTGTATTTTTAGTAGAGACGGGGTTTCACCATGTTGGCCAGGCTGGTCTCAAACTCCTGACCTCAGGCGATCCACCCGCCTCAGCCTCCCAAAGTGCTGGAATTACAGGTATGAGCCACCGCACCTGGCCACATCATTCCTTTTTAAGGCTGGATAATGTTCCAAGATGTGGATATATCGTATTTTGGGTGTCCATCTATCAGTAAATGGACATTTAGGTTTTTCTCTTTTTGACTGTTACGAATAATGCTGCTCCTAACATTAGGTTTTGTGCGGACATGGACGGGTTTTCCGTCATACTCTCTTGTGGCTGTTTCTTTGTTCAACATGACATCTATGTAATTCTTTAATGTTATTACATGTAGCAGTTCATTCTTTCTTGTTACTTTCTACAATTCCATTCTGTGACCATACTACTATTTATTTATCGCTTATGCAATCAGTGGGCTGTGATGAATCCTGTGACATGTTTCGCATGTCTTTTGGTGGGCAAACGCACTCATTTCTCTTTGGTAAATACTTGGCCATGGAATTGCTGGCTCATTCATCTTTTTCTTTATCTGTCCTCTCACAGCGTTCTGTCATGCTTGTTCATGTTGGTGTGGGCACTCCCTTGCAGAGGAAATGTGCTTCCTGCAGACCTGGTCCAGGAACCTCCCTTCCCTGCCTGGGCCCACATTTAGGACTGACTTATCTTCTTTCTACTTCTCTAAAGCATCTTTTAGGAACCCTCTCCGTCCTAATGTATTTCCTCTTCCATTGTTTAACAAAGGAGAGTTTAACTCATGCCTGCTTGCAACTGACTGTGTTTGTATAGTTACTGGCTCGAGAGCCTAAGATGATTTATAATGGCACACTCCCTTTCAGGTGTGATTACTATGGGTTTCTGAGGGGCCTAGATCCCTCTCAGAATCTGATAACAGCATGCATCCTCCCATAGAGAAATGGATCTGTGAATGCGCACACACACACACAGAGTTTTTCTTACACGTTCAGGGAATTTGTCGACCTCCATGAATCCCATCCACTGTAGGCTTGTGGTTCCCACATTAAGAATCCTTCTTTTCTACTTTGTAATGCCTTGACATTGTTTTTTTTCCAAATAAAACTTCCCCTGTGTCAGCTGACATGGGTACATGGAAGGACTGTATTTCCACAGATGTATATAAAACATCTGTGTATAAAACGTGTGTATATGTTTATAATGTGTATAAAACTGACTGAAACAGAGGCCCTGACTTGTACCCAGCTGGCAAAGGAGGTGAGAATTATCAGCACTTAGAAAAGTAATTTTAATTGTTATGGAATCCTCATTCTTTTCAGTTCTGCTAGCAGTTGAGAACGTTTCTAATTATATCCTTTGCTCCTCCTGTTAAACTTCTTAACTAGAGATTAAAATGAATGCACTGCCATTGATCTGGGCCCTCCCAGGCCTGGAAGGCACCGCCTCTGACACAGGGACAGCTGGCATCAGAGTGGGATGTGCTCACCCCAGGCTCTCCCCGTCAATGGGAGCCTCCCCTCCTCAGCCTGAGTTTCCTGTCTCACGTGTTTAATGGATGAATAATTGGGTGCCACTCAATTGCTGAGTTCCTTGGAAAAGAGCAGGCGTGGACTAAGTAAAGTAGAAAATTAAATAGATATTTTCTAAATGTTGGTATTTAAAATAATTTGATGACAGTGGTAGCAGAAGTGGAATCATAATGGCCCATTTTCATTCTCTGGTCCATTTCTCCTAAGACAGAAAGAGAAACAGCAACATTAGAGTAAGCTCTTCTTATTTACATCTTTTGAAATTTGTATTTTATACTTTTTACTCTAAGAACAAATTTGGGCTTCATCCAGTAGGCAGTGCAGCATCATTACAAGGCATTAACATATAGTCCATAATAAGTTAGATTTTTTTTCCCCTGGGAAAACAAAAAGTTTTGTCTAGAAATTTATTGCTTTAAAATTTTCACAAAAGTAATAAAACATACAAAGTGAAAATCTTTTCTCCTCCTCCACAACATCCATTTCCATATCTTACGGGTAACTGCGGTAAATAGTTTATCTTCCTTGAGTTTTTATTGAAGTCTATAAAAGCATTGTGTAGATTTGTTTGTTTTTATAACTTTGGGATCACCTTATACGGTGGAGAGAAGCTTACTTTTTCTAATGTATTTCCCTTTATCTTCTAGTTTTTAGAATGAGTTGGTACTCTAACCTCCAAAGATGACTAATATGTGTTTTTAAGAATAATTATGAACTCATGGATTTTAACGTATTTGGTGTGTTTTAATCCAATGTGGCCATTCATCTCAATGCTCAGTAGTCTCAATTTTGTTAGTGGGGACTCTCAGGTATTTTTGGCATGACTCAATAGTCTCTTCCTCTCTTTCAGATATGACAAGGTATTCCAGGCTATTCCAAATTGAAATTAAATTGAAATTAAATTGTGGATTAAATCTTAATTTTATTGTGTGCTGTGTTGAGAAAAATGTATCTCACTAGATTTAATTAGATGTACCTGCTGAACCCCTGGGTGTGCCTTATCAGTCAATCACCAAATGATTTTGAGAGCTGCCATGTGCGGGGAAGTCAAGCTAGATCCTGTGATTTAGCAAACACGTCAACCCAGTGTTCCTCTTCCCGCATACCAAGCAGACCAAACCACAACAACTATTAATACAACAAATCCTTATTATGTCTTTAAAGTTTATCTTTCTCCTTAAAAATATTTATGAGAAACAATTAATCCATAGAAAAGTGAACAATTGAGGACTATATACAACTGTAGTAATTTTATTTTCAACTTGATTGAATAGTAACTTATATACCATAAAACGTACTCCTTTTAAATATTCAGCTTAATGAGTTTTGTTAAATGTATACAATGGTGAAGCCAATACTTAAATCACTTCCATCACCTCAAAAAGTTCTTTTTTGTCCTTTTGCAGTCAATCCTTGGTTCCACCCCACTTCCAGGTAACCCTTGACCTTCTTTTGGATGCTGTAGTTTTGCCTTTTCTAGAATTCATGTAAATGGCCTCATGTGGTATGTAGTCTTTTATGTCTGGCTTCTTTCACTTCATAAGATGTTTTTGAGATTCATCCATGTTCAGGATCAGTACTGCATGTGTCAGTATTTGTTCCTTTGTTTTTGGTAGTAGTATTCCGTTGTATGGATATACCACTACATTTGGAGTTGGACATTTGGTTTGTTTTCCCCCATTTTTGGGAAATTGTGAATAATGTAAGTGGACATTTGGATACAATGCTTTGTGTGGACATAGGTTCTAATTCTCTTGGGTAGATGGCTTGGAATGGGATTACTGGATCATATAATAAGTATCTTTTAACTTTTCAAGAAACTACCAAAATGTTCTCCAAAGTAGGGAACCATTTTGTGTTCATACCACCAATGTATGAGAATTCCAGTTGCTCCACATCCTCATAACACGTGATATTGTCATTCTTTTTAATTGTAGCCATTCTAGTGGTTTTGTAGTGGTATCTAATTGTGGTCATAGTTTGCATTTCTCTAATGATCAGTGGTATTGGGCGCATTTTTATGTACTTGTTAGCCTTCCCTTTTTTTGTGAAACAGCTGTTTAAATCTTATTGGATTGTATGTCTTCTTTTATTGAGTTGTAAAAGCACTTTCTGTATTCTGGATCCAAGTCTTCTGTTAGAAATATGCTTGTTTTTGCAACTTACTTTCAGGTTGAGTTTTGATAAGAAAATGTTCAACTCATCTAAGTTTTTATTTGAAATAGAAAAGACCTAATCTTATCCAAAGGACATGGTATATTTTTAAAGAATAATTTTATAATCATGTAAGGGAGAGAGAGAAAAGAAAAAGTTTGGAGAAGAGATAAAAGAAATATTGGGAAGAGAGTGAAATAAGAGAATGTAAAAGGAAGAAAATGAAGAAGAAAATGAAGAAAAGAGAAGGGGATAAAACTACAAAGAGACCCAAGCTCATTCTTGTTGGTAAAAAGAAAAAACAAGAACAACCCCCTTCCCAAAAACCGACAAAAAGAGATGTAATGAGAGAGAGAAGCTAAAAAGTACACGAAGAGAACAACAAACAAATTTACAGTTATGGAGAATAAAAGAATAGGTAGAAAAGGAGGAGACAAAAAAATGCCAAGAGAAGAACACATCACCACCATTGCTTTCATTTCCCATGGCCTGTCCGCCATGTTGTCTCCTCTCTACTCTGTTATCTGGTCTCTCGATTCCCCACTTCTCATGTCCAGTCCACTTTCTGGAAGTCCTGCCTTTCTTCCCACATCCCAATTCTTTAATATTTTACTGTTATACTTTCCAAACATACAAAATAGCTGGGTTATGTCCTTTCTATCTTTAGTGTATAAAAGAACAGACTCTGAAGTTAGTTGTTTGGGTTTGAATCCTACCTCCGTGACCCTGGGCAGAATCTAACCTTTAAAATTTCCAGTTTCGTGATCTGTAACATGGGAACAATAGTAATACTGGTCTCAAAGTTTTCTACAGAGATTAAAGAATCTGTGTAAAGCTTTTATCATTGTGCTTGGCATAGAGTGCTCAGTCAGTATTATAGCTGCTATTTGTGTAGTGTGTGTGCGTGTGTGTGTGTGTGTGTGTTGTGGGGAAGGGGTGTTTCTTGGTTATTATTCCTTCCACCTTTGACTCTCTGTTCATCTTCTTTTAATCTGGGAGTATTTTACCAAACTAAAAACTTAAGTGACAAAATACCACAGCAAGCATCATGCTTCTGAAACTGCAAAATATAAACACAACTGTATTTGTTCATGTGGAATGTAAAGTTGGAAGTAATAATAATACATATTTACATAGTGCTTTAACTTTGAGCATTTTAATGTAGCACTGACAGATATTTAGTAGTAGCAGGCTTATGGGGTCCGGGAGCTGAAACTTCCTGGTTTCTATAATACTGAGATGCCAAACCAACCACGGTTTTATAAATACAGCTGAGGCAGGTGAGGTGTCTGAACTATTTATGTAAATGCAGAACATGAACTCCTTCCCTTTTTGCCAGTCACCTCTACCACTGTTCCCATTGAAAAATAGAAGGTAGGCCGGGCGCGGTGGCTTATGCCTGTAATCCCAGCACTTTGGGAGGCGGAGGCAGGCAGATCACGAGGTCAGGAGTTTGAGACCAGCCTGACCAATATGGCGAAACCCATCTCTACTGAAAATACAACAATTAGCTGGGCGAGGTAGGGCATGCCAGTAATCCCAGCTACTCTGGAGGCTGAGGCAGGAGAATCGCTTGAACCTGGAAGGTGGAGGTTGCAGTGAGCTGAGTTAGCACTGTCCTCCAGCCTGGGCGACAGAGCGAGCCTCCGTATTAAAAAAAAAAAAAAAAAAGAAAAGAAAATTTAAAAAAAAGAAAAATAGAAGGTAGTATTTGGGAAAGACCTCCCCAAGGCAAGATTCCTGCTGTACTGTTTCTCATCTGCCTCTGCCTCCACATGATGAGTGCAAGTTTACTTGCCTCTGAGTAATTTGTGTTTTTTGGATTTTTTCCAGTTGCTGGCAAGTTTCCCCTTGCATGGAAGGAACATTTTCTTTGATCCTGGATCAATATAGGGAAAAACTTCCCTCCCTCGTTTACATGTAGAAGTTTAGCTACACAAAGTGGGATTATACCAACGCTTTGTTTTCTCTCTGTTAGGCAACATTTCCCAGTTTGAACTGTCGTTGCTCAAATAACATGACTTGTGTATTTTGCTTGCTTTCCCCCTTGCTGAACTTTGGATACTGGCTAATTTGTTAGGATGCTGCTTAAAATGTGGCTCCTGTAGAACTGGACCCAATATGGGTGTGTTCCATCTTCCTCTACTTGAGGAATCATTCTTCTATGAATCAGCCAAAAATGGCGGCGTCAGCTTTTCCGCTGGTTCGGCACAGTATTCACTTACTTATATTTGGAGTGATAATATACTTATCACCCAAAGCAGGACATTCTTGAGAGTGAAAGGGGGACATGGCTAATAATTAAGCTCAGGCAACAGGCATAAACCAGAATTGTCCTGGCCACACAGGGCTATCCGGCATTCTAATTATGTTAAGTTGAACTCAAGCCTAAGGTCTAGGCTATTTTCAATTTTTAAAAAATATTATTTGCTAATAAATAGCCTTGTGCTCCTCTGTATCATGTACCAAAGTAGTTGACTTTTTTCTGACCTTATATTTATGTTTGCATAAAGTTAATTGCATTGATGTTTGGATTTAAAAAAAATCTAGATTTTAATCTGCCTAATTAGCTGCTACTCTTCACTCTGCATCA
Source organism: Theropithecus gelada (assembly GCF_003255815.1). NCBI lineage: Eukaryota > Metazoa > Chordata > Mammalia > Primates > Cercopithecidae > Theropithecus > Theropithecus gelada. The sequence continues at coordinate 120,749,909 of NC_037679.1, read as the reverse complement.
TCTGCAAATTTGATCAATAGCTTTCCTGTGTATTTTTCCCAGTCATTGGTAATCTAAAAGGTGCCTTTCCCAGATGCTCAGTACGAATCACCTCACCCTCATGAAGCTCTCAGGCAGCAGGAGTCAACTGACAACCAAGATCTTAGGGTGTTCCCTTCTCAGGTGTTTGTATTTTAATAGGAGACCTCCCCCGACCCCGCAAAAAGATGGTAAAACCCGTCAGAGCAGAAAGAATAGATACCTAATGATTGTTTCTCAGGTAACTTGGCAGGAACTTTCTTTTGCAAACAGATTTGGAGCATCTTCCATATAGCAGCTAATAGGTGCTGAATATAGAGTCACATATAAACATGTTATCTAATAGGAAGTACTATCTGATAGATGGGTGCTATAGTAAAGGTAGAGGCCAACCAGCGTGGGGCTAAAAAGAGGAAGACATTTTTAAAAGGGCATCTTCCCATTCCATTGTAATTGTCTATATACAAATTTGACAGGGCAGTTAATTTAAAAATATAGTTTTTATGTATTTCAGAAGTCATTCATAGAGCAAAGGAAAGTTTCCTGGTCTCAGTTTCCTTTCCTCTTGACCACAGGATATGTTTATATAAATTTGAAGTTCATTTAACCCTAACCTGTACACATGTGCAGACCTCTAGAAGTGTGGCTTTTGAATACTTTTAGCTGCAACTCTCAGTAAGAAATACATTATACATTGTAATCCCACATGTGCATATGTGTGTGTGCACATGCACAAACCCACACACAACCAGAAACAAAAGTTTCTTGGAAGAATACTTGCTACTTTGCAATGTCCTCTGCTTCCCTCCTCTTCTCCTCCCTTCCCCCTCGTTTCCCCTTTTCCCTCTCCTCTCTTCTCCTTCCCTGTCCCCTTCCCTATGCTTCCCCTACCCTTACTCTCTTCCTTCCCATTTGTTTCCCTTTACCTTCCCTTCCCCTTCCCTTTCTCTTCCTGTTCCATTCCATTCAGAAAGCTGGTTGAGACCAAATACATTGATTTCAAGCTGGCTAGGCCAGGCGCAGTGGCTCACATCTGTAGTCCCAGCACTTTGGGAGGCTGAGGTGGGTGGATCAGCTGAGGTCAGGAGTTCGACACCAGCCTGGCTAACATGGTGAAACCCCATTTCTACTAAAAATACAAAAAATTAGCTGGGTGTGGTGACGCGTGCCTGTAATCCCAGCTTCTCAGGAGGCTGAGGCAGGCGAATCATTTGAACTCAGGAGGTGGAGGTTGTGGTGAGCTGAGATCGCGCCATTGCATTCTGGCTTGGTCAACAAGAGCGAAACTCCGTCTTAAAAAAAAAAAAAGCCTGGCTTGCACAATTACACAATTACAGTTTGCTAAACTTTGCTCTGGAGTTGTCCATTGACTCCTAAATTATCTATAGGTGCTTTTTGGTAGTAATCATAATCAAAAGAAAGCTAGTCTTATTGGAGCATAAATATATAATAATAATGATGAATAAGACTCCATTATCTTTTTGTTATTATGAATAAATCTCTGCTCACGGAGGAACTAGCATAACAAACTGATTTTATTTTAGGTCACCCATATGAGAACAGCAATTAATTCAGTACCAGGGCAGTGAACAGCAAGAAGTTCTTTACTCTAAATATTGATATTACATAAGTGTGACTTGGCATAAAATACCCTGTGTTAGACTTTTTTTTTTTAAGTTTAGGACAGGAGTTGTTACAGTCATGCTAAAGTTGGTTGAAAAAGGCAAGCTTACCACTATAATTTACCTGTATTAATAGTTCAATTGTTCACCTATTAGAAAATTATTGCTTTCTGAGTGGAGGGCTTGGAGCCGTGAATTTCTCTGCCCAAGTGCTTCTGGCTTGCTGCTGTGCTCTTCTGTCGTATTTATAGTGACAGGTGTTCAGATTGGCTCTTTTAACACGTTTTTGGGCCCTTGTAGGAGTATTTCAGCAAGGAATCTGGGAATTTGAAACCAGAGAACGTGGGCTGTCACATTATGTGTTTTAATTTCAGCGAATGTACCTCAATGTATTTGTTAAAGTTTTAACTTGATAAATATAAAGCATCTTCTATTAAATTATGAAGATGGGCTTTGGCGGCAGGTTGATGTGGACTAAATTTGAAAACTAGTTTTGAAATTTTAGGTTAGAGCTCTAAAACATTCTGAGTTTCTTTTTCCTCATTTATAGAACTAATACTTCAAAGTGTTGGTGAAAGAATTAAATGAGATAATGTGTGTGACAAAACCTGATGTAAAAGGAGGCGCTATGGAAGTACATACTCCTATGTAAACATACATAAAATATGTTATGAATCTATAAATGTTATATATGTATGTATCTTATCTGCATATATGTGTGTAGAAACATATATATGTAAAAAATCACTTCCTTTTCTTTCAGATCTGACACTTATGCAATGAAATTTAGAGGCTTGCATTTGATTTCTGAATCACTCAGCTTATTATGTTTTTTGATTATCAGTGTTAACATGGCACATTGAGAATGGGAAAAATGATTGAAAAATTATACATTATGATTTTCTGTTAGCAGATTTCACTTACATCTAGTGTAGTGGCTTGCTCAATCAATGCTGAAATTCAAATCTTGACATGAATATAAATTAGCATTAATGCATTTGAATTTTACTTTTTCTCCCCACTCCAAATGAGGCAAAAGATAAAGCTTCATTTGTTCTTGAGTGTTTACCTATTAGTGTATGAATCAGGCAATTAATCTCTTTGAGACTAAGATTTCATAATATTTTATTTATGTTTTAGCATTTATTTAATTATATATACATGTAGTATGTTTCTCATTGAAAACCAATCATTAGTTTCTTTTTAAGTATCATAACTGTGGCACATATGTATATGTATCTTGATAATATTTTTCTAGAGGTTGTGTTATGTTGCAAGACTGTGGTAGGGATGAGAACTGAGGCACATGCATATTTTACTCTCTGGCCAGTGGTTTTCTTTATTCTTTTCTTTTTTTTTTTGAGGTGGAGTCTTGCTTTGTCACCGAGGCTGGAGTGCAGTGGCACGATCTTGGCTCACTGCAACCTCTGCCTCCTAGTTTCAAATGATTCTCCTGCCTCAGCTTCCTGAGTAGCTGGGATTATAGGCACACGCCACCGTGCCTGGCTAATTTTTGTGTTTTTAGTAGAGACAAGGTTTTGCCATGTTGGCCAGGCTGGTCTTGAACTCCTGACCTCAGCCTCCCAAAGTGCTGGGATTACAGGCGTGAGCCACCATGCCTGGGCTGACCAGTGGTTGTTGCCATCTGTATTTGTAAAATAATAGATGCTTTAAAAATTCAGTCTTTAATTGACTAAAATCACATCTAATATGGGAAAGAGGCACTTAGTATTTAGTAGTAAAAATGCTAACTTTTTGAGGAGATCTTGCCATGATGATCAAATCAAAGTTGGGGTAGAGAAGTCCGAAGGATGATGTCTGAGGATATTTAGGGCTGTTAAGTAGGAGCCAGATTAGATTTGTTCTAAATGGCCTTGAGGTATACAGGTATAATTACGAACAGCATTTAAACAGAGACAGATTTTGCCTCAACATGACAACCTGCTCCCAATGGCATCTCTGCGTGGCTATAGCACACTGCATTGGGTTCAGAGGATCTTGGTTCATATTTCAGGTCAATTCCTCATGAAGAAAAGTCTCAGTGTCCTTCTCTGTAACATGGAGAAAATAACCCTGGCTGACTCTTGAGGGTCTTGTGAAGATCCAGTGATCTTTATTGTCAATGTATAGTGTTGTTTATAGTTTACAAAGCGCTCCATGGTAGTAAACTGTATTGAACACACCAAGCATGGCATTGGTGTCCCTACCACTAAGAGGTCAGGTAGTCACTTGTCAGGGCATTCAAGCATCCTATGTGTGGTTGAACTTGTTCATATTTATAATATTCTAATCTAGAAATACTATCCTGAAGGATCTACGGAACTCGCTTTTTGAGTTTTTGCTTCTTTGCTTCAAAGAAGGGAAAGATAGGATTTTATCTGAGGCTTCTTTGAGTGCTAACATTTTATCAGTCTACAAGTCTGTAATGACAAAATGCCGTTTCTCTTCCTCTTTCATAGTGAAATAATTGACTTTCAGCTAGAGGAAGTTACATTGCAATCCTCATGGTTGCTAACCCATGTGTTGTGATTAATTTTCATGTTTGCTAACACATGCAATACATTTCCCTGAGCCTTCATAGCATTCTAGAGGGCATTTTTCCCTCTTAGATCCTCTCTTTACAGTTGCCTTAGGCAAGGCAGGTGGGGGGGATAGATGTTTGGTTTGAAATTTGTGTTCTTAAAACACATTCCTTTTTAAAACTTCTAAAAATAAAAGAGTTTTATACAAACACTGTATTTCAGGATGCATTTCTTAGAGAAACTGAAAAACAAAAACAACCCAGAGTTGTATTTTCAGCTAATGAATGCATTCCTCTCCTTGCATCAACTCTGAATTCTATTATTTTTAATTTTTAAAGTTTGTATTTTGTAAGAGACAAGTTCTTGCTTTGTCCTCCAGGCTGGAGTGCAGTGGTGTGATCATAGCTCATTGCAGCCTTGAACTCCTAGGCTCAAGCGATCCTCTTGTCTCAGCCTCCCAAGTAGCTGGGACTACAGCCACGCACCATTGCACCCAGCTGATTTAAAAAAATTTTTTGTCGTAGAGACAGGGTCTCGATTTGTCACCCAGGCTGGTCTTGAACTCTTGGCTTCAAGCAATCCCTCTGTATCAGCCTCCCAGAGTGCTGGGATTATAGGCGTGAACCACTGTACCTGACCTGAATTCTATTTTCTAGTGACTAGTGGCTCCTTGTCTGCCTGCCCCTTATCCTAAGGAGAGATTTTTTTTATCATTATTTTTTTTATTTTTATTTTTTTAACCATTTCCATTTTTTCACTGGGAAGGTTCTAGCTTGCTTTGCTGTCTCAGAGACCATTGTCTTCATTGAATTCTCCTGGGTCCACTTTAAGTCAAAAAGAAAGAAATAAAAGTCCCCGAGGCTTTCCCCGCCCCAACTTTCTCCACATGGGGAGAATAAAGCCCTTGGTAACCATGTTCCCTATGGTTATGAGGTGTTTTTTACAGGCTACCATGGAAGAGCCATTTGTTGAATGCCTGCCTTGTGACAGGCACTTGCATCATTTAAATCTTAAGACATCTTTAGGAGGAAGGAGAAATGAAAAACCAAATTTTCTTTCCACCATTGCCAAACGATACTGCTGGCCAAGATATAACTTGAACTTTACATATGATAGCCCTGAATAGAGTCCTAAAGTCAGTTTCTGGGGTTCAGGAGTAGCCTCAGATACAAATATTGTAGAAAGTACCTTCACAGGTACAAAGCAAAACATTTCAAAACTATTTAGACAGGTATTGTAAGTGGAGGTATAGACTGGTTTCCTGCCAGATTTCCACGGAATCATGGGCAAAGGTTGGCTCTTTGACTTACAGTGTTAACGTGCTGTGGGTTACGCGCTCCATACCGTTTGAATGGCTTTTGTATTTCTTCCCTCTGCTAGCATTTGTAAGTAAGCAGGCTAAAATGCCACCAATGCTATCAGTTTAAAATGAACACTTCTGAGTGGCTTGATTTCCTTCCATAACTGTTCAAAAAATAAATAAATAAAAGTTGTAATTCTAAGCCATTGTTCTTATAATATTGTCTGACTGAACATATGTCTGGTTGGATTACTAACATTTCCTGAACTTTTGTAATTCTGCAAAATTGTTGGCCTCAGGTCTTAAGGTTAAGCTTTTAAAAGAATTAAACAAAAATAACTTCCTTTTATTTGTGTTGTTGATGCTCGCTCTATGAGATAAACCTTTCCTTTTTTTATTCCTTGAGTCTTGAAATGCTGAAGAGATTGTTGTTAGAATTAAAAAATGACACTGAGTCTGTTTCTGATTGGACTCCATAAAACATTTTTCTTAACAGTATTACACCTCTACAGATCAAGGAATACTAGAGAGTTTAGAAGCAGGATGAGGAGGGCAGGTGAGACCGGGTTGCTCTGAAATAGCTGTGATCCTGCACACTGAAAAAAAGTAGGCTTGTCAAGGGCTCCGCCCTTACTGATGTTAGTGATGGCATCTGCATTTCTCAAAAGATATTACATGGTAATGAAGATCTAATCCTCTTCTTACTGTATTTGTTCCAAGGAATTTGAGAAGTTTATACAAAGACACACTGTGGCATCTTAAACCAAAGGAGTGAACACCTTGTCATTAACTGGGCACTCTTGGTGTGTGTTCAGGTTTCATCTGAGACTTTTCTTTTCTTTTTTTTTCTTTTCTTTTCTTTCCTTTTCTCTTCTCTTCTCTTCTCTTCTCTTCTCTTCTCTTCTCTTCTCTTCTCTTCTCTTCTCTTCTCTTCTCTTCTCTCTTCCTTTCTTTTCTTGGCTTATTTCAGCTTCCCAGTTGCATGCCTAACTTCCCTCTCTATCCCCTTTTTAAAAAACTTTTATTTTAACTTCAGGGTTACAAGTGCAGTTTTGTTACATAGGTAAACTTGTGTCTTGGGGGATTGTTGTACAGATTATTTCATCACCCAGGTTTAAGCCTTGTACTCATTAGTTATTTTTCCTGATCCTCTCCCTCCTCTCATCCTCCACCCTCCAAAAGGCTCCAGTGTGAGTTGTTCCCCTCTATGTGTCCATGTGTTCTCATCTTTTAGCTTCACTTATAAGTGGGAGCTAAATGTAACTTATTTGATTTTCATTAGCTTGCTAGGGATAATGGCCTCCAGCTCCATTCGTGTCCCTGAAAAAGACATGATCTCATTCTTTTTTTGTGGCTGCATAGTATTCCATGGTCTATATGTACCATGTTTTCTTTATCTAGTCTATGATTGATGGGCATTTAGGTTGATTCCATGTCTTTGCTATCGTGGATAGTGCTGCAATGAACATATATGTGCATGTGTCTTCATAACAGAATGGTTTATATTCCTTTGGGCATATACCCAGTAATGAAATAGCTGGGTCCAGTGGTATTTCTTCTTTTGGCCTTTGAGAAATTGTCTTCCACAATGGCTGTACTATTTTACACTCCCACTAACAGTGTAGAAGTGTTAATTTTTCTTCATAACCTCACTAGCATCTATTTTTTTTTTGACGCTTTAGTCGTAGCCATTCTGACTGATGTGAGATAGTATCTCATTGTGGTTTTGATTTGCATTTCCCTAATGATCAATGATGTTGACCTTTTTTTTCATATGATTGTTGGCCGCATGTGTGTTTTCTTTTGAAAAGTGTCTGTTCATGTCCTTTGCCCACTTTTTAATGGGGTTGTTTGCTTTTTACTTGTAAATTTGTTTAAGTTCCAGAAGCAATTGCAACAAAAGCAAAAATTGACAACTGGGCTCTAATTAAACTAGCTTCTGCACAGCAAAAGAAGCTATCAACAGAGTAAACGGACGACCCACAGAATGGGAGAAAATTTTTGCAAACTATGCATCCAACAAAGGTCTAATATCCAGCATCTGTAATGAACTTAAACTACTTTTCATTACTCTTTGCTGAGAGCTCTGTAAGGATTTAGTCATCTCTTCATCTTAGTGAGGCTATTGCTGAAAGAATGAAGCAATATCAATAATAATGCCTTACATTTATAATAGGACTTTAAAGTTCACAGAGAACTTTCACACAGATTTTCTTTTTGCTCATCTCAGCAACCCTGTGAATTAGGTGTGGCAGGTATTAGCACTTTTATTATGCAGTAAATTTAGAATCAGACAAAGTGTGACCAGCCCAAGAACAGTAGATTTTTAAAAATGTGTTCTAAAGGAGGCAGAGAGAGAATTAAGCATGCACACACCCTACTGCCACCAAGGAAAGCTTTTTAGCAGAATCTGTGCGTGCCCCACCTTCCCTCCTATTATCCAGAACAATCTTGCAAGATTAGTTCCCATGCAGAAACAGATCAATTATTTACTGTAATATAAAATGAGATGTCCCCTGTGGGAGGCTGCTGAGAGGGACTGTAAAACTAAGGCCCTGAAATCAAAAGGGCTTTTGAAACCCAAGACTTTGCACTTCAGATAGAGTGGGTGGAAGCTTGTTCATTTGACTGTCTTCACTTACCCCTCCCTCACCTTTTCCCACCCCTGCATCTAGTCGATTATTAAGCCTCTGGTTTGGCTGCTTTATTTTACATGTAGGGCTACCCCAAAACTACCATACAGTTCCATCGCTACTGTCTTTTCACAACAGCAGCAGGCTTTGGGGATGGCCTTCCTGCCCCTTGCTCATGCCATCTTTCACATGCCCTAAGAGCTTAAAAGTCTGTAGGAGTTCAGCATTTTCCATGGGATATAGTCCATTCTCCTTAGCCTAGAACATAACACTGTAGATCTTGACATCAGCCTACCATTCCATTTTTATTTTGCTGCCTCAGTGGTGGTTTTCCTGCATGGTCAGGGGTCCCTTAGCATTCTTTTCTGCCTTCATACCAGCCACTGGCTCTGTTTGGAATGCCCCTCACCTCAGCATGGGAGCCCTCTTGCCCCTGTGCTGAATGAGTATTGGTTCTTTAAAATTTGGCTGTGTTTTCCCCTTTTTTCTCCTTTTTGGAAGTCTTTTCTGACCTCCGTTGCCTGTGAAGTTGGCCACGTGCATCTTTGTGGCTCATAGCATCTTCTCCAGAGCTCCTTTGTGAAGCTTCAAGTAGACCATGAGCTTTCTGAGGACAGAGTCTGAGGCTTAACACCTGTTCGTGCAGGGCGTGACCCCCTGTAGGGGATTACAGTAAACACAGTTTGGCTGAATGTTTGGCCTCACTTCACAGTGACCTCAGCCACCGCTCAGGAGCATTTGGCCTGACAGCCAGTATACTGACTCCCCAAAGATATCACTAATTAGGAGTGCTATTGAGGTGGTCTGGGGTTTACAAAAATGTTTTCTCTGTTAAAGGATGATTTCCAATTGAGCTTAATTAGGAATCTGTAATAATGGAGAGAAACACAATTTTTTCTCTTTCCTTTTTATACATGAAGAAAGTCAGAAGCATAAACTCCAGATTATGGAGTTCAGTTCCCCTTGATCATGGATTTGTGCTTTTGCTGAATGCAGACAGTGTAGAGTTTTACCACTTACCTAATGCAGGATAGTCATAAGAGCCTGCTGTATTAAATTGGGAGCACTCTTATGGAAATATTTGTAAACAACCTGTGGATTTGTGCTTCAAGAAATTAGTAAAATTTTCTTTGTAGTTGCTAAGGTACAGGAAATAACTTTTAGGGCTTGTATGATATGCTGCCAAGAAAAACATTTTCCAGGCTGTCAGTCTTTGGTCACACACGTGCTACGTGTTGATTCCTGTATCATATTGTAATTGTGGTGGCCTCTCAGCCTACTTTCAGAAGTTTGAAGGTATCTGTTTTCTACTACCTATATTTACTCATCCATATCAGTACCCTTTAAACTAGAAATCAAGATTAGTTTGCTGTTACCTTGTCTGTGTATGGGGGGTGGAACAATCAATGGAATATGTGTTTGTATAGAAAAAAATAATCATTGTCTTGTTTTTCCTACATTCCTTACAAATTTTACAGCCTTATTTCTTGATCATTTATGCCATTAGAACCATGAGAAGGTGATATCTGAAAAGATATCATCTTTTTAAACACAATCAATTTTAAGGAAAATAGTGGAACAAGCGTATTATATAATATAGTCAATAATGTGGCTAAAGTGGCTGTTTGAGTTGACTGAATTTTATTTTTGTGATAGTTATTTGTCAAATGAGAATGACCCTAAGTATCAACACATCAGTCAAAATAAAGTAAATTAGTTATTTTGAACTCACACAGCTTTTTGTGAGAAAAATGAAAATAAGGTTTGAATTTTCTGTATTACTACTCTTTTGTGGTAGAATACTGAGAATTAACCTTTATTCTAGATTGTAATCTATTCCACAGCGTACAGAATCATTAGCATGTGGCTAAACTATTGAGTTCTTCCATTCTCCTCATTGAAAAGAAAACGTTTATTTTGCTTCTTGACTTAGAGATATCACAACTGTAATATTCCTGTATGATTTTCTATCTCGATGTTTAGTCGTAGAGTCAGGACTGTAATCTTGGTTTACGTGTTTTATTTTGCTTTATGTTTCCGTCATATCATACTGTCTTTCAGATTTTCACATCATATTCACCTGGGTATTTGGAAACTTGGGGAGTGGATGACTCTAATGGTCAGCTGGGATCTACTTCCTGGATCATTTTGGCTGTCAGATACACACAGCACAACTATGTATTAATTGTGCAAAGTCAGATGAGGCAGTGAAAGTCACTAATCTCATCCTATTTGCTTTCTAAGACCAGGTCCCCCATTATAATTAATCCATGCCTTATAATATCACAGTTACATGGGTTTGATTTCTTTATACGCTGGCTATAGTAGTCTTTAAAAAACTTAAACTAATGAAGAAGGGGATATTTTAACTGAGTCTAAATAATTATTTGAAAAGGATGTTATAGAGTGAATGGAGAGTTGGCCGGAGGATGGACTATATGACTTTTAACTGTTCTGTATAATAAGGGATTCCAAGATTCCAAAACTGAGCTATAAGGGAAATCTAAGAAATGCTGGTCGCCTTAGTTACAGTGTTTTCGTTTGTTGGTTTGTCACAGACTGCCTTTTCAAGGTGTGCCCTATGAACCGATATTCTGCCCAGAAGCAATATTGGAAAGCCAAGCAAGCCAAACAAGGGAACCACACCGAGGCAGCCTTGCTGAAGAAACTACAGGTAAGGACCAGGCTTCCAATTGTCTGGCTTAGGCTAACCAAGTACAGCAACAACAATAGATGTATTTGGAGCTTTCTAGCTTTGTCCTTTCACCCAATACACAGAGGTTTAGAATACATATAGCAACACATTGATAGTAGAAGGGCTTTTCAAGTAATAGGGTGTGACCATTTATTTTCTGGCATGTAGGTAGCGCATTATTGCTGCTGTTTTTTAGGGTGTGCCAGACTAATTCAAAGCTTCCCATCAAAATGAAAACCAATTCAGAATCTCTGTAAGAATATTAAATCCAGTTATATTTTACTTGACATAATCCTTGATATTTTTCCTGAAAGACTATGGAGAAAAATAATTGAAAGACCATTGTTTATGGTTTGTCTGAGTATAAATTCGATAGAACTTATTTTTGCCTCATTAAAATTCCTGGTACTTTCAGAATTAAGAACTGTACTTCTCGAGACTTTGGAAATTCTCCTATTATCCTGATTGGCTTTTCTAGCAATATACCTTCTTAAAGTAATTTTATAAGAACAAAGAGCCTAGTACTTTTCTGAAATGTCCAACATAAAAGTGGCCCAAGATATGTTGGAGGGCATTTCAGCGTACATTGAGAAATCATCACACTGTGTTATAATCATTTATTTAATTACTGCTACCTTTGGGGAGTCATCCACTGCCCAAGTTTGCAAGTACCTGGGTGAATATGATGTGATAATCTGAAAGACAATATGATATGATAGAAGCATAAAGCAAAACAAAACACCTAAACCAAGATTACAGTCCTGACTCTACTACTAGCCTATTTTATTCCTGGCTATAGTCTTGTTCCTAAAAAAATATGTCTTTGTCAGTTATTGCACTCTGTTTACTGTATTTCCACACTGAATATTTGATAATCATCTTATAGCACGCTGCAGAACTGGAACAAAAACAAAATGAATCAGAGAATAAGAAGCTGTTGGGAGAAATTGTGAAATACAGTAATGTTATACAAGTAAGTATTTTATCTTAAACGAAGTATTTTATGGGGAGTTGGTCAATAAGTTGGCAGGAAAGCCAAACTGCATTGAAATTTTGAGAGACAATAGTTTGTTCTTTGAGGGGAATTATAGATGTTGTGATGTATTGTAATGTATTTAGTTGATATTCAGTGCACTATTCTGTATGTTTAAGAATAAATCTGATATTTACACATAAAGAAGTGATCTTATCTGGATGTATGCACAAGTTACTACATCAAAAAGAAGAGGGTCAGGAAACAATTTCTAAAGGCCTGTTCTAGAATAGTCCTTTAGCTTAATGGGACCATGTTTAACGTACGGAGCTTAGCTTTTCATTTTGTGAAGAGAGAAAAGTTTTCACTTTCAGCTGGAAGTCATCCTTGAATTGTTATTCGAAGGTCTTCTATTTCAATTAGTATGCACACTCTGTTTTATCTCAGCTGCATTCCTTTCCTGTGTTTTATTTAGATCTTTTTAGCTTCCTACTTGGTTATTTGCTAATATATGCCCCACCTTTTTCAAAAAAGAATGTCAGGCACTTTCCAAAATGCAGAGCACATAGTGAGATAAAATAGAAATAAATAAAGCAGTTGGGTCACAGGGAAAATCATGGTCGGATGAATAAACTGAAATCAGGGGTGAGGCATGTTTATAAAAACCCTGTTGTAAAGTCTGGTAAATTTTGACTTGAAGGCTTTTTCTTGCCCACTTAGCCATAGGGAAGCATAGTCTGTTACAGCATTGGCTGGGAGATCGGCAGCACAGAGCCAAATCAGAGGTCTAGAAGCACAGCTGTTCCCAGGAGTAAGGCCAGGGAAGTGTTTCTCCTATGTGTCCTCATAAAGAGAACACTGTGTAATATAGTAAACAATAGCCTTGACAACTTCCTTACAGTAAATGCTACAATGAGGCATTTCATAGAGCTGTTTTTAAAAATAATATCCCTGATATTTTGTTATTGGCCAATGGCAAAATGCCAGAGCGCAGGGCAGTCAAAGCAGTGCACTGTTGGGATAAGATGAGAGAAGCTGGGTCGGCAGCTCCCTGAATGTATGACTTAATCGAGTGATGGATAATGTGAAACCTGCAACCTGAGTGGGCTGGATGTCCCTGGTGCAATCCTTCATAAATAGAGTTTCTCTTAACTGAGTTTTGATTAAATGTCAGCAAGTGGAACTTATGTTCCTTGTCAAGTACCTGAAGTGCAGATGTTAGCTTGGTCAGTGAGGGGCTGAGCCATGTTCTTTAACATGGTGGATCCCAAAGGCCAGCCCATGAGGGTTTCCATTGGTTTATGGTAACATAAGGACCTAAGAGTATGATAATGAGCATTTCAAAATGCTGATTTTTTTTCAATTAAAGAACTGTCCTTTATTTTGAGATAATTTCTTTCTTATATTGTGAATACTAAAATGACCATTGTTTTTTGAAATGATTGTAATAATAGATGGAAAGAGTATTTTGTTTTGGTTTTGCTACTTAGTAGAATCATGTTTTGGCAAGATTTTGTTCACAAAGTCCAAAAACATCTGAGAAGTGATGCTTTTACACTCATCTGGGGGGAGGTAGGGTCAGCATCCCCTGGCAGAAGGTGTAGAGCCTATTTAGGATGAGCAGCTGCCTCTTTACAGAGGAAGAATCAGAGCTGACTGTGGGCAGGGCTGGTTAATAATACTAAGTGGGCTGGTACATTATTTGAGTTTCTTGGCCTTTCTTTAGTATATGCTGTTTTGTGGCTGTGCAGACATTGAGAAAGGATGTGCTTTTGGGGAAACTCAAGGTCTCCTTTGGAAAACCTAGTTTTAGCCAGTATTTATCAGTAGATGAAAATCATTCGGAGGGGTCCCCTCTTTTTGTTTTTTTTTTTTTTGCTCCCTATTATGCCCATTTCATTATGAAGCAGAATTGGGGTGAAGGGGAAGAAGAACCCAAAGAAAGTCAAGTAGGAAAGATGGTGAGTGTGGAGGCTGAAAATACTCCTTTGTTTAACTTTCACCTCAAGCCGTGTTAGATGAATATATATGTATAAAACATATGAATGTAATTATCAGAGGAGAGCAAAGAATAAAGGTGGTAATCTATGTCTTTTCCCTATAGCTACTGCATATAAAAAGCAACAAATATCTTACTGTCAACAAGAGATTGCCTGCTTTACTGGAGAAGAATGCCATGCGTGTGTCCTTGGATGCTGCGGGAAACGAAGGGTCTTGGTTTTATATTCATCCCTTCTGGAAGCTGAGAAGCGAGGGTGACAATGTATGTAATATACGACTAAGAGGGAAATAGTGGGTTCATAAAGAAAATAATTCATAGTAAGAGGATCCAGAAAGTACAAAATGAAAATATAGATTTTACTCAATACATGATTTTTATGTTAGTATCTACTAGGTTACACATGTTTATTTATAGTACAAATTGTGCTCAGAAATCATAAGACAAAGTTCAGATTCATTTAAAATCTTCCAGCTAGTATTTGTGTGAAAGAACTTAAGCAACCTTAATATTGGCTGAGACTTTTAAAAGAGAAGGAGAATTTACTTTTTTGCCTAATCAGGAGGGAGCTTGGTCTGTGTTTAGGAAATAGTGTGTGCCCTTTGAATGAATGGAGTGGCACCGTGAATCACGACAGGATTCCATTTACTGGCTCTATGGCCAGCTGCTGACAGTCTATAAGGTCTTAAAAGAGATGGAGTAGAGGAGCTGCAGGTTGGCATCTGCTCATTGATGACAACTATGTTTATGATATGTTGTGGACTGGTTGGGGCACTGAGGCAGGAGAATCACTTGAGCCCACCAATTCAAGACCAGCCTGGGCAACATAGTGAGACCTTGTTTCTAAAAAAATTTTTTAAAAATGTTGTGGAATATGTGTGTATTGCATGTAAATTTTAGTGGTTGCTAAAATATTTTCTGCTACTTTATAAAATAGAGAATAAATTATGAGAAATAGTCAATAAGATCAAGAGTGTGATATTTTTGTGTGTAATAAATAAAATATTGGGTGAGAGTCCATAGCACATGGATGATGCTCAGGAAATGCTGCTAGACACTGAGCGCTGAGTAAGTTTCATAAATACCTGCAAATATTGCATCGGGGGATCAGTAGTTAAGATTTTAAAAAATTAACATGAATTCAAAGCAATATAAAAGTATAATTATTCTGATGGAGTTTTTTTTCAGTTGAAACTTTGATTACATTTTAAATGTGTTTTGGATATTTCTTGTCTTAGGAATGTCTTTATAGTGAATCTAATTTTTCCAGTGAATTTTGAAGTACAAATTCAATCCCACAGGATGCAAGCTTCTGGATTTAATTTGGTTAATAAATTATCTGGTGATGTCTTCCTTTGGTAAGGTTTGGTAGAAGCATGGCATGCAGGAATGTGATGCACTTTAAGTCTTGTGTTGGTTGGATTTCTTAAAAAAAAAATCCTACTTTTTTTTTCTTTTGACATCAGGTGATGTGTGCTGTGAGCATGATACACATTTTAGTTTCATTAAATAGTTCATTACAATCAACTCTCAGTTGCTCAGGGACTGATTATGTAGTTTATGAACAACTTATGCCTTTGAGGCCCTTTCTTGCAATGCTTGTTCCCATCCCCAGCCCTCCACTGAATAGTGTCCCTGTCTACAGGAGGTCCATGAAAATTAAATATGAAAACAAACAAAACCTGAGCTCAAGCTCGGAAGTAATGTGATGAAATAATTGAATGAATTGGAGTTTTTAGATTAGTTGTGGATTATATTAATTCATCCTATCTGCTTATTTATTCATTTTATCTATTCTTTTCCTTGCTGCTTTTACACAGTCAATGGAGAGTTGAATGTAATGAACTATTTCAAATAATTAGTTGTACTGTAAAAACAAAGTGAAACAAAACCTACCACCCAAACACTCAATCTTGGTGAAAATGGACAATGTAATTGTTAAGTGCAATACAGGAGTTCTCCTTATCTGGATGTGCTTCAGAAAGCATGGCTGAAACAACCTTCCACACTGCTTTTTGCTGAAACAGCTCACTGTTTTTGTTTGCCACTGCGTAGCTTTTGTGTGTAATTACGGTTGCTGAAAGCATAAGCAC
Source organism: Theropithecus gelada (assembly GCF_003255815.1). Taxonomy (NCBI): domain Eukaryota; kingdom Metazoa; phylum Chordata; class Mammalia; order Primates; family Cercopithecidae; genus Theropithecus; species Theropithecus gelada. The sequence continues at coordinate 120,734,054 of NC_037679.1, read as the reverse complement.
ACCCACAGCCCTATATTGGTCACATAAATAATTGTATTGTAATACTCATTTTTTCCCCCTAAAATAGGTAGCATATTTCTAAAATATAAACTGACTATGTGAAAGACAGTTGGAAATACGGTCACTTCATAACCAGTGGTTCAACTACTACTGATTTTCCTTAAAAACATATTAAATTAGAAAGAGGAAATTGCAATGTTTAGAGGACTTTTAAAATGCTATTTTACTGTTTAACAATAGATGAGGCCGGGCACAGTGGCTCACACCTATAATCCCAGCACTTTGGGAGACCGAGGCAGGCGGATCACGAGGTCAGGAGATCGAGACCATCCCGGCTAACACGGTGAACCCCTGTCTCTACTAAAAATACAAAAAATTAGCTAGCCGGGTGTGGTGGCAGGCACCTGTAGTCCCAGCTACTCAGGAGTCTGAGGCAGGAGAATGGCGTGAACCCGAGAGGTGGAGTTTGCAGTGAGCCGAGATCGCACCACTGCACTCCAGCCTGGGCGATAGAGCAAGACTCCGTCTCAAAACAAAAAAAAAAAAAAAGAAAAAAAATTAGCTGGGTGTGCTTGTGGGTGCCTGTAGTCCCAGCCACTTGGGAGGCTGAGGCAGGAGAATGGCGTGAACCCAGGAGCTTGCAGTGAGCTGAGATTGTGCCACTGCACTCCAGCCTGGATGACAGAGTGAGACTCTGTCTCAAACAAACAGACAAACAAACAAACAAACAAACAAAAAAACCCAAGAACAATAGATGAGATTTTAAGATGATATTTTAAGATGAGGTTTTCACATCCAGCAAGATGTTCTATCACCCAAATGAAATGCAATAAATAGGGTCATGATTGTCTGGGAGAAAGGAAACCCTATCTTCAAAAGGAAATAGTTCCTACTACTTAAGGGCAACTTTATGATATATCTTATGGAATTGTGGGATGGATGGTTTTGGGGAGAAAATAGACTCATGGATCCCTCTACTTTCAGCTGTATACAAAGCCCGTGATTGCAGTTGAACTGCAAAGTCACTAGGGACAGCTATGAGCAGAGAACATAAATATTTCATTTTTCTTTTTTTCTTTTTTTATTTTTATGTATCTTCCCACGGTTGAGTAGTTAATTTTTCATTTTCAATTTTGATCTAAGAAATCTTGGGTTCTTTACCTTTATGGTAGGTTTTAAAAGGGAATAAAAGTCAGATATTCTTTAAATAAAGAGAAAATTTTAACTCTTGAAAAAAGAAACTCTTCAAACAGCAAGTAGACTTCGCCATTTTAGAAAAAATATGTGCCTTGAATTTCTAGCTACGGTGGAACTAGAACCCTGGGGTTTAGATTCCTACTGTGATGTTCTTTTCACCATACCAGGTGCCACTTCAAAAGAAGGGTAGCTGCTGGTGATGTTATATCCCTCTTTATTTTCAGCAAAATCTCAGCTTGAATCTTACATGGCTCTTACATAGAATCAACAGAAGTGCTTTTGAAATTGCAATTTATAAAAAACATGTTTGTGTACTAGAGTGAATGTGATGGCTGATCCTAGGATGTGGCAGAAAATGTCTTCACCCTCAAATTCTTTTTTTTTTTTTTTTTGGAGACAGAGTCTCGCTCTGTCCCCCTCAAGTTCTATATTAGATACATAGCAGAAAGCACCTGACCCCATCTGTGAATCATGTCCTGAGCTTCACTATTCTGAAAATATTACCATATTCCATATTTGCTAAATTATCTAATTAGGTATGAATTCCGTGAGAATAGGGACTACTTCTTAGACCTTTTTGTTTTCTCCTTGGCACTTCTTAATATTCTTTTTATTTCACATGATTGGTATTTTATCCATTTCACTTGCAAGTTTTATTCAGCTTGCTTAGGCAAGGTAATCATTGTCAAGAATAAGAATGAGGACCTGAAAACTACTGAATTAATATTAGATTCTACTTACGAATACCATTTTTATGAACCACTGGAAGCTGTTTCACAGATATCAAGGAACGTTTTGGCTATATGATTGGTCTCTTAAAAATATATACAATGTTAGGCTGGGCACAGTGGCTCACACCTGTAATCCCAGCACTCTGGGAGGCTGAGGCAGGTGAATCACCTGCGGTCAGGAGTTCGAAACCAGCCTGACCAACACAGTGAAACCCTGTATCTACTAAAAATACAAAAATTAGCTGGGTGTGGTGGTGCACGTCTGTAATCCCAGCTACTCGGGAGGCTGAGGCAGGAGAATCTCTTGATCCTGGGAAGCAGAGGTTGCAGTGAGTTGAGACTGTGCCACTGTACTCCAGCCTGGGTGACAGAGCAAGACCCCCATCTCAAAAAAAAGAAAAAACTCTCCCTCTCTCTCTCTCTCTATGTACACACACACACACATATATACACTTATATATACACACATTTATATATATTATATATATTTAAATATATATGTATTTAAAACCATATATATATACACATATAGCTTTATGGGTGGTGTTTTGAAATAAATATATGGATTGACCCAAAACTTACAGACAACTATCGTAAAATAGCAGGACTTAGAGCAGCTAATGTAGGTGCAACCAAAAGTATTCTCGAATTGGAAGAACATGGTTAAAATATGTCATTATATTTAGAAACTTACTGGCTAGGATTTACATGGCACAGATGATAATAAAATAGTCAACCGAATCCAATTGTTCTTTAAGAAATTGGAAGTTGAGAACACATGGACACAGAGAGGCGAACAACACACCCCAGGGCCTGTCGGGGGTTGGGGGGTGAGGGGAGGGAACTTAGAGGATGGGTCAATAGGTGCAGTAAGCCACCAGGGCACATGTATACCTATGTAACAAACCTGCACGTTCTGCGCATGTATTCTGTTTTTGTTTTGTTTTGTTTTGTTTTCTTTAGAAGAAATAAAGAAAAAAATGTAATTGGAAGACCAGATGCAGCACTGGCAAAATGTGGTATCAAGCTCCCAGTACTTTAGAGTATGGATGATGACTCAGGCCTCTACATGGCCCTGTGACTTGGAGCTGCCTTGGTGTCACGTGCAACAGCACAAGTTTTCCTAGGGAGAAAGGGGATTGGGAATATGCTTACGTCATGTTGACTTTCATTTGTTTTTGCTCATAATTTAATTTTTAAAAGGGATACCAATTCATGGTTCAAAGATAGAAAACAATGTAAAGATATATTGTGAAAAATCTCTCTTCTACTTTTTTATTTCATTTGCCCAATTTCTACCCTTCTTCTTCCTCAAGTGTGCACTGGAGACATTCCTTTATGCAGATACTCCTATTCTCTCCCTCACATTTTTATACAAATGAGCATACTACATGCCTTGCTCTGCCTATTCATCTTTTCACTTAATACTGCTCCTTAATGATCTTTCCTTAACTGTATATAGAGAGCTTCTATGATGAATCTTTGTGAGTTACAGCATCTGACTACTTATGGACGTGATGAGTAGAGACCAGTCCTGTAAACAGCTGGAGCTATTTCCACAAACCAAAGCGCAACCTTTCTTTGGTTGGTTGGTGAGCTTGAGGCTTCTCTATTATGTTTTGATTGCCAGATATAGTTTGTGATAACAGTACCATATGTGAGTGTGGACTCCTCCGTATCATCCATGTGAGGTTATCTGATATCGAAAATATGAAATCATGTTTTTTAAAGTTTGGGTTTAGATTAAGTTACACTACGTGGAGAAGTTCTGTTTATTTGTATCAACTGAATTATGATTTGTTTTTTCATTTATATATCAAACTAATTCATTCTAACATTTACTTGATATAAAATATACAAAGAGAGGGTTTTGGTTTTCATTTTTGAGATAGTGATCATTCTTTAAGTGAGATTTTATTTACTACAATAATATGTCTTCTAAATAAATTCAGCAACGTAAGTAACTTTAATAATGAAAATTAAACTGTTCTTTGTTATCATGAAGAAAGGATAACTTCGATTCCCCACAATTTGAGTTATGAATAAAAATACTTAAAGATAAGGTGGATATTGCTACAATAGCATACATTTAAAAATCAATTAGACTTACTTCTTTAGAGGACTTTTCCCATAATCAATTTTAGTTTTTATTAAAAATGAACATCAGGTTTAAGGAGCGATATTAGTTTAATGTATTTAAGATATGAGTGAATCAGATGCCCAAGGCTCAAACACAAAACGTATTTCTACAAGGTCATGCCTAATCCTGCATTTCCTGAATTGTGCTGACATTAGAATTTTTAATACACTTCTGAGACTATGGGAAGATCAAATATACTCATCTCTCATCGCAAAGATGATACAAGTGTATAACATTTTCTGCTTGCTTTTGTGGTGGTTCTAATATTTGGATAGATTGCTTTTTTTTTTTTTGGGTGGCAGATGCATTTACTCTCTCTGTTGTGCTTGTGGCATAAGACCTCATGGATGGGGAGGGATAATGGCCTATTTATTGACTTTAAGAAAGCTCTAACTGAAATGGGAGATGAATATGAAAAAGATCCACAGTAGCTTTCTCAATCCAGACTGATAGGCACTATGGGACATGCTTCTGTGATCATTTATTAGAAGATATTTTACCTCAAAGAGAAAAAGAATTGAACGAAAATTTGTGTGAAGGATAAAAGAACCAGATGTCAGATCAATAACGCGGACTCTTGTGCAGTTATTTCTAGCTTCAAATATAGCACCAAAGATCCATGTAGTATCTCAATTGTGATTTATTTCTGCTTCCTAGATTGTTGTAGGAGATAAAGTTGTTTTGATGCCTGTGAATGCAGGACAGCCACTACATGCCAGCAACATAGAGCTTCTTGATAACCCAGGGTGTAAAGAGGTAAGTTCAAGTGGAAAAGGAATGAATGTGTTGATTTTTCTCATGAGACAGAGGGAGAAAAAAGTAATATGGTTTCTTTCATTGTTTTCATGAGCATAATCCCAGGTATTCTAATTAATATCCCTAAGGTACATATAGCTATGATTAGCTATTGCTATTTTTGGATGATCTCTCAAAGATACTTGTATTGAGCTATATACTTCATTATCCAAAGTTGTCTTTAATTTCTTGTTACTAGTTGAACTAATAATTTCTGGTAGAGAATGGAATCTGTAGTCTTATAACTTTGAACATTTCTTCATTAACAGGTGAATGCTGTTAATTGCAACACCAGCTGGAAAATCACTTTATTCATGAAATATAGTTCCTATCGAGAGGATGTATTAAAAGGAGTAAGTATGTGCTACATAGGACATTTGCTGGAGAAATGAAGGCAGTCTTACTGAAATGCTAGATGCAAAACCTATGTATTCACTGGTGTTCATAATTTAGAATGTGACTACACATGTTAATACTTACTCTAAGTGTTTTACTGAATTTCCCCCCCACCAATATTTTTAAATGTTTAAATAAGCATTAAAAGCCAAATAGCTAGCAGAAGGGCCCAGAGTATCAAAACCAGAAAGAGACACCTTCTTCTCACATGTGTTTGTTCAGATGTCTCTTGACTTTTTTTCTAGGGGGACGTTGTTAGATTGTTTCATGCGGAACAAGAGAAGTTTTTGACTTGTGATGAATACGAGAAAAAACAGCACATTTTCCTTCGTACAACCTTGCGCCAATCAGCTACTTCTGCTACTAGTTCTAAAGCGCTGTGGGAAATAGAGGTATGTAAATACTTTTTGGCACTTAATAGATATGTAGATCAAAAAGGCAAGATTCACTGGGCTGGTTGTTTTATTGTTATAGGCATCATTTGTGATAGAATCATAAAATAAAATAATTTTTGTGAACCAACTTGTGCCTATTCATTGCTGTGACCAGTTTGAAAGGAAACTATTTCCTAAGCTTGTCTTCTCTGTGGTATCTCTCATTTTTTCTTTCTCTCCTTCTCTGTCAAATACACACATATACACACACACACACGCGCACACGCATTTTAAGACGGTACATTACAACCTTTTAACAAATCAGTAGTGAAATGTCAAGACTAGTTAGACTGAAGACCATGTGCCTCAAATGGCACTGGAGTCAAGATAGAGTAGGAGGCCTCACTTTGAGGAAGGTTGATGCCAGAACTACTCAGTCCCTGAGGAGAACAATGTTTATTTCTTCTGCGGATGCCATTTCTATTGGAATCAGGAGACCCATAGTTAAGAATTCATTCATCTTTTTAAAAGTGTCACTTAAATGTGGAACATGATAGAGTAATTAAGGAAATGTAATCTATGGATTTTTCCTTAAAGGATCTTTTTATAGGTGGAGGAGATAAGATCTACAGAATTGCCTATGAACAAGAGATTTACTAAACATCTAAGCCGCTAGCTATGGTTCTCAACCATTTCAAATTCTTCACTTGCCCTCAATTTTTAAAACATATATTTTGTGATATTCCCTTTAATATTCTAAAATGAAATTTATAGGTAATATTATTTATATATTCTAATAGGTAGAATTAGCATAATGCTCAAATTCTAAGTTAAAGAAAAAATAAAAGGAAAATACTTTATAATATAATAATATGTATTTCAACATGAGAATGACTATCTAAACAATACAATATTTATGCCTATCTTGGATGGATATGTTTGGATTTGAGAGAAGTGGTTGAAGAGGATCAGAAGACAACCCATCCAAGTACAGGAAAATGAAAAAGCAAAGGTAAATGTGGGCCCTTGAATGATAACCAGTGTTAGGAGACATAGTAGCGGAACAAACTGAAAAACGGAGAGATAACCATAATCAAAGTAGGGATAATACTTTAGGCAAATTACTGACGAGATGCAGAAAATGAGGAAGTGTGATGCCTATGCAAATGAGCTGAGCCTTGTTTATAAATATGACACTGAAAAAGAACTCTCTTAAGTTTATGACATGGTTTAGAATCGAGACAAAATTGTACAAAAGAACTTGTCTTCTATCTGAAACTCCACAACGTATTGAGGAATAATTTCAGTTGCTAGCATGCAGATGGACTTTGGAGACCTAATCATCAACAGGTGATGGAACTGAGAAGCTCTGGGGAAAACAGCTATGACGAAAGCTACTAACACACGAGGCTGCATGAAATCCCTCCCAGAAGTCTGCCTCATTCTTAAGAGTAAAACTGAAAAATAACAGGCCATCCTAAAATAAATCCATAATTACAGCATGCATTTTCATACCATAAAGTTCTTAATATTCTGCTCTTTTTAAAAATTTAAAAAATATAGAGGTAGCAATAAGATGAGATATTATTTAAAACTCTGTTAATGAAATACGGTGAGTTACCTGTGTTTGATGTGTCTGTGCTTATTTAATATTGGTTCTGAGTCTGTTAAAAGGAGTTTTGAAAATTCTCTCATATTTTTGCTTTCAGTTTTATAGCTTTTGCTGTAACTGTACCACTGCCGTGAACCCTTTCCATCAAAATGCATAGTTGGAAATGCTGTGAGACATTGAACAGAATAGAGAACGAATAAATAGTTTAATAAGTTTGAGATGTCTTTACTTCATTTAAACGTCCCTCACCATAATGAATTTCATATAACTTGATGTAAAATGTTTTTACCTGCTGATGTACTAAAGTATTGCCAGTTTATATCAATGGTAGGCTTATTTCTGTCTGAGATTTGAAAGATGCAGGCTTCAGGACGTTTCTCTATTGTGTGCTGTCACAGTTGGGCTTCAGTGAGGAAGTCTGAGGACTGTACTTACCCAGCATAAGCATCAGGTGTTTCAAGCAAGAGGGAAATTATGTTCAACGTGATTGGAAGGGCTGGGGAGGAAACGTGGAATGGGGGACATGGGCTTATCTGAATGCAGATAAGCAATGCAATGACTGCTCCTCCTCTCAGCCTGCAGGCCTCTGCTCACATGCTGAGGGGTCCTTACCCACGCACCTTGTAGGAGCGGGCACTAGTCAGCTGCTCCCACTGTTACTGCAGTCCAAAGAGGAGCCTCTCTTCTACTGTCCTCTGCTTTCCATTCTAATGGGAATATCCTCAGAGTCCCACTGGGTGAGGCTTTCAGTCCCTGTGATGCGGGGGAGCACTTAGCAGGGTGGGGCTGGTCCTGAGGGCCACACACAGTATTGATCACATTCTGGAATTCTCTGTAAATTGCAGTGTAGATAATATCTTGGTCACTGCATATTAAATGCCAATAACATCCCTCCAGAATCATTGTGATAAACAAAAACACCCTCCCTTCCAAATCTCTAGAATATCCCCGCTAGGGAACTGTACTGCCCTTGCCAGACCCACTGATGTGTATGAGAGTAGTTCTTGAGATCTTCAGATTTGTTAACCTTAGCAATTATATACAAATCACGAAATGTGTGTGTGTGTGTGTGTGTGTATTTGAGACAAACATTAGATTTTATCAGATTCTTGCAGATATCTCTGCCTCCCCCAAAGAATTAAGATTTCAAACACTGACAAGATCATGGTGGCCAGTGTGATTAGCAAAGGATTTGTGGAAGAAATGTGATGTGAGAATTTGAAGGATAGGTGGGCTTTTGGCCACAGAGGGAGTGTTTTGTAAGACCTCAAGGGCTTTGAAGTATTTTCATAATTATTATTTTATCTGGGTTATGAGAGTATGGGAAGACAGTTGCTGGAGTCTAGTAAAAGGCATTAGCAAGTGAAGTATGTTAACATACAGAATTGACGGTTGCAGCAGGAGCCAAAGGGTGGTCAATACTAGCAAAAAGGATGTAATGTGCTGAGGGAGAGTCATGAAAGTTATCCTAGCACTCTGATATGCCTTATGATATTTAATCTTCACAACAATCCTGTGAATCAACCCATTTTGTACACGAAGAAATAAGGCTCAAAGATGTTAAATTCCTTTCTGTGGTCATACCCCAGTAATTGGTGGACCTGGGACTCACATGCCTGAGTCTGAGTGTAAAACCTGAGCTTTTCTGCTGCCCCATCCCACCTGTTGCAGCCAGGTGTGTCAGAGCTTCTACTGCGTTCATTCCCAGTGAGCCTAGGGACTCTGCCTCTGGGCAAGGCCAATTCAAAGACAGGTATCAAAAGACATGCTGTCAATAAAAAGCATGTATGGAAAGGGTCAAGAATTAAGTAGTTTAGACCTTAGGCCTTGACATTTGTGATTCTCTCTTCCAATCTGCATGGCTTTCTCATCCTCCAGGTTTCAGCTCACATGACATCTCCAAGTGGCCCATACTCCTGATGGTCATATCTAAAGTTGCCTTCCCTAGGTGTTCAATCATGCACTTCCCTTGTGTCATTTCTGGCACTTGTCAAATCTTACTTCTTTGTTCGCTAGCTCTCTCTTTTCCATTAGAATGGAAGCTCTAGCTTTATCCACTGCTGTGTTTCTCTTCTCTTGAAGGTACTTGGCACATAGTGGGCTCTTAATGCAATCTGCCAAGAAAATGTTTGAAAAACAAAGGGAAGAAAATCTCAGTGTTTCCACTTTGGTCTTGGAAACATGTCTTTCTGAGTAAAGCTGTGTTTGCAAATGTAAGGCACGAGTGTCACGCATGCACGAGTTAACAACTGTTATAACATGTCTCTTGCTCATTTATGGGGAATTTTGTTTTTCTGCCACATTATACTCTCATGGAAACTTATATTAGGTTTGACAGATCAGCACTAACAGGAGGGCGGACATGTAAACTGTTGGCATTTGCTTGCCAGGAACATAAATATTGTTTTGCCATTACTGTCGTTGCTCTCTTTGTAGGTGGTTCATCATGACCCATGCCGTGGGGGTGCAGGACAGTGGAACAGCTTGTTCAGATTTAAACATCTTGCAACTGGAAACTATTTAGCTGCAGAGGTAAGACTAATGGATAAAGTGGTATTAAGTTTCTGACTCTGAATTAGTGAAAGAGGCATTCGGGTTCTCCACGAGACATTATATTTGCAGGAACAGTCATTATACAAATTTGATTGTTGCTTCTAGTATTCTGGATTGGCATATAAATTATTTTTAAAATGTAAATGCTAGTCAAAGCATTACAAATTAAGAGAACAACGATAATAACAACAAAACTCTGCAGTTGGTTTACTGGAAGGTCAACTGGAATGAGGCATCTGATTTGCATATGTATATGATGTGGCCTAAATTTTCTATTTAGCTTCACCTTTTCAGAATGTCCGCATCAGAGATATGATGAGTTCATTGCTCATGTCGTATAGCCTAGCTAGCTTTGGGTTCATCTGCAGTGGCCTCTTTCACCATGGGTGGCTTTTATTGTTCAAAACGTTGGGAAGGAAAATGTTTTCTTCCTAAAACTGTCAATAAAAATGGTAAAAACATACAAAAGCTTTTTCTTTATCCACTAAAAATATGTTGACAGACAGATATGAAGGATATCAGAAGATATGAAGGATGGGCAGAAATAACATCATGGAAGTTTTATAAATGTTTTAATTAAAGTTTGGTTATCTAATTTAAAAATAATTTTGAAGCTAGTCTTTTCCAGATGTATGAAAATTTCCATTTATGGAACTGTGCTGGGCACTTAGAAAGCATTTGATGACTACTTTGTGAATGGATAGAGGATGGGAAGAAGGAGATTTCAGGATTTGTATGTGAGAGGCATTTGGAGACATATTGGGCAAATTAATCACACTACACTCCAATTTCTTCTTCTGGAAAATGGGGATAATCAAATTTATTTCTATTTATCTTAACTTATTAGAATTAAATGAGGCAAAGTGCTTGCAGAAGTTGTGGCTTATGGTAAGCACAGGGTAAGTGATGCTGGCATGACTAATTTTTTTTTTTTTTAAGACAGATTCTTGCCCTGTTGCCCAGGCTAGAGTGCCATGATGCACTCAACCTGTGCCTCCCAGGTTCAAGCAATCCTCTTGCCTCAGCCTCCTGATTAGCTGGGACTACAGGTTCATGCCACATGCCTGGCTACGGTTTATTTTTAGTAGAGAAGGGGTTTTGCCCTGTTGGCCAGGCTGGTTTCAGACTCCTGGACTCAAGCACCTGCCTCGACCTCTCAAAGTCCTGGGATTATAGGCATGAGCCACTGTGCCCAGCCTAATTTTATGTGATAAACAGGGATTATTTTTACTTTTTAAAGTATCTAACACATTATTTAGTGCTCACCTAGATGAAATACAGCTTTGCAATTTACACTCTGTTTATAGTATAAATGTTTTAAAGTAACCCTTTTGAAAAACAACTCATTGAAGCAAAAATCATTAGTAAGGTAGAGAATCTTGTCTAAAAATTACAAAAGCCTAACTAGATATCCTATAAAAGATAAGAAATTAGGATTAAAATCCTCTGGGATCTTATGTTAGTGGCTCTTTTCCCCAATTCACTTTTCAAGCAAATCTACTGATGTGCTGTAGAAAACTGACATGATGTACATGTATATTACTAGTTTTCTTTGTTAATTTCTATAATTAAAACATGTATCATTTGATGCATTCAAATGATTAGATTTTTAAGAATTAAATTGTTCATTAATCTTAGTGAAGACCCAAGATTTCAATACATACATGAATTAATTAAAAATGGAGAAGTAGAAAGCAATTCATTCCTTGAAAAGATTTGAAAGACTGTCTTTCATCCTGTCTCTAGAGAATGCAGCTTTAAATGCCAGGTGCCGTCTCCTTCATTAAAGAGTCTGGTGTATTTAGAGGACCTTTTCTTTGACCTTTAATACTTTAGATAACATCTTTTTTATGGTCTAGTGGGAGGAGGAAAATTAAGTATTAAGTACATATCTGAAAATTGAAAGCTAGGAATTTATTTTCTGCTGATTTTAACTAGTGTAACAGAATGGGCGCTCTGTGTTCTAATATCAAAATAGCAATCATAGTCTCAAAATCCTGGCATCCATACATTGGTGTTTTGTATCTTCTATGTCAGTTGGGACAAAATCTGGGTGTGCTCATGTCTCAGGATGCCTGTCCTTACTGGTGTGAAAGTATCTAGAGGTGTGGCCAAATCACAGGGATTTCCAGTCCAGGAACAGCTGGTAACTAGCCTCTGACAGCAGTTGAGAAACAATGATTACACTTTTATCATTTTGCTTTCTAAAAATGCCCAGGTCTTTATTTCTTGTTTAAACTTTTTAATTTTTATGGGTACATAGTATATATATATCCTTATGGGGCACATGTGATGTCCTGGTACAGGTATACAATGTGTAATAATCACATAGGGTATTTGGGATATTGGTCACCTCAAGCATTTACCATTTCATGTTAGGAACTTTCCAGTTCTACTCTTTTAGTTATTTTGAAATATACAATAAATTATTGTTAACTGTGCAATTACCCCGTTGGAGTATCAAATTCTAGATCTTACTCCTTTTATCTAACTATATTTTTGTACCCATCAATCATTTCCACCTTTTCTCTCCCTCCCTGCCACCCTTCCTAGCCTCTGGTAACCATCCTTCTACTCCCTAGCTTCATAAGTTCAATTGTTTTAGTTTTTAGCTCCCACATATGAGTGAGAACTTGTGAAATTTGTCATTCTGTGCCTGGCTTATTTCACTTAACATCATGTCCTCCAGTTTTATCCATATTGTTGCAAATGACAGGATCTCATTCTTTTTTTATGGCTGAATACTATTCCAGTGTGAACAGGTACTGCATTTTCTTTATCCATTCATCTGTTGATGTATACTTAGGTTGATTCCAAATCTTGGCTATTGTGCATAGTGCTGTAATAAACATGGGAATGCAAGTATCTTTTCCATGTACTGATTTCCTTCCTTTTGGGTATATACCTAGCAGTAGGATTGCTGGATCATATGGTAGCTCTATTTTTAGTGTTTTGAGGAACCGCCATACTGTTCTCTCTAGTGGCTGCACTAATCTACATTCCTACCACCTATGTGAGAGTTCCCCTTTCTCCACAACATCAGCATTTTTATTGCCTTTCTTTTGGATAAAAGTCATTTTAACTGGGGTGAGATGATATCTTATTGTAGTTTTGATTAGCATTTCTCTGATGATTAATGATGTTAAGCATTTTTTAATATATTTGTTTGCCATTTGTATGTCTTGAGAAATATCTATTCAGATCTTTTGCTCATTTTTTAAATCAGATTATTAGTTTTTTTTTTTTTTTTTTTTTTTTGTCTGTTGAGTTGTTTTAGCTCTTTACATATTCTGGGTATTAATCTCTTGTCAAAAAATGCCCAGGATGGCCGGGCGTGGTGGCTCACATCTGTATTACCAGCACTTTGAGAGGCTGAGGAGGGTGGATCACCTGAGGTCAAGAGTTCAAGACTAACCTGGCCAACATGGTGAAACCCTGTCTCTACAAACATACAAAAATTAGCCAGGCATGATGGTGGGTGCCTGTAATCCCAGCTACTTGGAAGGCAGAGGTGGGAGAATTACTTGAACCTGGGAGGTGGAGGTTGCAGTGAGCCAAGATCATGCCATTGCACTCAGCCTGGGTGACAGAACAAGACTCCATCTCAAAAAAAAAAAAAAAAAAAAAAAATAGCTCAGGTTTTAAATTTCAAAACATTAGTCATGTCGTTCAAATAGGATGGGGGTTCTCAATATTTTGAGTGACAACCTCCTAGAATTATTTGTTTTATTACACTGTACCCTTATTCTTAGGTGGTAAAGGCTCCATGTCACGTATTTATTTTACTTACTCAGTTTTCTCTTTAATATCTAGATATTATTTTTAAAAAAGACACATATTGGGATGTGGGGAATGCGAGCATTGGGAATGATTATTTTTGGAAGTCATAAAATTGCAAACATAGTCTTTAAGATTTCATGCAACCTTCAGTATATGTTTTTTCAGTTTTTTCAGTGCCTGGTAAATGCACAGTATGGTAGAATGCTGCAGGTACGGCAAAGGAAGCTGAGGACTCAGTCTTTGCCTTCAAAGAACGGAGCTGCTAGTTCAGAAGACAGCGCTGCACAATCGGGGAGGGCTTATTATATGTGCAGGTAGAATTGGGTCATATTCCCATGAGAGAATCTGGAGTGAGGTTAGTTGAAGATTCTTGCTTGGGGCAAACTGGTTCTGAAAGAAAATAATAGACATGGACTGTTAGAGAAATCAAAGGGCAGTCCTGTGTAAGTTGCTAAGGAGGTACATCAGAGATATGGAATATCCAAATCATACATAGACAATATTAAAACTGAGGCCCAGCCCAAGGAAGGGGTTGTGAAAGGAATGATTGAGTGATTGGTCTCCTTACTTTAAGATTTTGAATGAAGGGTTTGACTTTTATCTAGTTTGTAACAGGAATGAAGTTTGAGGAAGTTTATCTTGGTAACTACCTTGAGGCTGGGACTGGTCAGCTACTAGCAGGCCTTTGGTAGAGATCAGTGATGTCATTCAAAAAATCCCAGTACAGTGTGATAAATGTATGATAGCAATATGAATAGTGGCGTGCTTACAAATAGTGGCCCACACTTTTCTCAGGGGGTGTCAGGGATGTGCAAGGAATGGTCAGGAGCTCAGAGGCGTTGCTGTTTGATGAATGAGTAAGGCACATGGGGAAGAGGGAGAAAGGGCGTTCAGGCAGCGAGGGCAGCTTGTACACAAGAAAGGAGGTGTGTGGTGCCATACAAACTAGTGTCGTGTATAGGACTTGTGAGTTTGGAAGTAATGCTAGAAGGTAAGAGGGAAGCGATGGGGCCAGAAAGGTAGTGCAGCTGATAGTTCAGGCCATATGTATTAAGGAGAATGCGTTTTATCTTTAAAGTACAGAGGAGTATAATAAATAAATTTATGATTAAAGAAGACCACTCCAGAGTTGTACTGTCTAATATAGTAGTTTCTAGCCACATGTTGGCTATTAAATTAAAATTAATATTACCACAATTAAATAAAATTAAAAAGTCAGTTTCTCATTCACAATAGCCACATTTCAAGTTGCTCAACAGCCATGACACGTGAAATAATGCACATTTCCAAAGAGACCGTTGTAGTGGGCAGCGCTGCTCTGGAGGCTTTGCGAAGTTACTAGAAGAAATTGAATCTAGAGGCAGTGAGGCCAGATAAGAGTCTGAATGATCTGCTGCTTTCTACATTTTCTTTCTTTGCCATCTGGTGGAAGTTTTGCCTATCTACAAACAAATAGGGTAGTTGTCTTTAAAAGGGCTATATTACAATCTTTAACAAAGAAAATTATTTTGCGTTACTTGACCTATATTGCTTTGGAAAGGTCATCAGCAGTTTTTGCTTTAGTAATTTTAAGGACTTGAACAAAGGGAGAGCCTTCGGTAATGGTGATGAAGGGAAGGGTTGAAGGCGTTCTTGGGAGACAGAACTGATGCAGTGGTAAGCCGTCAGGTGTTAGGGGTTAAGAAATAATATTCTGGCTTTGGAGAATTAGTGATGTCGTTCACCAAATTAGGGAAAATGAGAAGAGGTGCCAAATTGGTGAGGGAAATAATCCATTCAAATTTGATTATGCTTATAAAATGTCTGGGTGAAGTTGTCCGCTGGGGAAGATTTCAAAACATCTGGAAGTTTGGGGATTGACCAGTGTTAGATTTGGGTTTTCAGAGCACAGGTAAGATCATGAGGGAGTAGAAAGAGAGTGGGAGGATGTTTGAAGGTAGAATCATGAGGAAATTATCTTTGAAGGATTAGGGAGAGACTGGGAGCCTGAGAAGCCAGAAGCACCTGGAAAATCAAATAGGCTGAATTACAAATGCCAATCGAGGGAGGAGAGAGTTGCACAAAGGAGGGAGTGCTACTGAACAGGCCAGAAACAAATCTCTTTACATCATCTGGCAAGAATGCAATCATTTCTTACTTATAGGGAACATTTTTAGTGGAAACCAGAATGCAGGAGTGGAGGAATGATCAGGAAGCTGGGAAGCAGAAGTAGGTGCAGACTGAGTTTTCATAGCACGGCTGTGAAAAGGGGAAGTGGAGTAGTAGGCCAGGGGAAATTAAGAGTCCTATTAGATGATTTTTATAAAATGTATTTTTTACAATGAGGTGGTTGAGGATGCTGCTGTTTTTGCATCAAAGGGAAGTACCTAACAGTGCGGCTAGACATTGCAGAGTATTAACCTTCTTTCCCATGGCCTTTCCAACTTTAACAGACATATTTATAATTTAAAATATTACTTTCATGTGCTGTAGGCATTCCTGGTAAATTGGATTATGTAATTCTTGAATTGCCTTTGAGTTTATGGTGTTTATATTGGCCAGTGTGACAGAGCCTAGCATAGTGGGAAAAAAGTCCCATGCGTACTGTTTACAATCTGTCTGACTTTAAGCAAATATTTAACCCCTCTGGACCTGAGTTCCTTTGTGTGTAAAAAAGTTAAGAATGTATATTATATGGTATTATTCTGGAATTAAAGAAGATAGGGGATGTACAGCACCTTGTACATAAGAAGTATGCAGTAAATATTAAGTCCATTTACTTTCTTGGAGAGGAAGCAGAAAATGCAGAGTAGTGTTTTATTATTAGTATCATTATTAATAACTGGCATGTCTTAGATAACTTAAGGAAGGTAAGTGTTTAGGGGCAAAGTTTAGTTATTTAACTTGTTTTTCTGGAAAAGATTACTACGATGCTTTGACATCGGAAACACGGCCTCATGGAGCCACTGAAAATCCTTCCAATAATATCTCATGATCTCTTGTACAGTTCCTATGTCAGGTATAACACACAGCCAGCCAGTCACTACCATGATTTATAAATAGACATTTTGGGTGACATTACTCTTAATCAATTGGGCAAAGTATGCTGAGTGCTTATCCAGAACAGCTGAAAAGACTATCTATGCCTTGGATTATTAGAATATTTTAACATATATTGCTTTTATTTCTCTAAGTTCTTTAGATAAATTTTTCTAAAGCAGAAATGAAGTTTCTTTTGAATAACTTGAAATAGTGTTTTTTATTGTCTATATGTTTGAGTTTAACTCAAGCTATTGTGTAATAACTTAAATTGTGGTCTTTCAAATAATATAGCGCAGTTAGAATTCATTGAGCATTTTAGAATTTTAAAAGCCTTTGATTCTGGATAATGCCACAGTTATTCTCCATAAACTTGAGATATTGCAGAAATCCCCCACTTAGGGAGGAAATGCTTATAGCATTTCTTTGAGCTTATCACAGTTCGCAGTTAGCTATGTATTTGTTTGTTACCCGTTGTGTATATTGTGTATATCTATTCAATGGCTATTTTGTTCCCTGCAATGAAAGGCCTGTATCTGTTTCACTCATCGCTGGATGCCTTGTGCCTAGAAGAGTGCCTGACACTTAATTTGCCTTCAGTAACTGTTGGAAGATGGGATGAATGAATCATAGGGACTATGACTGTTGTTTTAAATCCAGGAATTTTACTTTACAGAAAAAGAAATCCAGGCTCACAGAGGTGATTTGTTTTGTTAAAATGGAAAAAACCAATGTAACGAAAGTATTAGGAATGAATGCTCTCAACTGAGGGCAATGATGGCAATGTCTAGAGACATTTTTATTTTGACAGTTGGGAAATGGGAGCTGCTATTTATTGTCACAGTTAGGGAATGGGATGTAGCTAAACATTCTACTATACACAGGACAGCCCCTCACAACAAAGAATTATCTGGTTCAAGATACCAGTAATGCTAAGGGTTGAGAAACCCTGATCTGTGTTATACTGAAAGTATACATTTATTGAATGCCTACTAGGTAGAAGTACTTACTTTGACATTGTGAAGAAAACAGAGATGATTAACACATGGTCCTTGTCCTCTAAGAGTTTAGAGGACAATTTAGATTAACTCAATCTCTGGGACATTGAGATCTCTTTTGCCATTGCTTCCACCATACATGCACATCTGAGATAAATGGCTCTAGGTAATGTCTAATTGTTAACATCTGTAGGTGACCGTACGACGTCTCATAGTAAGTTTAAAGGACTGCAACCTTAAATGCAAGCGCAAATTAGATAAAAAGATCTAAAGTTTACTTATAGATACAGTGCTCAAGTATGATACTTTATGTTAACCAGCACCTAACTGGATGGTTTAGTTATTCAGAAAAATGTAATAAACCTAATTATTTATGTAGAAGTAAAGGGGGCACTATTCAAAGGAAATTGGACCATTTGATATGCTGGAAATTCTGTAGTTGAATTATATAGAGAAAACACATATGTTGCAAGCTATTTAAGAATATCATCTTTTTTTTATTTTGGTGACGTGTGGAAAACACCTGGGAACTCGGATAATGATACAAGATTTAGCACGGTTTAAGTTTTATTCTGCAAGATAGTAAAGCGAACCAAGGGTTAGAAATGGTCCCTTATTCAATGGAAAGATATCCAATAGGATAGTTTAGGGATTCGGATTAATTTTAAAGAAGTATTCAGTGCTAACCTGTAACCCCAGCACTTTGGGAAGCTGAGGTGGGCAGATCACTTGAGGTCAGGAGTTCAAGACCAGCCTGGCCAATATGGTGAAACCCCCTTCTCTACTAAAAATACAAAAATTAACCGGGCATGGTGGCACACACCTGTAGCCCCAGCTACTCAGGAGGTTGAGGCAGGAGAATCGCTTGAACCCAGGAGGTGGAGGTTGCAGTTAGCCGAGATCGCACCATTGTACTACAGCCTGGGCAACAGAGTGAGAGTCCATCTCAAACAAACAAACAAACAAAAAACCTAAAAACCAAACCAAACCAAACCAAAAACCTCAACACTAGAAACCTATGGATAAAATGTGGAACAAAGTATCTAATTATGAAAAGATAAAGCTTTTTGATCTCATGAGGTAATACAGAGCATATTATTAGACCCTTTCCCTTGCAATGTCAGTTTTTTGGGGCATATATGTGGTTAGGTGGTGTGAGGGGAAGGAAAATATACACTGATATTTTTGACACAGCTGTCCACACACTCATCTACACTTTGTCATAGATGTTTTACTTGTATTACTGTAGTGGTGCAGGTGAGTTCACAACGATGTCTGTGGGGGAGAAAGTAATTTTACCATATTTTGCATAGGAAAATATGGGGACCTCAGTAAATGGTTCTTCCACAGTTGTAGGAAGAATTATAAATCCACCTTCACAATTTCTGATCTGCTGCTTTCTACATTTTCTTTCTTTGGATATTACTAAAGCAGAAACTTTTGATGACCTTTCCAAAGCAATATAGATCAAGTAATGCATAATAATGTCATTTATTCAGGATTGGAATAAAAGCCCTTTTAAAGACAACTAGCTTATTTGTTTGTAGATAGGCAAAACTTCCACCAGATGGCAGTAAACACTTATTTCCTGACTACTCAGTAGTCTTTGGATTTAATTAATTAGCTAAAAACTCAGTACTCAAGAGTACTCAAGAAACTGTATAGTAGCATATAATTTTATGACTATTGGGGCTATAGTTTTAAATGTTTAATTCTCTCTCAAATGTATCAGCCATAGTATGTGGAAAGGGCCTGGTTTGTATGTATGTATATGTATACATAAACACAGTAGACGAACATACAGACCAGACCCTATACATACGTATAAAATGTTATATATCAAAATATAGAAACTGTACCTGACACACATATACACCCAGTAAAGGTTATTTTCTCTCCTTTCTTTTCTAGGCTTATCAATCACAATAATAAACCTGAAACGCCAGTCATTGGAAAGAGGAACATTTAATATAATTATTTAAAAATACACACATGATAAATTTATGATTTCAGTATTATATATAATAAAAATTGATCAAAACACATTTCATTGTAAAAAAAAAAAAGCAAAGCTCCTCTTTTAAGAAAATAAATAGGTATTATGTACTTAAAAACTTCCGGTCTGCTTCTTCCTATTGTGTTAGATGGAAGGGTGCAGTTGTTTTCCAGTTGATTGTGGTACAATCATGACTTTCACTGCCTAGGTATTTATGATGTTTCTCTCTCTCTGTCATTTTGCACCACACCTGACTTCTTTATATTCCTCTTTGGCCATTTAATTGAAGATTGTCTTCAAAGATTAGTAGTGGGTCTCTACATTCCCTCTCTGTCACTCACTCCCATGGCGGCGGTGGACCCTGCCTTTGATCTTGAATATGCCATTGCCATACAAAATCAGTAAATTTATCTAAAATGTGTTTCCTTGCAAAATAGTGACTTTTCTTAGTTCATAGTTAAAGACGTGAGAGTCATGATTAACAGTTTTCTCTCTGAGTTTACACATTCAGATTCTCCTGATTCTGTCTCTGCAAAATCTTTCACATCCACTTTCTCCTTTTTATTCCAGCATTATTATCTTCATTTGGGTCCACCCACCTCTTCCTTGGACCACTGCCCTTAGTTTCTTTCCCTCTTTCATCCTCTGTCCCCTTGCATCTTCTGAATATGGATGCAAACTCTCTAGCCTGTGGTTTAAAGGCCTGGATGGTCTGGGCTGACCCTCCTTCCCAGCTTGCATCACACCTCTCTGCTTTATGGAGGCAGGAGGGAAGCAGCATGCTACAGGAGCTGAAAGATGTGGCTTTGGAGCCCTTAGACCTGTGCTTGCCCACCCTGCCACTCCCCAGTGGTGTGACTTTGCATAAAGCACTTCAGTTGATGTGCTCCAAGTGCCTCGTCTGTAAACTGTGTTAAGAATCTTGTCTTATAGTATAATTGTAAGGTTAAATGAATTAACCTTTAAGAGAGTATAAAAAAGTATTTCATAAGTGACACCAATAGGTCTTCTCTATAGAAGTCTCATTTTTCTCATCTATATGGCAGTGGCCCCTCCAGCCTTGCTGCCTTCTTCACTCCCTCGTTCCTGCTCTGCCAGTTAAAATTCTACCTGTCCTTCAAGGCTTATCTCAAATGCTACCTTCTCCATGAATAATTTGTGAATAAATTTGCCCACCACAGATCCCTCCTTCCTCTGACCTATATTATTTATAAATTATTCATTCCTGTCTTATGTCCCTTGTCACATTTTATTTTGTATTTCAGCTGACTGTATTTATGTCTTATTTTCCCTCCTAGGTTGTAATGTCTTATGGTCAGGGACCATATTCTCTTTGTCTTTGCTAAAATACCATATGCTGCAATGCTTTGCCTATTATAGATGCTCTATTAATATTTATTGAATAAATGATTGAATGGCATATTAGCTCTCCAATGCCAAATTTATAATTTATTTTTTTAACATAAAGACTTTGAGTCCTAAAAGACCTCCATATGACCATGTCTTTTTCCTGCTTCTTTAAAAAATAATTTTTTTTCCATTCATCTTATAGTCTCTTTGATAATTACGGCTATTATCCTATTTAGAGATGGGAAGCAGCAGTATAATTTAAAGCATATATTTATTTGGCCTTTAATAGTTAATGTTAGTAAATTTATATGGCCCTGAATTTATTTGGGTGGCTTTTTCTCCTCCTTTCCCTTCTCCTCTTCCTTTTCTTCCTCATCATTATTGTTATTATTTATACTTTATTGAGTTTACTGAGGTAATCGCTTTATGTTAATTATTTAAAAAATCATATTGCAGCCTGAGAGACACAGATGAGGCAAAATCTAACTGATTGGCACCATCTGTAGTTTTGCTGCCAAAGATATGAATATGTAAAATTTATTGACATAGAGTCCTGGTTTAGTCATAGTCTTTTTCTCATTTTGCAGATGAGGACACTGAGTTCCATGGGCATTAGGCCTCCTTTCCTAAAGACGCTGGTGGTTCCTTATAGAGCAGAGACTGGAATTCACTTCCCCAGACAGCCAGTCAGGGACGGGTAATCCTAAGTGGGGGAAATACGTAAAGACTGATTTTAGAAGGTAACATTGTCTTTGGGGTAGAATATATGATCTAAGTTTCAGAGAGCATAAATTATTTTATTTTGTGTTTGACGTAGGTACATGAATTCCTGTTTTTGTGCATGTTTTAGTGAGGGATATATCATGGTTTCCAGCATGAATTTAAAGTATCTGTAATAACTATTCTAATGTGTACTGAGTGAAAACTTGGGCCATAAGGTACATCCTTGGTTGAACATATTGCGTATCATTTGGATATAATTTAGCTAAAATTTTAGTATGGATTTTTTTTTAATTTAAAAGAAAAGTTGAAATTTTTCAAACAGAAAACAAAGTTTTTAAAAGCTATGGTGAAACTTGACTAAAATAGGTGAATAAACTTCTTCTGAACACTGTGCTAGAATTTTCTTTACTACCCAGTGAAAATGTTTTCTTTAATCAGTAGAAAGGAGGCCAGTTAACTCACTGTTTGCCCTCTACCTTTCACTCTTGGATTCTTGGAACTAATTCTGTTACTCGTAATTGAAGGGAACTTAAGGAGTCTGAGGGAAAGTCGGGGTCTCTGTAGACAAAGGCCAGCCTCAAGTCCCCTCAATAGCTGTCCCAGAATTAACAGGTGACCTGTATCTTCTTACCCTCCTTGTGTGTCAGTTCTGAAAACTGAAAGACTGCTGTCATGAGACTCTTGGGCTGGGTACTGCTTTCCATCCTTACTTCCTTCCCTCATACCCCTACTCATTTTCTGATTTGTTTCACCGTAGTGTAGTTTTGTTTGTTTATTTCATCTAAATGGAATCATGCAGTATGTTGTTTTTTGTGTGTGCCTTCCTCTACTTAACGTTTTTGAGATTCATTCTTGTTGCTTGCATGAGAAGCTCGTCATATTCATTGCCGAGTACTCCATCGTTTGAATATACCATATTTAGTTTATTATTCTTCTCTTACATGACATGCTTTTAAAAGCCTAATTTCTGGCTCTGTTTTACGTCCCTACCACTGTTTTCTCTGCCTTTTCCCCTTATCATCTTGAAATGAATGTGTCAATCTTTTGTGGTTGATTTCCACGGATAGGGTAACCTCTGCATACACAATTCTTTCTTCAGCTGAGGAAACGTTTTTATCTTCTATTATCTTTGATTATTACTTGTGTTCCACTTATTCTATCTTCATTTTGAGAGGTCTAATGGTCTCCCGTTAGTTGTTGTCCCTTCTCTGGTTGTCTGTGACCATTTTCTTTTTCCTAATTCTCATTTCTGGATACCTTCCTTCTGTATGGAGGGGTAGCCACTCAGCTGCTCATCCTCTGCATTGCTGATTTTCTGTAACTATGCTTTCTATTAGTGCTAATGTGAATTTTAATTTTGTATTTATGTTTTCATGTATATTGAAATCTTCTTTAACTTCTCTTATTTTGTATTATTTATGTTATTATTTTATTATGTACATATTATTATTATTATAATTATTTTGAGACAGTGTCTACTTCATCATCCAGGCTGGAGTGCAATGGCGCAATCTCAGCTCACTGCAAAATCTGCTTCCTGGGTACAAGCAATGATCATGCCTCAGCCTCCCAAGTAGCTGGAATCACAGGTGTCCGCCACCATGCCCAGCTAATTTTTGTATTTTTAGTAGAGACGGGGTTTTACCATGTTGACCAGGATGATCTCGAACTCCTGATCTTAGGTGATCCACCCACCTTGGCCTCCGAAAGTGCTGGGATTAAAGGCATGAGCCACCACGCCTGGCAATATATGGTTTCTATACTATAATTTTAACTCTTTATGTTATTTTGTTGCCTTTATGTAGAGGTCATGTTTATTTGTACTTTCCTGAGAATGCCAAACCATTTCCTGAAAATTCGTTTTGCATCATATCATAGGAAATGTTGAGAGAGACTCTGAGAAGGAATTTCCCTTGTTCTAACTTAGTGTTCCATCAGTCCTATTTTGTTTTTTCCTTCCTTTCTTCTTTCCTTGTTATCTCAGATGAGTGAGCTCTGCGCAGAACCAGAGGGTTGAGTGGATTGTCCTTTCGTTCCATATTTAAATTCTCTAGCGTGACAATTCAATCCTCTTTCTAAATGTTCAGCTGCAGGACTGGCTGATGGGTGCACTTGCAGTGCAGTTCCCAGATTGAGCAGACATGGACTCTGTGGATTCTATGGACTCTACACACCCGGGCTCAACAGCAGTTGCTTTGCTTCTGTGTCCTACCCCTTTGCTATTTCTGTATCATCATGCAATGTCGTTCCAGCATACAGCATTCCTTTTCTCTCTTCACACCATGCTTCCCAGAAAGGCCTTGGCCATCATCTTTTCCCTCCACTTTCTGCCCACTTATTTTCTGGGCATCTCTTTGGTCATGTAAAGACAGAGACAGGTAGCAGACTAGGGAAGCAGTTTTCTGCATAATTTCACGGCAGCTTGCCAGTGATAGAGAAACCCTTCTCTATAGGTTTTTGGTCGGTAAATTCTCTGGTTTTCTACGTCAGCGTTCAAACTGACTCAGTATCTTCTTATCTTTGTTTACATGGCCACTAGCTTAAAGAGACGTTGAAGTTTGCCACATGATAAAAACCGGGTCATTACCTGCCTGTCCCCAAGAACTATCTACTTTATAATTAGCATCAGGTCTTTGAAGATTTGGAATTTAGTTTTTTTTTTCAGCCTTAGTTCTTAATGAGATTGGGAGTTTTTTCCTTTCATTTTGCTTTGCTTTTGGTTTTTTCAGAACCCTCATTGGTATTTAGTGATAAGTTGGAAGGGACAATTCTCAGAGCTGCTAGATAAATGGTATTATGAGGAAGACTCCTGACCTTACGTTTTAAATGGTAACTTTACTGGGATTGTGCATTGTGTACACCAGTTGAGTCACATTAAAATGATTAAATTCAATTGGACAACTTGATGTTTCAAGAAACACACCTCATACATCTATTGCTTTACGAGTGATCAACTAGTTCAGAGCAACTAAGAATCGCTTTGAGACTGAGGACAAGTGGGAGTGAGGAGTCATGGATTTCAATCAGCCACATGACGCAAGGGTCCGTACTCAACACATCCAGAACTCATCTTTGTCATCAGATTGGCTCCAAAATGCCACTATCCAAGCCTGAAGACATGTGTTTGTTAGTTTCAGTAGTCCTCATGTATTTGCTCACATACCTGATACGTAGCTCCTTTTTTACTCTGGTTCGTTTTCCTTTTCTTTGTGTGCATAACATGTAAAGCATGATCTCAAATCATCAATTTCCCTTTTTTAAAATTTCAATTTGTGTCTGAGTTATTGGTAAACGGCACTTGTTGCAAAGGGTAAAATGGTGAACTCTGTTGAATGTTTTTCCAGAGGAGGTGATATGGTCAATTCTTACTTCTTCAAAGATGTCTACAGTTCTGACAGAAACCAAGGCAATGAACTTGGCATGTTAGCTTTTGTTAGCAACTAGGGTTTGATGGTAATATTTTAAATTGTCATTTTTCCTGATAGTTTCTTTCCTAGCTTCTTTTTATATTAAATTTAGTTGAGGATAGAATAATTAATTGAATTGAAGATCACTGGTCTTGTTAACATGCCTTTCATAGCAATGAAAAACTAATCTTCCTTTGTTTTTCTAGCTTAATCCTGATTATCGAGATGCCCAAAATGAAGGAAAAAATGTGGTGAGTAGAATTGGCGTTTCTCCAACACATCTCAAACATATTGTTTGTATTTTATATGGACAGATTGGAATTTTAATAGCAAATTTGAAGAGTAGGAACTCAGAGATTTTCTGAGTAGAGCCTGTGGGTCACAGGTAAAAGGTGATGTGGTTTAGATTATGAGAAAATGTTCAATAATGGGTGCTTGGGAAGATTTTTGCAATGCAACTTGGAGGCCATTGTTGGTGGAGTGCTGAAGGCAGCTGGCATCTGAGAGATCTGATGGGTCTAGGTTTCGTTTCCAGAAATGCACAGAAATTAAGAAGGATAAATGGAATTATGGTGTGATGATGTTAAAATAGGACAATAGGACATTCCTTTTGGATTCAAAATAATTTGGGTTTTATTTTTGGAGAACTTGAAGCATCTAGCTAACTGATTTTTCTGATTTTCAAACATGTCCTACTTGAAAAACATCTCAATCTTATTTTAACACCAGTTTTCATGACAATCTTTATGATTATTTACCCTGCTTATTTAGCCATCTGTGAAGAAGAAAGCTTCATGGTGACAACATGGCTTCTTTATTCAATCAAAAATTCAGAAATTCAGGATAATTTGATGTGATGCAGACAGAATCTCTGAATGATGGGCTAGATTTTCAAAAAGTTTTAAAAAGCTATTTAACTAGATATTTTGATGTAATCTAGATACAGTCTATAATTCAGTTTTCTTAGAAGTTTAGCAATTCCTTTTGAAATTGGTAGGTATTATTACTGCATCATTCAAAATTCTACCCTTTGAAAGAAAGAATTGGAATGTTTCATTAACACAGCCAGTATCTTTGCGTTGGTACATAGCTTTAGGTTTTATGAGGATATTGACCTGGGGGAGGTAAATCCGATCAGAATTTCTGTACCTCATTCAATCCCTTCTGTTTGACTCCCTTCTCTGACTGCCAGGCTTACAATAGAAATAAGGCTGTGAAGTATCAGGTAATTGGCCCAATAAAACCTTTAACATATCAAAATGTCTCTAAACATAGAGATAGGTTTATTTGATCAATTGGATCTCCTATTTATAATTCAATTTTAGCGTACTGAGTGGGCTCTTCTCTTGTTGGTTTTCACATGGCTGCCTCAGGACTGTTGGGTTCTTACTCTCATGTGATTTAGGAAAATGCTGTCAGTAAGCAGGTTTAAAAAGCAAAGTGTGAATCATGACTTCTTTGGTTCTTACTATAAGCTTGTCAATGGCCTCCACCCAAAGACCACCAGGAACACATGGGTAGTTGAACAAGTTGGGTTTATTACTTACGCAGCGGGAAAGGACACCTGCCATGGGGAGCTGTGGGGCATCTCAGAGCATGTCAGAAAGAACTTACTAGAGGATTTGTGTTTTGTGTAAGGGAGGATTTAAGGGAGGATTTAAGGAAGTGAGGCTTTGCTGTGGATGAGAATGCTGTCAGGAAGAGGAATTCTGTAATTGGTATCTTAATAAATTTTATCTATAGGGAGGACAGGCTTCTAAGGAAGCAACAGTCACTCATATTAGTTGGGGGAGAGGGATGTTTAGTCATTTTGTGGCTTGGACAATATTCATGTTTTGTCTATGTTTAGACATAATTAGGGAATGGTCTTGTTTTGTCTTGATCCATCACAGTCACAGAGTGGCCTTGTCTGATGACATTCTGTGAAATTGTTCAAGAGAGAACAGCATGGCCTTGCTAAGAGGACCAGACCACCTATTGGATGACAGGGGCTGCTGCTTTTCTCTTTCACAAGGTTTATTTTTGTAATATTCTGTGTGACTTCTTCAGCATGGTGTAGGGCCAAGAGAGTCTTGTTCTAGCACCACCATTAACTTGTGTGGCCTTGGACAAGTGAGATAGCTTTCTTGAGACTCAGTTTCCCCACCTGTGTAATGGGATGAAGACGTTTGTCTTATGTACTTCACCTGCATGCCATGAGGATAAAATAAGATCAGACAGATGGAAACGCTTTGAATTTGTAAGTTATTTCTATTAAAAGAGCATCATATCGAAATTTCAAATTGTACAACTGAATTAAATCTTTGCGCATCTCCTTTCTACTACGTAATATTTGCTGATACTACTGATGATTTTTTTGGCCTGAACAGAGTGGGAGAATACAGTCTTCCTCCCTATGCAGGGGTTTTGCATCTGTGTATTCAAACATCCACAGATCAAAAACACCAAAATATAATAATATAAATTAAAAAACAATACGATATAACAAGTATTTACCTGACACACTGTATTAGATATTATGACTAATCTACAGAGGATTTAAAGTATATAAGAGGATATGTATAGGTTATATGCAAATACTATGCAATTTTACATAAGAAACTTGAGCAGATTTTTCTATTTGCAGGGGGTCCTGGAACCGATCCCCTGCAGATACCGAGCGTTGACTACATAGGGCATGGAGGTTCTATGGAACAGCACAAACTATATAAATGATCGTACATCCATGGTGAAGTTCACTCTTTCTGTTAATCAAACTTTTAGTTAGACTTCATAGTTTTTCTTCTTTTTATTCCAAAACACGACTTCTTCATTGACCTCTAAAGGTGAGAAAGAGTGCTCTTCTGTTTAAGCCGTTGTTACTGGCAGCACCTTAACTGCGTTCAACACAGATGGGTCTGCTTTTGCTGTGGAGGTTTATGACTGAGTCTCATCTGTCATCTCAGGGAGACATCCAACTGGAGACAGTTGATTTAATTTTTTTTCCTCTCCAGAATACCTAGCTTGAGAGCAAAGAAAATTGGGAATGTGGAGCCATAAAGCTACCAATACAGCTTCCTATTTTATAGACCATTTGCCACAGAGCAATAATTATTTTTCTGTCTAAAGAATAAAACAAAGGGGCTGTTAGAGTTTATCTCCAGCCTGTGAAATATGCAATCAATTTCCCAAAACAGAATACTGTTTCACCTCAGATCTGGGTTCCAGTAACACTGACTTTATTATGACCATGCTGATTTTTTCTTTCCTCGTTCTCCTGATATTGTCTATTTAATGCCCAGTTAATATTTTTTTTGTTGTAATTTAGAAACCTTTATCAAAATGTTGCCTTCCATATTTGAAGTTTCAAAGGTTCATGCATGGTGCCGCTGAAATGAGGCAGTGTGTGTCAGAGCTCCCATTAAGACACAAATTGCTGTATTTATTCTACAAAGGAGTCTGTTATTTCCAATCTTACAAATGTACAGCATCCACAGGGACCCTGTAAACATTGGAACCGTATCAAGCCCAGCTGGGAACCTGACAGTATTGGTTTCTTCTTGAAAGGCTGCATCTTTTCAAATGGCTCTTTGAAGGGGCATTTTTTGGAATTAACGCTACCCATCTTAACATTACCATATTTATGTGGAATGTGATCTGATTTTTCTTGGGAATGTCTGTTTTAGATGTCGGGGTTTCTGGCCATATTGGGCCAGATAATTCTTTGTTGTGGTGGGATGACTTTTGCCTGTAGGATGTTTAGCAGCGTCTACAGCCTCTACTCACCAGGTGCCAATAGCAGGCCCCTGATTGTGGCGACTAACAGTTGCCCAGAAATTGCCAAATGCCTCCTGGGGGGCAAATATTCCCTGTTGAGAACCACCAGTCTGTGTGCATTTATATACATCAACAGAAATGCTCCAGGAACCAGGGAACTTTGTGGAAATACAACTGAAAATCCTATTCCATAGAATGTGGGAGGTGGGGGGTGTACCAGATTCTGACAGACCCTCAAATTTTCCTGAGTACCAGATTCTGACCCCCGAATTTCCTTGTTTTACTATATATTCATCAGTGACAAGGTGATAAGGAAAACACAGAAACAAAGATTCTATCAGAAATTAATTTGAGAGTAGCAGTTTGTTAAGGAACCTCAGCAAGAGAAGTATTTGCAGCTGTAAATGGCAGTGTTATGTGCGGTTACATAAAGTCAGTAGTGAGAGCCCCGGAGGATGTGAACAAAAACACACGTGCCTGCACGTCGTTACGCTGCTGTGGCCACTCACAGGTCTGAACCAACTCTGCAAATGCAGACATTTCTTACAGAATGTCTCTGGCTCCCAACAACAGAATTGCAACGTGATGTCTGTGCTAAAAATTCGATGACTCACAAATGAGTCAACAGAGAAGGTGTTCTAGGAGCTGACTGCTTTGCGGATGCCTGCAGGCCCCAGGATGGCATGGGAAGCAAGGAGAGCCATTAGTTGAGTTGACTCAGCTGGCTTTTCATAGCAGATTTTTCTCCATGTACAACCTGAGAGGCTGCATGGCTTTCTTTCTGAGTGAAAAATGCTCGTTTGATTAAGAGCTCAATAGACCAGGTTAACATTCAAGGCCCTGCGTTACCCTAAATTGAGAGTGTTTTGGAGAGCTAGCTGAGGTTAAATTTAATACCTGTTTAAGTTCTGTCATACCTTAATGTATTTTCATGATGCAAGAGAGAGGGCACTGCACTTCTGTAATTCTCTGTGGGAAACTAGTGTTTCTGTGTCTTTTTTCTTAAAAAAATCAATATGAGTTTATAAACAAAAGCCACAAGGACACAATTTTAAACTGAATTGTCTTCAGGTTATGAAGATATATTTTTGACTTTTTTCTATATTGAGGCTTGAGCCATACATTAAAAATTGTATACTTATCACACATTATTCAGATGTCATTAGAGGCTGGCTTGAGGGCACATTTGAAGGAGTGGGCTTGACGTTTACTGTCAGACTGTCTACCGAGAGAGTTTATTGAGCAAATTAACAGAGTACAAGAGAATGAAAGCAGAATGCTTAAGGCTACAGCACAGTGCGTGGTGGCTCACGCCTGTAATCCCAGCACTTTGGGAGGCTGAGGCGGGTGGATCATGAGATCAGGAGTTCAATACCAGCCTGACCAGAAGGGTGAAACCTCGTCTCTACTAAAAATACAAAAAAAAAAAAAAAATTAGCTGGGCTGGGTGGCAGGTGCCTGTAATCTCAGCTACTTGGGAGGCTGAGGCAGGAGAATCTCTTGAACCTGGGCATCAGAGGTTGCAGTGAGCTGAGATCACACCACTGCACTCAAGCCTGGGTGACAGACTCTGTCTTAAACAAAACAAAACAAACAAACAAAAAAATCTTCTAAACATGTTTGAATTTCTTATTCACACGTAAACGAGTGTTGTATGCTATTTATAAATGGAGATTTTCATTTCATTAAAGCCATTTTCCAAGAACCTAAGTGAACTGTTGAAGGGTGGAATAGCGCATTCCACTTATCCTATGTAATTAAAATAAAACCACAAGTCTTAAACAGTATAAGTAATTCAGAGTGACCTCTTTTAATTAAGCCTAATTGGTGAGTTTTTTCTGTGTTTGGAAGAGAGTCTAATTGTTGTAGCGTGAGAATGTCAAAATAGAGAGGTCCCTGACTACTCTTGTTAGGCCTTTACAGGGAGACATTACCACGGAGGCTAGGGTAGGAGGGCAATCTCTAGGAACCTGGGTCCGATCTCTTCTTATGAGTCTAGAAAATTTATTTCATTAGCATTTTAAAAGAGGAATAAATGCAGGAGGATTAACTCCTGCTAAATGAACTCACAAAAGACTGATGAATAAACCACAATGCCAACTTTCAATTGCCAAATAGATCTAAATATTTGGGTCAGTTGGTGCATTTTCCTTGAAGTAGAATATGTATCAAAGGCTAAATTACAATATTGGGGTGCAGGAGACTCAGGAAATTAGATGACACGTACTCCTTTTAAGGATATGCTATTTTTCCAAGAAGACTGGCCATTTATTGAATCTACACGAGGCAATGGTGAGAGAAACTGTTTGATTCTCCATTTATTTGGGTTACGTGCTGATCTTCTGTTAATAAGCCTTTATTCAAACATGGTTCAATATGACTGATAACGTTTTATCTTCGTTAGTTAATATTATGTTTTAATTGTGCCTTCCCAATATTCCACTTAAGCCACTTGTGCCCAAATCCCATTGCCTATAATAGTTACAAAAATCCTTTGGGTTTTTTGTATAACTGATTGATCTTGTTCATAATTTCTGTGTCCTTATATTCTAAGGCAATCTTCTCTCACATGTATTAACAACACTTAGTGTGCTTGTGGCTCTTTCTTTTGGCTGCAATAGGATTGCAAAATCCCTAAAGCTCTTTCCAGTATTTCTTTGTGACTGTAATTCTCCTGGTCTATTTCTCTCCAAGTTTTCATGTTACTGAGGATATCATTAAAAACAAACATCCTTTGCTTTCTTTTAGAATTATCACTTCCTCTTCTAAACCTCCTCCTTCCTTCCTTTTGTATGCCATGTTCTTCGTAATCATTGTCCTCTTCAGTATCAGATGTCACTACAGTTTTTAACCTTGAGAAGGAATTCCTACTTGCACATGGTCTTCTACTGGGCCCTGTGAAAGAGGATTGCATAGACCTTGTTCAGGCCTTTTTGCCTCAGCTGTTTGCAGTTGGACAGCAGTGTGGCTTTAGTGTCACTATCAGATTTCAAGGCCTTCGGTTCAAAAACTGTGTTTTTGCCATCCTAATCGTATTATAACACCTAGATTTTAATGTTGAGCTACATGATATAGATCAATGAAGCAACACACTTTTGAGTTTGCCCTTCACTCCATCCTTCCCTCCATCCCTTCCTTCCCTTTCCTCCCCACCTGCCTCCCTCCCTCGCTTTTTTCTTTTCTCCTTTTTGAGACAGAGTTTTACTCTGTCACTGAGGCTGGAATGCAGTGGTGCAATCTCGGCTCACTGTAGCCTCGACCTCCTGGGCTCAGGTGATCCTCCCACCACAGCCTCCTAAGTAGCTGAGACCATAGGCATGTGCCACCATGCCTAATTTTTGTACTTTTTGTAGAGATGGGGTTTTGCCATGTTGCCCAGGCTGGTCTTGAACTTCTGAGCTCAGGTGATCCACCTGCCTCGGCCTCCCAAAGTGCTAGGATTATAGGCATGAGCCACTGTTCCTGGCCTCTTTTTCATTTTAAAATTGTATATAGTTAAGGTATATAACATGATGTTTTGATACACATATGTATAGTAAAATGTTACTGTAGTCAATCAAATTAACATATCCATCATGTCACATAGTTACCTTTTATTTTTGTGATAAAAATACCTAAAATTGGCTCTCTTAGCAAATTTCCAGTATAGAATACACGATTATTAACTATACTCCACATGCCCTGCATTAGATCTCTAGCCTTATTCATCCTACAGATATGTGACTTTGTACACTGTGACCTCAATTTCCCCATTCCCCCTGCTCCTGGTAATCATCGTTCTATTCTGTTCTCTTTATTTCTATGTATTGTGTGTGTTTTTTTTTTTTCTGTTTTGTTGTTGTTTAGATTCCACATATAAGTGAGAGCATGTGCTTTTTTTCCTTTCTGTGTATTTTTTTTTTAACTTAGCATAATGTTCTCTAGTTTCATCCATGTTGTCACAAATGGCAGGATCTCCTTTTACAAGGATGAATCATATTTTGTATATAAACATATATTATATATAGCGCAAATTTCTTTATCTGTTCATCTGTTGATGGATACTTAGGTTGTTTCCATGTCTTGGCTATTGTGAATAATACTGCAATGAGTGTGAGAGTGTATGTTTCTTTATGAGGTGGTATTTCATTTCCTTTGGGAATATGCCCAGAAGAGGTACTACTAGGGCTTATAGTAGTATTATTTTTAATTTCTTTAGGAACTTCCATATTGTTTTCCACAATGGCCATGCCAATCTGTGGTCCCACCAACAATGCAATGCACAAGGGTTTCCTTTTCTTCACACCTTCCTCAGCACTTGTTATCTCTTGTCTTTTTGAAAATAGCCATTCTAACAGGCGTGAGGTGACATCTCATTGTGGTTTTGATTTGCATTTCCTTGATGATTAGTGCTGTTGGGCACCTTTTCTTATACCTGTTAGCTATTTGAATGTCTTCTTTTGAGAAATGTCTATTCAGGTCCTTTGTCCATTTTTTAATTGAGTTACTTGTTTCTTGGCTGAGTTTTGTGAATTCCTTATATATTTTGTATATTAAACTTTTATCTGGCTTAGTTTGCAAATATACTTTTTTAATTCCTTGGCTGCTTTTTCATTTTGACGATTGTTTCCTTTGCTGTGTATAGCTTTTTAGTCTGATGTAGTCCCACTTTGTTTATTTTTGCTTTTGTTGCCTGTGCTTTTGGTGAGATAGCCAAAAAATCCTTGTCAACATCAATATGAAGAAGCTTTGCTTCTGTGTTTTCTTCTAGGAGTTTTTTGGTTTCAGATCTTATGCTCAGATCTTTTGAGTTGATTTTTATGTATGGTGTATGATAAGGGTCCAGTTTCATTTTTTTTTTTGCATGTGGATATCTCGTTTTCCCATCACAATTTATTGAAGAGACTATACTTTCCCATTGTGTCATCTTGATGGCCTTGTCAAAAATTAGTTGACTGTGTATGCTTGGGTTTATTTTTGGGCTTTCTATTCTATTTCATTGGTCTATGTATCTGTTTTTATGCCAATACCATACTGTTTTGATTAATGTTGTTTTGTAATATAATTTGAAATCAGGAAGTATGATGGCTCCAACTTTGCATTTCTTTTTTAAGATTGTTTTGAAGACTCTGGGTCTTTGGTAGTTCCATACAACTTTTAGGGCTGTTATTTCTATTTCCAATTGAAAATGCCTTTGGAATTTTCATAGGGATTGCACTGAATCTGTATATTGCTTTAGGTAGTATGGACATTTTACTAATATTGATTCTTTCAATCTATGAACATGAGATATCTTTCCATTGATTTGTATCTTCTTCAGTTTCTTTCCTCTGTGTTTGATAGTTTTCAGAGTACAGATCTTTCACTTCTTTTGTTAAATTTATTCCTAAATATTTTATTCTCTTTGACGCTATTATAGATGGAATTGTTTTTGACGCTAATATAAATGGAATTTGATATCTTTTAAGATAGATTCTTATTGGTGAAAAGAAATGTGACTGATTTTTGTATGTGGATTTTGTATCCTGCAACTTTACTAAATTCATTGATTAGTTCTAACAGTTTTTAGTGGAGTCTTTAGGATTTCTACATATAAGATCCTGTCACTTGAAACAGGGATAATTTTACCTCTTCTTTCCCAATCTTTATTTCTTTTTCTTGTCTATGTGCTCTTGCTAATAATTCCAGTACTGTGTTAAATAGAAATGGTGAGAGTGGGCAGTTTTGCCTTGTATTAAGTCTTGGAAGAAAAGCATTCAGGTTTTCCCCATTGACTATGATATCAGCTATGGGCTTTTCATAAATGGCCTTTATCATGTTGAGGAAATTTCCTTCTACACCTATTTTGTTGAGAGTTTTTTTTTTTATCATGAAGGGATGTTGAACTTTGTCAAGTGCTTTCTCTGCATTGATTGAGATGATCGTGTGCTTTTTATGTTTTATTCTGTTAATGTAGTATATCACATTGGTAGTTTTGCATATGTTTAAACCAACCTTGCATCCTAGGGATAAATCCCACTTAGTCATGGTGTATACACTTTTTGACCTGTTGTTGAATTTAGTTTGCTGGTATTTTGATGAGAATTTTTGCATCTATATTAATAGATATTGGCCTGTAGATTTTTTCTTGTGGTGTCTTTGTCTGGCTTTGGTGTTAGGGTAATGATGGCCCCATAAAATGAGTTTGATAGTATCTTTTCTACTTCTTTTTTTTTTTTTTTTTTTTGGAAGAGTTTAAGAAGGATTGGTGTTCTTTGAATGTTTGGTAGAATTCAGCTGTGAAGCCATCTGGTCCTGGGCTTTTCTTGGCATCTTGGTTTCTTTTGTTTTAAAAAAATAAACCCAGCAACAGGCAGTCACAGAAGTAGAGCAAAAAAGGCAAACATGGAGAGTCCATTATGTTTATCTTCTCCAGGTTGTTAGTTGATGGTTTTCTGGGAGCCTTCTTGACGATCAGGGTCTCTCTGTAGCATAATAGTTAACAGGTTAGGACTGTGGAGTCAACTAGAGCTGGATTTGCTATTCAGCTCCACCACATGAGAATTATACAAACTTGGCCCCTAAAGCCTCAGTGTTCTCATCTAAAAAATAGGTTAATAATATTAACTCATAGCTCTCACTGCTTAGTAAGCTATACATATTTTTAGATATCATTTTTTTCCCTGCCAATAAAAAGAATATTCAGTGACACTGGACCAGAGGCCATTTTTCTTGCACACTCCTGCTTTTCTTCTAGTGTACCACACTCACTTCCCTTTTCTTCTTTTTCCCCTCTTGCTACCTTTCCATTCAAACTAGCTCACTCTCTCCCACTTTTTTATTTTTATTTTTTTTAAGGATCTTACTCACAACCCATTGTGGGAATTGCAATGCAGGATAAAACTGTAAAAGTGCTGTCTAAAGTTTCAAAGAGACTAATTAAAATCCAGGGAATAAATTTCAATAGAATTTCACTTGAGTAACTGCCAACTACCACTAGAGGTTAACTGCTAACTACTACTAGAGATTATTTGGGAAGAGATTCCATGATCCTAAGCTATTAAGGCCATTGCGCCAGCCATCTCTTCGAACTCATTTGTCTGGACAGACTACTCTCATTATTGGGTTGTTTAAAGGCATTTAGACTTTCTTCTTGAGGGACGAGAAGGTGGGTTCCCCCCTCATAAATTTTGTCTCCAATTCTTAGACTTCTTCATCCTTCATGCAAATCACCATGAAAGTGGGTCCCATGACCCAGGGTAACTTTTTCAGAAGACTTGGGGGAGGGGGAGGGTCTTAGCCGTGAGTTCTTATTTACTCTTAGAGGAGTGACTCCTACAGTATTTAAGGGCCTCAGGCCTGGCCTCTGGCTTGGGTTGGCTTGGATTCAGGCCCTGGTCAGTTGAATTTGGGGCTGAGCGTTCATTACCACCATCCACTGCTCCCCTCCTGTTCTCCATCCTTTCTCCCCACCCCCTCTCCTTCCTTCTTTCCCTCTTTTCCCTTCTCCTTCTTCTTCCTCTCCTCCTTCTTCCTCCCCTTTCTTTTTCCCCTTCCCTCATCTTTCATCTCTTTTTAGGTAACTGCACTCATCTCTTTGCTCAATGGAAATTATAATGCTTACTTTTCTCTCTCTTAAATTTTTTGTTGTGGGATTAATGAGAACAACCAAAGGAATGGCTTTGGTATTGTGAGAAGCTCTGTATAAATTCAGAAATATCAGCCAGGTGCAGTGGCCCACTCCTGTAATCCCAACCTTTGGGAGGCCGAGCAGGGAGGATTGCTTGAACTCAAGAGTTCGAGACCAGCCTCAGCAACATAGTGAGGTCCAGTTAGTACAATAATTATAAAAATTAGCCAGTGTGATGGCACACGTCTGTAGCCCCAGCTACCCGGGAGGCTGAGGTGGGAGGATCTCTTGAGCCCTGGAGAGTGAGACTATTGTGAGCCTTGATTGTGCCACTGCACTCTAGCCTGGGCAACAGAGTGAGACCTTGTCTTAAAAAAAAAAAAATTCAGAAGTGTTATTTGCTAACTGTTTCTGCATTTTCTTCATTCCCACATGCTCATACTCCCTTATGATGTATAGTATGCCAAGTATGCCCTTTTCTAGTCAATAAACAGCATTTATATTTATAAATAAGAAACTACTGTTATGAGGGTCACCCTTTGTGGAGAGTTTGCTGAACCCCTGCTTTCATTTAACTATGAATTTTGATCTCTGTGGAAGACACAGAAGTCAAAGATGACAAGAGCTACCTGGTGCTGCAAGGCTGTGAGGGTTTTAGCAGATAACAATCCTCCTCCTGTTTAGGAAACCTGGCAGTTCCCTCTGCCCATTCCCATTTCAACAATGCTACCAATTTATGCACCATTTACAGAAGAGTCCAGAAACAAAACTGCAAGGCTGTTTTGATCCAAGTAAAATGATATTGACACTCTTTGGGAGGAGGTAGAGACTCCAAGTGAATGTTCTGGGATGATCAGGAGTAATATCTTGTTGCAACAGCCATTAAAGAAACACTTGCCCGTGGATATAGTATGCTGCTTGCATCTGCCTTTTGACCATCCCTTCCTTCCCTCAGTTTCATTCACCGTCCTGTGATGGTGCAGTGACAGTGTGTCTGTCTGTCTTTCTCTCTTCCACTCTCATTTTCAAATTTCGCCTGTTTTAATAAATATGTGTAAGTCGCTATTTTTATCTACTAACTACCAAGCTTATATTGCATCCCCTGTTTTGGTTTCTTGTGCAACCAGTTCTTCCATGGGGTACTGGGACTTGCGGAAGTTCAAGTAAAAGCACAAACTCATTAATCTCCTGTTGGCATCTGCTTAAAATGGTAGGGTGTGCTGGAACCTTTGACCAAGTTTCACATCATTATGAAGGTGTCTGTTTGTGGAGATCTCCTTTTATTTTGTTTCTTATGGAATTATAGTATGTTCTTAAATCTAGGGCCGCAAGCAGGTGGTGAATGGGAATGTTGCTGTTGATTCTGCACTTCTCCAAGTATTATTATGCCTGGGGAGTTAGGTATGAACTCCTGCACACTGCCATGCTTACTTTAACTTAAGAAATCTAGATGATTCAACACACAGGCTCTTCTCTGTGTTTGTTTTAACTGTGGAATGGTCAAAATTGCTACTTTGTAAATAGGTGTAAGAGAACGAGGGAAGGGTCCATAACTATTGGTACCACTAGTGCCTTAATGATGTGGGCAGATCAACCCACCCCACCCCAGGAGTGTGGGACTCATCCCTGTTGACAGGGCTCAATGGCTGTCGGTCTAGAGCTAGTGTTTCTGGGTGATGTGAAATAGACACTTCTCCAATCCAAGGAAGAAATAACATGCGCATTTAAACCCTGTCATCTGATTAACTGGAGAGTTTAGCAAGAAACTGGATAAAAGTAAATAACCTTGTACTTCCTCAACAGAGAGATGACCATCCAACTTCAAAGAAAAAACGCCAGGCAGGGGAGAAGATCATGTATACTTTGGTTTCAGTCCCACATGGCAATGACATTGCATCCCTTTTTGAACTAGATGCCACAACTCTTCAGAGAGCTGACTGCCTGGTTCCAAGGTAAAAAAAATATTATGGTTAAAAGATGTTTCTTTGAATAATTATACCAGTAGGTAAGGAATGAAAATAATAATATTAATATATTTTTATGATATCATAGGAGCAAACATAAGTGAAGAAAAAATGTGTAAAACATTGTGCCTCTTCTGTGAGGAGGTTAACATAATTTGTTTTATTCTTATAAATAATTAAAATGTGCAGGGACAAAGAAATTCTGAAAAATTTATAAGAATCATTTATTCATATTACTTATCTGGCCTTTGGTTACTAAAATGAAAAATAATATAAAAACATTTCTATTTCTATATTTATCATTTAGTTTCATTATGTCAGATTTCTCATTTCATTCATCCATTTGTTCATTTATGTAGTCATTCAGTCAACAAATATCTATTGAACATCCATTACATTCCAGGCATTGCCCTTGGCATTGGGAGGACAACAGTGAGCAAACTGGTTATACTCTCACATTCAAATGGGGGAGACAGGCAGTAAACAAAACAATAGACATAAAATATTAATAAAAGGTCAGGTAATAAAAGTGCTTTGAAGAAAAAATGGAGGGTGTGGAGAGTTCTCTTAGGTAGGAGAGTTCAACTGTGGCCTCTCTGAGTTAGTACCTTTGAAGAATGATCTGAATGAATTGAGGAATCAAGTCCTCTCTTCCTGAGAGGAATATTTCAAGCAGCAGGAACACGAAATGAAAAATGTTGAAATTTACTGGGTATTTTTAAGGACGAGTGAGAAGGCCAGAGTAATTAGATAAAAGTGAGTGAGGGGGTGTGGGATTGGAAATAAGATTGCCAGAACTTAAGGTAAGACAATATCTTACATTCTTTTGCTTGAATTTGACCATTTTATTTTACTTTTCATTTATCTTTTTTGAGACAAGATCTCACTCTGTGGCCCAGGGTGTAGTGCAGAGGCATAATCATGGCTCACTGCATCCTCTACCTCTGGTACTCAGGTGATCCTCCCACCTCAGCCTCCTGAGTAGCTGGGACTATAGGCATGCACAACCATGCCCTGCTAACTTTTGTATATTTTTGTAGAGATGAGTCTTTGCCATATTGCCTAGGCTGGTCTTGAACTCCTGGGCTCGAGGGATCCTCCCACCTCAGCTTCTCAAAGTGCCGAAATTACAGGCATGAGCCACCATGCCCAGGCTAAATTTGACTATTTTAGTTAAGCTTTTCTGTCTATAACTGTCCATCTTTCAACCATAAGGCTGTGATGCAGTCTCTAGATGCATCAAGGAGTCTTGCCCATATTATTAGGGTTAGTGGGATGGCTCTAAATGGGCCTTGATGGAACGGTATTGTGCTTGGCCTTGGCAGATGGCAGTGGTGAAGCCGAAGGCACCTATGCAAAAAGGCAGACATTGTGTGGGTTTCCTTCAGGGAGGGTAAAAAGTTACTATAATAACACTATTGAGAAACATTGCTGGTAGAGCTTCCCAGGGTGTTTTGTGGCTATTCTCGTTCATGAGAAATGTTGCTGAATTTCATACCTTATATGAGTCCATCTCTCACTCTTTTTTGTTCCATCAATATAAGCCACTAAAGAGATCCTCTCTGGTTTTACCTGACCCAGGTCTCTGGCTTTCTCCTCCCAGGACTGGGACCTTAATCAATCCTTACTATGACTTGACTTATTTTAGATTTAAGTCAGCAAAAAGGGAGCCCTTCTTTAACTCTAACCAAGAGAGTTTGCTTAAGGAAATGATAAAAGGGTCTCACTAGAAAGTGTATAGAACCACGATGATGGCCACCAAGCCTCCCTTTATATGGAATCGTTAATCTATTACTTTTCAGAACTGTGGAAGCCCTATTCAGTATAGTGCAGAATTTTGTATTAACATCAATTCATCTGTCATTAATTGTATTAAAGCCAACATTAATTAATGCTTAATAATAACTACTATTATAATATAACTCTTGAGCACTTTTTATGTACTAAGTCCTGTGTCAGGTTCTTAATAAATATTATCTTATTGAATACTGGCAGTAACCCTTACAGATCAGGAACTAGAGACTGAGTTAGAACAGTGGTTCTCAAGTTGACTGTAAATTAGACTCACCTGAATAATGTTGACACCTCGCCATGCCCTGGCCACGCTGAGACCATGAAATCAGAGTCTCACAGGTGGGGTACAGGCTTTACTCTTTTTAAAGCATTTATTACCTAAGTGATTCCACTGTGGAGTCCAGTGTTTCTCAAACTTTATAGTCCAGTGCTGCTTAAACTAAATCACTGTACTAAATCACTTGGGGACCTGATGACAACTGAGTACAAATTACGTCTCTTGTGTAATTCAATGCGGAAGATGCTAAGTGATAAAACAGAGGTATTTCAGAATTTCTAGATATTTGAACAAAGATTGGAGGACTGCTATTTTAGAGTTGTGAAGCTCAGTTTGTATTTTATCTACTTTTGTAAAGGAGCAGAACCAGGTTGTTGAATGAATCTCTTTGCCTGAGGCCCTTGGCATTTTATTTGGTTTTCTTTTCTTGGCCCTAATGCTTTTTACCTTATGTTGTAAGACATATTTATGCCTTATCTTTATACTGATCTGTAAGCAACTTGAAGGCAGAGTACTTATTGTGCTTTTCTTTTAATAGGCACTATACACATATTTGTTAAAGAAATAACAAAAGATTATAAAAGATTTACTAAAAATGGTAATACTTGAGTAGGATGAAGTTCTAGGTGTCCTTTCTTAGGCACTCTGTCACAGTTCATATCTAGTCAATTTTTAAAGTATATGTTACATGGAATTAGCAAATACTGAACCATTGTTCCTAGGGGAAATACAGAGTTAGATTCCTGTGAGCTTCTGGTCACAACATTTTTGTTGACCAATACATAGCCTTGTTCTATGTGTGCTTCTGTTTAAATACACCTTATTCAGTATATGTTGCTGATTCATTAACATTGAATTTGTGGTCAGTAGCACTATAACTCATGCATGAACGAAGCTCATATAGCACAAGTATTTTCTTTGTAAGGCATATCACAGCCGCCTTGTGCTTGGGAACACTAGACGTGCGTAAGTTTAGGAACTTCTACACCTCATGTGGGGGCCATCTTAAACATCAAAATCACCAAAAAAAAGCACAGAAGTGTGAAAAACATGGCACTAAATAGAGCACAAAAAGGACACTTGTTTATAGCATGAGAACTGAGACAAGACGCAGAGCATCACCTTGTTCTACTTCAGCTTGGAAATGTGCCTACTGGGCCACTTAAATTTTTGTCACTCTATGTATGTCCTGAAATGACCACAAAAGCTCCTTGAATACTGATTGGGGGGTTACAAATAAATTTTAGTGAGCAGGAGAATTCACAAGTACAGAAGCCACAAATAATGAGGATTTATTGTACATTAATACTTTTACATACAGATAATTAAACTACACAAACTACACTACTGTCTGCCAGCAGTGTTAGCTGAGTTATTTGTTATTTGATCAATGTTCTTAGTTTAGCATGCATCAGAACTGCCTGGAGAACCTATTAAACTACTCATTGTTGGGCTACACCCCCAAAGTTTCTGATTCAGTCGATGGGGATGAAGTTTCAGAATTTGTATTAATAACAAGCTCCTGGGCGATGCTGATGCCACTGGTCTAGGGACCACACTTTGAGAACTACTGGCTTAGGCAATAATGCTGCATGCTTTGAAATAGTCTATAATTCAGAATTTCCCCTTAAAGCAGAGGGATCTTGAGTCAATTACTAGTTAATATATATTTATGTTCATATCATATATGAAGCTGTTAAAGATGTCAATATGTAAATGTGCTAATTTTTTATAATTTGTTTTTTTATATTGTTTTGCTTTTAGGAACTCATATGTTCGGTTAAGGCATTTATGCACCAACACATGGGTAACCAGTACTAGTATCCCCATAGACACAGATGAAGAGAGGCCTGTTATGTTAAAGGTAAATGTCACTGAATATGGTTTAATTTTTAGCCAAATGCCATGCGAATAGGATTAGGATAGGAATGCTGTGTGACATGTTCCTTATACTCCATCTTCACCAATATTAGATATCATTGCAGTTAATTACATCAAGCATGCATGTCTGCCAGTTGCTTAGGTAGCTGATCTAAATGGGTTGGAGGCAGCAAAGCTGTGATTCAGGAGGATGCTATGGAGACATCAAAAAGAACGGTAGCGGCATGTGGATGGAGAAGTAGAATCCAGGAGTGCCTTTTCTCTACTGTCAAAACTGGAGCAGAGGGCAAGTGTGAAAGGGAGAGGTTTCCAGTGGGGCTTTGGAACAGGGCAGGAAGTGGGCGCAGGAAATCTCTGTGTCCCCACAGCCTTTCGTAGTGGACGAAGCATGTGGGAGTTACTGTGTTTGCATGATCTATTCTTGTCTTATATTTCTTAAATAGTACTAGATGTGTTAGTCCTCAACGAATATTGTATAGTTGTTTATAAAACTAATCTTAATGGAAAAACACATTTCAGATTGGAACCTGCCAAACCAAAGAAGATAAAGAAGCGTTCGCCATCGTGTCTGTCCCACTGTCTGAAGTTCGAGACTTAGACTTTGCCAATGATGCCAATAAAGTACTAGCGACCACAGTTAAAAAGCTAGAAAATGGCACGATAACTCAGAATGAAAGGAGGTGAGTAACTTTTTAAATGGGTCTTAAATAATCAAGAGTCAGTTGTCAGTTGTTATAGTAAGCCTGATGTGAATGAATGACTCTAAGGGAATATTTATAACATTCTCAATAGCACACCTGCTTCTGAATGAGGTGGGAACTTACTCCTCTTGATCATAGCAAGTGAATGAAATTTGTCAAATTTAAATCTGGTGAAATATTTACTTGTCCTGTTTTAGCTTTGCTTGAAAACAGTTGTTTTAAGTTATTTTCTGGTCATTCTTTTTTAAATC
Source organism: Theropithecus gelada (assembly GCF_003255815.1). NCBI lineage: Eukaryota > Metazoa > Chordata > Mammalia > Primates > Cercopithecidae > Theropithecus > Theropithecus gelada. The sequence continues at coordinate 120,690,772 of NC_037679.1, read as the reverse complement.
CTTTGTGGGAGATTTGCAATACCTTTTGCTGTTCATGATTTGATATTTGGATTTAGAGTTCTAAAGGACCTAAAGAAAGTTTTGTGTTTCTCTGATGTTATTTATTCAAGATGCATTTCTCAGCTCTGGTACCAGAAAACAAACAGATATGTAAAACCAGAAAAATTATCTGCAGGCTGTAGCTCTCTGCCCTCATAGCTTGTTCAGAGAAACTGGATCCTTGATTCTTAAGCTCTGGTTTTGGAAATAAGTAAGAAAGAGAATGATATTGACAGCTAGCGATTATTGCATGCCTGCTTTGTGTCAGTTACTAGGTTGGACGCTGTAAATATATTTTATCTAATCCTTCAAATAGCCTTGAAATAGGTATTCTCGTTTTACATAAAGGAAAACTGAGGAGGGTAAGCAAACAAGGTAAGGCTGCATAGTTAATACTAAGGGGGGGATTCAGTCCTGTATGGTTTAAAGTCCATATGCTCTCCAGTGTGCCCAAGCACAAGCATCCTCTGTATTTCCTCTCTTCATGATCTGCTACATGCCTGTTAATTTAAACAAGAAAAAGCTATTTGCCAGTTTCCCAGGCATTCAGACGTTGGAACACTCATACACAGCTGGTGAGATGATAATTGATATATGCACCTTGGAAAATAGTTTGGCAGTAACTAGCAAAATTAAAGAAGCAAACACCCCGTGACTCACCAATTCCACTCCTAGGCTGAACATTCTTGAACATCTGTCCAAAAGACTCTCCTCCACATGTGTACCAGGACACATGTTCAAGAATGTTCAGCTTTGTTTGAAATAACCCCAAATGGAAAACCATCCAAATGTCCAACACCAGTTGAATAGAGGATGAAAACTGTGTTATTTTCAAACAATGGGATACAGTTTTGCGATGAAAATAAATGAACTACATCTATGTGCAATGGCGTGGCTAAATTTAACAAACGGATTTGGTGAAAACTAGACACAACAAATACATTCACTGTAATGCTACGTGTAACATTCAAAAACAAGCAAAAACAAACTCCACTCCATTTCTTTGGGGGCCTTTAAGCAATTAGAAGAACCATAAAGAAATGCAAGGAAGTCATTGTGACAAAAATCAGGATGGTGTTTCTTCTTAGAGGGGAGGGAGGAATTATGCTCCCTGAAGGTTTGAAAGGTGCCTGCAGGGTTCCATTTCCTGCTGTTGGTAGTGGCTTCATGGGATTCACTTATCAGTAGTCCTTAGTTATATGTTTTAGAACTTTTTAGATACACATCTTACAATACAGAAGAACAAAAAATCCAAGTTTGCTTCCCTCCATCCCTGTCAATGAGAAAAATATCCTAAATATGCAAACAAATGGAATAGCTGTTTCTCAGCTTCCTCTCTGTTCTTACCTCTGTTTTTTCCCCTGCCAAACTTACATTTCAAAACAACTATTGTATATTCAGTCACACCTCCAACCCTGTTAGGGGAAATGAATAAAGGCCGGAAGCAGAAACAAGTGGCCACTTTTATGGGCTATAGACAATTAAATATCAGAGCTACATTATGGCAGGAAACGGATTCTAATGTGCAGATAGGAATTTTTATTTGTCTGTTATTGATCTCACTTTTCCTTTCGTGCATCTATTTCCTTGTTTCTAACACTCTTACATATGCACAGCAATTTTCTTGGCTTCACTTAAAAAGTCTCCCTTGCTAAGCATTAAGGTATTCCTTGAAGAAAAGGACAGATAAAAATTCAGATTATGGGCTCTCCACCATCACTGGCTGGAATCCTGTGCAAGTCACTCTTCTTCAGTCATGGCTGGAGATTATCTTAACCTCTCAAGGTGATTCTAAGGAAGATGGTGGACTAGGACTAACTAGAGAGCTTGCATTTTTATTTCCTTTGCTTCTTTCTTTCCCTACTGTTTTGGAGTGAAAAACATCGTATTAATAGCAAAGAGAAGGCTTTGCCTAAGAAATATCAAGGTACAATTATTGATCTTAATTTAGTAATTTCAGAAAAGCCACCTCCTATCAAAATTCATTCAAAGCTGCCTGTCAGTAAGGTAGAGCTTGTTGGCAGAGTTGAATGCATTTGTATTATTTTCTCAGGTTTGGAATTGAATATAAAATTATTTCTGAAAATAACTGACAACTCTGACTTTTTTCCCCCTATGGAAAATGAAGCGATTATTATCTGTGTCAAAAAGCCTGTGTTGTTGGAATTTTTTTTTTTCTTTCTCTCTCTCTCTCTCTCTGTCTTCCCTCTTTACTTATCCCAGGAATGAATATGAGCTCTGGAAGTACAGCTCCTGTGTTATGCTTCAAGATCCTCAACCTTAAATATTTTCAGTGGAATTTTCTAATCTTATTCTACATGATCACACCCACAAAATAGAGAGGACTGGGAACATGTCATCAGAGAGAGAGGAGGGAAGATGGAGGGGTGTTAACTGCCATCCAGAACTTGAGGAAGTGACACAGGCAGTCCTTGACCAGCATTTCTGCACTGTGTTTACCTCTGAGGGTGCACAAAATACTGGGGTTTCTCTCAAGCAGTGAGAGTTCAGAGATGGGATTAATTCAGTATTACTAAACTCCTGGTACATGCCAGGCACTTGGCCACGCAGCATGGGTATATGTGGTGCTAATGTGGTGGTGAAGGCCACAGACTATCCCATGTCTCTGTGAAACTTACCCTCTTAAGGGATGGTTCTCATTCCCCATGATAGGAGCTCAGGATCTAGAACAGGGGTCATCCACCATGTGATCACCAGATCAGATGTCGTTCTGATGTTGCTTCTCAGAGCAACGTCATTTTCTCTTAAATTTTATTTGCCAGGTATGACTATCCTGACACCAGCAATCTTTAGTTTAACATTTGCCTGATGTCTGTTTTTCCATATCTTTTTATTTCAGGTTTCCTGGTCATTTTGTTTTATTGAGCAGCAGAAGATTGATTGTAACAGTCTAATCTGATAGTCTATTTTATTTATTTTTTTGAGGCAGGGTCTTGCTGTGTTGCCAAGGCTGGAGTGCAGTGGTGCAATCATGGCTTACTGCAGCCTCGACCTCCTGGGTTCAGGTGATCCTCTCGCCTCAGACTCCCAAGTAGCTGGGAACACAGGCACGTGCCACCACACCCGGCTAATTTTTTGGATTTTTCTAGAGACAGGGTTCGCCATGTTGCCCAGGCTAATCTCAAACTCCTGAGTTTAAGCAATCTGTCTTTCTTGGCCTCCCAAAGTGCTGGGATTACAGGCGTGAACCACCGTGCCTGACTGATAGTCTGTTTACATTTGCAAGTTTAATGACTTTGTATTTGACAAATTTATTTGAATACATTTTTATTTTTGTTTTTCTTTCTTTAGTGTAGCTTGTTTTCATTTCCTTTACTTCCTTCTTGCTTTCTGCTAGATTAATAGTTTGTATTCCCCTCCCACCATTTTACTGTTTTCTCTACTGATTTAGAAGCTTTCGGTCATATTTTCATTCATTAGCAATTACGCTTGAATTCTTATCATACATTTTGACTGTATGTTCGTCTTGATAAACTTGAAGTTACTAATTTTTTTCTCCCTCCCATAAAAGAAAAGTGTTGCAGCATGCTTTGGTTTTGCCCTGACTTTCTCCCTCCCATCTTTCTTGTAGTAGTTGTCTAGAACCATAGTTCTGTGTTTATTCTCTTCATTTGTAAAATTTTATTTTAATTTGATAAACACAAAAGAATAAATGTATCAACATAAATCATGATGCACCACCTTTTGTTTCTACCGATAAATTGTATTCCTTTCTTTTAAAGACAATGAAACATCTTTTTTTTAAACAAAATATTTATTTTATTTTTTAATCTTATTTCAGTAGTTTTTGGGGAGAGAAATTTAGTTTCTAAATTTTTTTTAGTGATTAATTTTATTTTTAAAATAATTTTACCACTTCTTCTGCCCCTTTCTTTATGTTTTCCTCCTGTCTTTATTACTTGTATCTCACTTATTTGTTCTCTTTTCATCTTGCTGAAATTTATTCTTTAGTCCATTCAGTGGAGAGGCCTATGGGTTATAATCTTTTTAGTTTTTACATATATGAAAATATCTTTATTTTGCCTTTACTTTTTTTTTTTTTTTTTTAAGACAGAGTCTCACTCTGTCGCCCAGGCTGGAGTGCAGTGGTGTGATCTTGGCTCACTGCAAGCTCCGCCTCCCAGGCTCAGCGATTCTTCTGCCTCAGCCTCTTGAGTAGCTGGGATTATAGGCACCCACCACCACACCCGGCTAATTTTGTATTTTTAGTAGATATGGGTTTTCACCATGTTAGCCAGGATGGTCTCGAACTCCTGACCTCAGGTAATCTGCCCGCTTTGGCCTGCCAAAGTGTTGGGATTACAGACATGAGCCACCGCACCCAGCCGGAATTTACTCTCTTAGCACATTTCTTTTTTATTTTTTTGAGATGGAGTCTTGCTCTGTCTCCCAGGCTGGAGTGCAGTGGCACGATCTTGGCTCACTGCAACCTCCACCTCCTGGGTTCAAGTGATTCTCCTGCCTCAGCCTCCTGAGTTGCTGGGATTACAGGTGTGAGCCACTGTGCCCTTGCTTTACTCTTAAGTGATACTTTATATATGAGATGTCAGATTGATTATTACTTTCTATTAGTATTTTAAAGCTATAATTTAATTACTTTCTAGCATATCTTGTTGCTGTTAAGAAATCTGCTGTCGATAGACTTGTTATTCTTTATTGGTAATTTTTCTTGTCTTGGTAATTTTATGTATTATTTTTCTTTGCTTTTGATGTCTTAAGATTTCACCATGATGTGTTTACAAAGGAGTTTTATTTTGTTTTTTCTCATTTGACATTTAAGGTATACTTTTAATCTGAATACTTATTTCTTCCTTCAATTCTTGGAATTTTTCAGCCATTTTCCTGCAAATATTGCTTCTTTGTCTTTTTCTTCCTTTCTGTCTTTTGGAACTTTTATGAGATATATGTTGGATCCTCTTAATTCATCATTTTTGTCTCTTAACTTCCCTTTTATTATTTGCCTTTTAATATTTCTCTGTGCTATTATCTGGATCGATTTTTGATACTGCCTGAGTAGCTGGGACAACAGGAACATGCCACCTCACCCAACTAATTTTTTAATTGTTTCGTGCAAACAGGGTTTCACTCTGTTGCCCTGGCTGATTTTGAACTCGGGCTCAAGCAATCCTCCTGCCTCCATCTCCCAAAATGCCAGGATTACAGGCATGAGTTGCTGTGCTCAGCATATAATTATTATCTCTCAGATTTTTTTTTTGTATATCCACCTATTTTTCATTTATATTGGCCCTTTTAAAATATGTTGTCTTTTTAATATATTGCTTTCTTTATCTCTTTGAAGACTGAATACACACTCATTTAAAACTTATTTTGAAACTGTTTTGTTACTCGGATTTTGTCAGTGGTGGAGTAGCCTCCCAATGCTTTAGTATGGAGGCTGTCTTCTTCAATGTCAGCTTTCCTTATGTGCTTTGGACTTTTACTATGTGTGATTTTCTTAGGTGGGAGATTTCTGTTTTTCCTTTATCTACATTCACTTGTCTTCTTTGTCAGTTTTATGCTGGCTTCTACCTGGTTTCCTCAACTAGACCAGAGCCAGATCTGATATCGAGAGCTGAGAGTCCATGTTCTCTGGTAATACGATACTTTAATCATGGAGATAGCTGGTGGCTGGGTCCAGCCCTATCCATGTGCATCCATTGTTTCCTCCTATCACTGCACAGCCAAAGCCTGAATAAGGGCCACTGAACTTTAAGTTTTCTTTAAGAGGTTAGAGAAGCCATATGTTCGTCTCTGCTGCATATGTTTAGTTTATTTGCCTACCATGTGTTTTTGGTCCCTCTTACCTTGCAAGAGTTGAACATCATCCCTGTTCCTCACTGTTTTTCTTATTTTGTTCATTTTCCATAAAGCTTAAAAAGCAAACTAGTAAGATTGCGTGAGTTAGTAGGAGCTCACCACTGCCCAGTATAGAATCAGAGTTTGAGCTAAATTGAAAACAAACCAGCTCTTTGTTTTGCCACAAAAAGGATGCTTGAGGCACAAGGTCAAAAAAAAGGTTTCAACAGTTTCAGAGGTCAAAAGAGAAGGTTGCTATTCCTGGCTTCCATGGCCTTGTCATGAAGAGGTGGACTTTATATGTAGGGGTGACGTATCATGATTTGCAATCTAGACTGTTAATATTCGTCATGATCATTCCATTAACCATCTTCATTTTTCAGGGCATTTGAATGACTTTGAAACAGAGCAATCTGTAGTTGCTCACAAAATTTTACTTTCTTAGATATCTAAATATTTGATTACAGTTATTGAAACAGTAAGAGAAAAGGAATCTTAATAATTTAAAAAAGAAAATACAAATATTTATGCCCAAACTGGACTTGCATTGGGCATATAGAAAGTGAAGTTCAACTTTTTTTCATTGTGCTGAAGTAACCTCAGCTCCAAATTTGTTTTGTTTTGTTTTAAGAGCAACAGAATGATTTGGAGGACATTAAATCACAATTTCAAAAGAAGTTCACACCACATTTGGATGCACATGAAACGCGTTTTACGTTTCTGTGGCTGCCTTCAGAGATTCAACGTAACTATGTCTGTGAATTATGTCAGACACAATTTTCCAAAAGAAACAGACTGGGTTAAAATTTAAAATAGGCATACCAAGAAAACATAGAATCCCAGGAATTTTGGAGGGAAGTTTATGATCCCTGGAAGTATACTGAAATTTCTCTGGGTGACTGAATTATGGATTCTAGGTGTGTCCACTTAGCTTCACGAAGCGCATTCTCTTTCAAGACATAAATCGGGAGATAAGATCAAGATGTTTTCCTACCAAAGGTATTGAAAGAGAAGAAAAGAGATGTTTTCCAACTGAATACATTCTATACTTTCCTGGAATTATTGAAGCTCTTAAAATGTAGTGTTCTTATGAATGTGTTCATGATTAGCATCATTGTATTCACATGCTAGCAACAGCAAATAAAGATGGTAACACTATATGGATAAAGCTAATTTAACAATTTATTGGTCAGCTTTTGTCTTATTCCAAAAAAATTATGTGTTTATTGAATAATTAAGTTGTACTTTACCACTAATACAATTTAAAAAATGCCTTGACCCTTCCAATACAGATTCCTCCTCTGTTTACCCATTTTTGCAATAGCTGGAACCCCTGCCCCCTCCCTCAGTTGACTAACACAAATGGAAAATGACAAAGAGCAGGCAGAGGAAGGAGGAGGAAAAAAGTGAAGAGAGGAAGGGCTTTCAAGACACTTCCTGTACTAAATGCCACTGAAGTTCAAGTAATAGTTGTAATAATAACCAAAATATAGATTTAAAAGTGCACATTGGTGTATGGTTTTAGAATTTCGTGATTTTGATAGGTCATTTAATACTTCCAGTATTTTGAGTGTCAGATTGCTTAGTCTGTCTCTATTCGCAGGTCATTTAAGTTTTTCCTATTCTGTACATTGGGTAAGTTGAAATGTGGGGAGTACTAGGAAATGTCGTTTGAGTTAACAGTAAAAAAATAAAGAAAAAGAATTGAAATTTAGGAATTTAGTATAGCTGTTTTCCCTTAAGCAGAAATATGCTGCTTTTCTAGTCAGTTGTGGAAAGTCATCTGGTGGTGTCATCCTACCTACTCGTGTGTAGTTGCGACTCACATGGCTTTATTTGATAATAGTCTGCAAACACTTGAGAACTGGAGGCACAAGTAGAGGTTGGAGGTGCTGGAGAAGGAATTTTCTTTGTAAAGGTTTAGGTAGACAGTAACTGTCTTAGAGACTATTTTGTCAATTAAATACCTTTTTTGTTATAAAATACCTTGTTTTCAAGTGTTTCAGTTCTTATTACTTAATAAAAAGAAATTTCCATGGATTTGAGTTCCACTCCTGAAGAAAAAGTAAAAAAATCCATCTATCTGCCTCTCTATCTATCTATACCTACCTACCTACCTATCATATATCTATACATTTTCCAAAATTAAGCACACCGTAAAGTAAAATTTCCTTTTCATTTTGTAATAGGTTTGTAACCAAATTATTGGAAGATCTCATCTTCTTTGTTGCTGATGTGCCTAATAATGGACAAGAAGTTCTGGATGTGGTTATCACTAAGCCAAACCGAGAGCGTCAAAAATTGATGAGGGAACAAAACATACTGGCGCAGGTGAATTTTTTCATATACTAAATTTGTATATTTTATTTTCTGAATTACAGTATCAGGAAAGTACTTGTATTAGTTATCTATTACTATGAAGCAAATGATCCCAAAACTTAGTGGCTGAAAACAAGATATTCCCTATCTCACAGTTTCTGTGGACTAGCGATCTAGGCGTGGCTTACATGGGCCGATCTCGCTCAGGGTCTCTCACCAGGCTGCAGTCAAGGTGTTTGCTGGGGCTGCAGGCATCTCAAGGTTCAACTGACAGAGGACTCGCCTTCCAGTCCTCTCACATGGGCGTCTCTCAGGAGTGCCTCAAGACAAGGCAGCTTGCTTTCCTTAGAACTGAGGGATCCAAGAGAAAACTAGAGGGGACGCTCACATGGAAGCTACCATCTTTGAATAACCTAATCTTAGAAGTAACATCAGTTCTACTGTGTTCTATTAGTTAGAAATGAGTTAATAAATCTAACCCATAGTTAAGGAGAGAGGATTCTATGAGGCTGTGAATATCAGGAGGCAGGAGTATCAGAGACCATTGTAGAGACAGCCTACCATGGACCTCCAAGAACCCTGTATAGTCAGACTATCTCCAGAAAATATGCTGGAAAAATTCCTAGGTAGAATTTCCAGGTGAACTTGGAAAGTACGATCTCCATCTGCTTCCTACTTCTTTCCTTCTCTTCCCTAGGAAAGTAGGGCAGTCTGTTCATCAGCTGACAAGTGCTCTGTACAATATTCTAGGTTTTTTCCCCTGAAAGTACAGAACTGGTCATATATTACATCTTCTTGAAATTGTTTATAACACATCAAATTGATTCACTTCCTAATGATATGCACATATGGACATGCCTATATTTATGTATTATTTTTATTCTATTAATTGCTATTTCAATTAACGAGTTTCTTCATTAATGAAGTACAGACTCAAGGAAGATACTTAAAACATAAAAATCATGCTCTTGATACACATATTCTTATTGATTTGGGAAAGGCAAATAGTAGACATAATATTAGTTATTATATGTAGCTGATTGTCTGAAAATACAAAATCAACATTTTTCTCAAATAAAATAAAGGTTGCAAATCTAATAGGACTTTTTTCGAGTAATTATTATATAAAAACATTTGATTTCAAATAATTTTAGGACCTTGGATGATTTATTAATCATATCTGAACCAACATATGTCAAATATTTTATTTTTGTATGATAAATATAAAATTAAAGGCTCAGCGAATACAAAATTATTAAAGAAACTTTACTTCATATCGTATTTCATGAATTCCAAAGAATAATTCCTTTCTATTTTGCTTTCATGTGTTAATGCTCATACCCTTGACTCTGCTCTTTCATAGACAATTTCCTCATTCTAGCAGCTCATCTCCAGGTGATCCCTCCTGCTGTCTTGCTGCCGAAAAGAGTTATATTCCTCAGTGCTTTTTAAATGCTTCCTAACTGCTAACCCTCTTACAAGAATCTGGCTTCCTGGGTGCCACCAGCTGCCCATGTGGCTCCTAATTTGTCACATTTGAATGCTGATACGTTCATCGATTTGGCCACATCTTTGTGTACAAACAACAATAAATTAACTCTTTTATAAAGTAGTTTACAAGCAATGTATGGAAGTCATTTTCTGATGTCAGTTTTAATGAAAAGTAAATGTTTTCTTTATATTATTTGGATTTTGAAAGGTTCTAGAAAATAATAGAAGAAACTATAGAGCCCCTAGAAATCAAGCTACATTTTAGTTCATCTGAATATGTTCATGTAACTTGGTGAAATTAAACATCTTCATATTTCTTATTTTATAAAATATGAGTTCTAAACAAAATGAAGCATTTTATTTAAAGAATGTTTTTGTCACTCAATGTAGGGGACCCTTTTAGCAGTGCTTTTCTGATCCTTGATATGTTGGTCCTGTAAAGTAAATCCTCTTTGTTTTTCCCCTTTACACTAACAATACTCGAATTTATGTAAGTGTTTTTTGAATCAGTGTTCTTATTTGTTTTAAAAAAAACGTTGCAAAACGTTTTATTCATCAGAATAGGTGGCTGTTTTTATGCCTGACAGGTATTTGGAATTCTTAAAGCACCCTTTAAAGAGAAAGCGGGAGAAGGCTCAATGCTGCGACTTGAAGATCTGGGGGATCAAAGATATGCACCCTACAAGTACATGCTGCGGCTCTGTTACCGTGTCCTGAGACACTCTCAGCAGGATTACCGGAAAAATCAGGTCGGAGAGTAGCCCCCATTTTAAACTGTTTCATATTTTAAAAGTATGGGCAAGGTTCTTTGGTTATAATTGTACAGCATAGAAAATATGAATGGGAAATTTCACTTAGAAATTTTATGTTGGGCAATACATAAAAATGATTTGTAAATATTTTTGAATTGTATTGACCATGGCTTTATTCTTCCATATGAAATTAGAATCACTGGGGGAGGATGTCCTGAGTACTAATATGTGCCTGTTATTGGCTCCTGGTGGCCAGGACATCCTGGATCTATTATGTAAGGCGGAATGGAACATTTTTGGCTTGAGGAACATGTGAGGTGCAGCATCCCTGTGTATGGACCAAAGAGGTTATAATTTAGTGGAAAAGATATGATGGGAGACAAAGAAAAGACACAGAGGAAAAACAGAGTTATGGGAATTCACAAGAGAGAGAGCCCAGTGGTGGCTTTGGGAACCAAGGAAGGATTCTTGGAGAAGGAAGCCTTTGGGTAGGATGAGAATCATTTTCGTAAATTGTACGGGAAGAGGTATTTGTGAAGAAAGATCTATGAAGTGAGAATGATAGATACTAGAAAGGGCATGTTTGCCCTAAGATATTTGCAACTGCTGAGGTCAGGGAACCCAGGTGGATCTAGGGGTACAGCTAACAGTTACCAGTTGCAAGTGAAATTTCTCTTAAGTCTCATTTTTATCTTAAAAATACAAGCCAGGTGTTGTGGCTCAAGCCTGTAATCCCAACACTTGAGGAGGCCACGGTTGGGGGATTACTCGAGGCCAGGAGTTCTAGACCAGCCTAGGCAATATAGGGAGGTCCCCATCTCTACAAAAATGAAAAATAACTGGGTATGGTGGTGTGTGCCTGTAGTCCCAGCTACTAAAGAGGCTAAGGCTGAAGGATAGCTTCAGCCTCGGAGTTTGAGGCTATAGTGAGTTACGATCACACTAGTACACTCCAGCCTGAGTAACAGACCCTGCCTCATACAAAACAAAGCAATCACAAGCTTAATCTTTCACAATATGTTCAATAATGTAAATGTCTAACATAAAATTGCATAAAACTCATCATTGTTTGATAAATTAGTGTTTCTCTTAATCCATTTGAGGACAGAGTGCATCACTGTAAGTTTCATTGACAAGTTTGGTCCATGAAGAAGGATGGTGCGGGAGAGGGCTGGAAGGGCAGGGCGGGCTAAGCCACTAGGGCCTAGGATGTCAATCCTAGAAGGTGGAGGTTATTTGGGAAGAGTTAGTAGTATTTATTGTGTACTTACTTTGTACTAGGCTCAGTTCTACATACTTGTCATGAATTAATTCAGTAACACTGAATTAAGATGAAGGACTGAGGCACAGAAAGGTTAAGTAACTTGTCCAAGGTGATAGTTTAAGAATGGAGCCAGTATGCAAACCCAGGCTCTGAATCATCGCACTGTTGCACCTTGGTAGTTTGAACATTTTTGGGGAAGAAAAAAAGATTTGTTTTAAGAAGACTGTGTTAAAATATTTTGGCTTCATAATTGTGTTTGAAGAGTAAGAAAGGTCTGAAAAGAGTATGTAAAAACATTAGCTAGAAGCTAAATAATATGGCAAGGAATTAGGAGTAAGAGCAAGGGGACGATATAAACAAATCCTTAAATATTGTCTAATATAATCTTAGTTATAAACACCCTTCTTGCTGGTCCAAATGCTGTCACTAGAATTATTTTTCCCAACTTCATTGGGTTCCTTTAAGATGGCAAGATGAAGTAGATAGCATTGTTCATATTTTTTTGGAAGAAGAATTAAGTACCAGAACATTAAATGGCCTTCCTTCAAGCACTCAGAGGCAGTGATGGGGCATGCTCCTAGTATCAGACCCTGAGTTCTTAGTGGAGATCTGGAGTGGGGAAGGAGAATGAGAGGCTGCTCAGTGTTTTCTCCTTGCTCTCAGTTTTCTTCTTGGGTTTGGAGAAATACTCTTGTGAGCAATGCTGTATTACAGAGATTGACATTAACAGGAAAAAAAAAAAAACCAAAAACCTAACAGGTCTATAGAGGTTATCCAGGGCCCTCAGGCCCATCAGGTCCCATGATGTGCACCCTGCTTGATGGCTGTTAGCCTTTGGAAGGGTGCTTAGGGCCTCTTCCCTTTCCTGCAGCCCAGTGCTTCAGGATGGCGGGGAGCCAGATCACTTTGGATTTGGTTATTTCGCTAGTCACTAGTAGGTTCCCTGGGCGGCATGTCTTAACTGGTGTCAGTTCTGTCTCTCAAGATCTGGCACACATGGTTCTTTCTCACTCCCCTCTCGGTCTTGGCCAAGTATCAGTGTGTACGTACACACACCCCTCCCCCCCCCACACACACATGTGTGCACACCTCCCCCCCGACACACATACCCCTACCTAGTCATATTACTCCTTTCAGGTACATGTTTATGCACTTCAAGGACCTGCTTTCTGGGTTTCTTTGGAGCATAGAGATAGAGCATAGATGATAAAGGAATAAAGAATCCGTAGCATTTGTTAAGGGTTATATTTTATTTTTCTTCCCTTTCTATTGTGTGTTCTAATTGAATCTCAGTGATAGCTGAGAAATGTTTTCTCATTTCTATTGAATTAAGAATGCTTTGTGGAAAGCATAAAACAGCTTTCTGATGTTTTCAGAACATGATTTTAAAATGTTCTGTATTATTATGTAGTATATGTTATATAGTATTATAGCTATAATTACTTTGTTTTTTTTTTTTATCTTTACCTATATGTTATAGTCCTAATAGGAAGTTCATTTGTGACTTAACGCTAACCCATGTATTTAATATTGAATCTCTATTTATTACTATTTATAAAATTTGATACCACCTCTAATTTCATTTAGTTATTTATTAACATCTTTGGATGTTTACCTTATACCAGGGTATGACTACAGTAGGCATGAAAGTGTATAAATCAATATGTATCCTTAAAATGATATACTAACAGAAGACATTTACTTTACTTAACTGGCTACCCAATACACAAAGCCATCATTCTGAAAGGCCACAAAAATGCTGCTTAGCATGTAATTAGATTTGTGCAATCAATATCATTTTCAAGGAATAGGTACATTCCAGTAAATTTTACCTGAGGCAAAATCACTTTCTAATCAATAAATTCTCTCATCATAGAAACAAAGACACATTTCCAGGGAGAATCCCAAGGAATCAAAGTAAGAACCTTTCATGGTAGAAGGGGGTGAAGCTCACCAGTTCCATGGCAGTGTGAGATATGCTGCTTGTAGACAGAACATGGGAGATGAACAATAGTGGTTTGGGACATAGGAAAATTAGTGTGATGAATAAGGAGTAGATCAAACAATAATATGATTGAACCTCCCCAGTGGCATTCTCTTACTTTTAGAATAACCTCTTTGCTCTTTACCATGGCTCACAAGGATTCTTTTGACCTACCTCTCCAACTTCAACTTTGCCTTCTGCCCCTTACCACTGCCTAGCTACAGTGGCCACCTTCTGTTGATAGAACACAAGCTTGGTTCTACTACCACAGGGCCTTTGCACTGGCTGCTCCCACTGCCTAGATGACTTCCCTCTAGGTCTTCCAATGGCTGCCTCGTTCTCTTCATTCCCATCCTAGCTCACATGTCACTTCTTCAGCATCCACCCTATCTAACGTGGACACCTTTCTCCATTCCTCTGTTTGTTTCATTTCACTTGTCAACATGGAATGGAATATAGTAGGCCTTCAAGAACAAGAAACATTTATTGGGCGAATGGATCTAATCAATAAAATGATTAATCACATTGCCCTGCTTGGTGGCTTTTTAAAGATAAAAATCATATGATGGGGGAGGGGGAGGGATAGCATTAGGAGATATACCTAATGTAAATGACAAGTTAATGGGTGCAGCACACCAACATGGCACATGTATACATATGTAAGAAACCTGCACGTTGTGCACATGTACCCTGGAACTTAAAGTATAATAATAAAAAAAATTATATGACATTTTACCATTATTTTAAAGAAAAGATCTTGCAGATCATTCTAGCCTATTCACAAAAAAGGAATCAACCCAAGTCCGTCTAGGATCTTCAGGTAACAACCCAGATCTCATGTCTCATGAATGAAATATCAGGCAGTCATTTTCTTTTCTATAATTATGCCCAAATCATTGGCTGTGACTTTAAGTAAGAGATTGAAGAAAAGCCTCTGTTAGACTGATGAAATCCAAAGTTATTGTGTCATAAAAACTTATTTTAATTAGATTTATTTTTTCCACTTAGTCTGTAAATATATCTATTGATAATTATGTCTAGGTGTATAACTTTTTGGTAGAAGTTCAATAATGTATATGCCAGTATGTTTTCATGTCTTTCCTCAAAAAGTTCTATTTATTGAAAAATTTACTTGCTTTTCTTTTGAGAAAATTTTTAGTGAACTTTCTGTTATGAATAAATTAATCAATGTTGTTGACCCTAATAGAACGTGTTATTTGTAAACTGTTTGGCAGTGTATTCTGACAGCCTTTCTTCTTTGCAGGAATATATTGCTAAGAATTTCTGTGTCATGCAGTCCCAGATTGGCTATGATATTTTGGCAGAAGATACTATCACAGCTTTGTTGCACAACAACAGAAAACTACTAGAGAAACATATCACAGCAAAAGAAATAGAAACATTTGTCAGTTTACTCAGGAGAAATCGGGAGCCAAGGTTTGAAATGATTCATGCGGTATTCTTTCCTAGTAGAGACTGTGGCTTTGTGTTTTATTTTTAGAACTTTTAAAAGTTAGAATTCTTTCATATCACTAACTTTTATGGACAAACTATGTTGGGCTTATTGCTATAATAATTGTATATAATAAAGAGTTACTACCTCGTAAGAGATCAAAGCCCTTTGTAGACATACTTAAGTATGATTGATTTTCACTCTGAATCCTCATGATTTTATAGACCTTTATGGTTTCTCAAAATACATTCATATTATTTAGATCCTTGCACATTTGTGTGAGATACACTGGTTGTATATTATTACCCCCATTTTAGAGATGAGAAAATAGAAGCCTAGCGAGCAACTTGCCCAGGCGTACCCTAATAGGAATAGAACGCAAGGTAAATCAAGGGTTTCTGATTCCACATCAAGTTCTTTTTCTGTTGTACCATGCTGCCTTATCTTGAAGAAATGAGTGCAGAAAAGTCAAGCCAATTGGCAGTGTTTCCTTAGCTAATTAGTACAGCAAATAAATGCTAGAAGGTAGAAATGGGCCTCTGACTTGACCAGGTCATAGTAATTTTCATTAGGCGTGTGCTCTATTTCTATTTTATTCAGTACAGCATTAGCTTTGATCTGCTTTTGGTTTGATATTCAGCTCTGGGGAGACTCACTTTAGGGGAGATGAATGATTTTCTAAATGTAAGTCACGGTGCTGTGGGAGGAATATCATAAAATAAATAGAAGCAAACACGTCGGTTTTGAAACAAGACTTGTATAAAATAAAAAAAAATTATATGTTTAATTTGTTTCTAATGATGCAGTACACAACACATTAGACAAATGTTGCGTGGAAATAATATTAAAACATATAATAAGTTTATTTTATTGTATTCCAAATTTTATCTTTATTCTGATGCTTTTATAAAATGCTTCGTCTTCATATTCCATTTCATTTTTTTCTCTTGCCAGGTTTTTGGATTATTTGTCAGATCTGTGTGTGTCTAATACCACTGCTATTCCTGTAACTCAAGAACTCATCTGTAAATTTATGTTGAGTCCAGGCAATGCAGACATCCTCATTCAAACTAAGTAAGCCCAGATAATGGATGCATCATTTTCCTGTTGATTATTTGTAAGCATTGTAGTTCTTTGTCATATTTACAAGTGTACTTTTTAGTAGATTTTTGTATGTGCTATTTATTTGAAGGGTGGTCTCAATGCAAGCAGACAACCCCATGGAGAGCTCCATCCTTTCAGATGACATTGACGATGAAGAAGTTTGGCTCTATTGGATTGACAGCAACAGGGAACCTCATGGCAAAGCTATCAGGCACCTTGCTCAAGAGGCAAAAGAAGGCACCAAAGCTGACTTAGAAGTTCTTACCTATTACAGGTTAAGTATTGTAGACAATCTTACAATAATTCTCAATCTCACGTATTAATTGAGAACTGGTTCTCTGTAGCCACTAGAAGTTAGGTATCGATGAAGAGGCAATTTTAAAAGTCATGTCAGAACTAGGGTAGCTGAAATATTTAGTATTATTTAAAGTATTCAAAATACAAGTTAACATGTCTATTTTCTGCATACACCACTTGTAATTTCCTGGTTTTTCACCAGCTTGGAATTGTTGTGCAGCCAAAGGCTTTGTCCTCGTATTGAGTAGAGTGGAGGCAGATGAGAGACATGTTAGGACCTAGGTGATGCAGTCGAGAGGGATACAGACATGGGGCTAAGGAAATTGATCTGGCCACAAGGGTAGCCAGTAGTTTAGTATAGAGTGGATTATGAATATGTGGTGACCTAGGGCCTAAGAGAAACTGCTGCCTGTAGTTATGAAAGTTCAGCACTGGAATATGGCAGCAGAAGTACTGAAGGCAGTTCCTGGTGGTCAGCATATTGGGAGCAAGAACCTAGCTGGCGTCTTTGAGTTGCAGGGATAGAAACCCAAGGCAGAAGCCTTGGGGCCAACTTGGGCCCAGATGGCAAGAATCAGACAAAGACAGATGACGCGTTGTGTTCCCTGGTTTCTACAACTATAGCAACCAAATCAAAGGCTAATTCTTAATCTCAAAACTGGGCTGATAAGCCAAGTGCACTCATGCCATTTGGACTGATCATTTTTGGTTTGGGAACTGAATGGGGCGAAACCTGGAGTGTAGACACTAGAGCCTGAAGCTGAGTGAGGCTGAGGAAGGTGGAGAGAGATGGTTTCATGTGAGCTGTTGCCCATAGCCTTCAGCCTGAATGCAGTGTTTGTAATCCTAGGAAACCCAGACTGGAGTGCCTAGTGACACTCTCCAGCAGACACATTTTGCTGAAACAAGTAAGAGGTATTGTAACTGAAGGGACAGAGAGACAGTTTCATATATGTCTTGTCATTTGATCTTAATGGTTAACATACTACAATCAAGAGTTTGACTCCAATATCATGAATGCTTGGAAATACAGGTGTCTTAAACATAGATACTGATTGGTGCTATGATGTTTAAAGATTTCTTCGAGATAAGACAATAATGTAATATGTTTATCATTTTTAAGGTACCAGCTAAACCTCTTTGCAAGGATGTGCTTGGATCGCCAGTATCTGGCCATAAACCAGATTTCTACACAGCTCTCTGTAGACCTGATCCTGCGGTGTGTGTCGGATGAGAGCCTGCCGTTCGACCTCCGAGCGTCCTTCTGTCGCCTCATGCTCCACATGCACGTTGACCGGGATCCCCAGGAGTCTGTGGTGCCTGTTCGCTATGCCAGGCTCTGGACAGAAATCCCCACAAAGATCACAATTCATGAGTATGTTTGGAAAAAGGTCTTGAGGCTTTGGAGTCCAGCAGATGAACTCCACATCAAATGGCTACACTTTTGAAATGTAACATGTGCAAAGGCATTTGTGTGTCCTGTCGCGGGTTGTTAATCTTCTAAATGCAAATAAGATACTCGTTTTTGAGGGTGAAATAACTCTCAGTGGGAATAAAGGCATTTTCTAGAAAACAATAAGCAAATAATGTTGCTGTAATTGGCAAGAATTTTAAGTACTTCATGTTGTGGTAGACTGCTACAACTGCTTTACACATCGCTCATTTCACAACAGCCCCGTTTTACAGATGAGGACCCAGGCCCTAGGAAGGCTAACTAATTTATCCGGGATTATGCAGCCAGGAAACTAAAGTACATATGTTTTATTATTTTTAAATGATTGCAATCAGTTTAACTTGCATTATCTTCTTTCTGTATTTCCAGATATGATTCTATAACAGACTCTTCCCGAAATGATATGAAGAGGAAATTTGCCCTGACAATGGAATTTGTTGAAGAATATTTGAAAGAAGTCGTAAACCAGCCCTTTCCTTTTGGGGATAAAGAAAAAAATAAACTGACATTTGAGGTACTTTTTCCCTCCAATATTTAGGATGTTTTGGTAACTGGGTAGTTTAGTTCATGAAGATATTATTTTCTCTGCCATTTTTAAAAGATAGATTTGGTGCTTTAATGTCCAGTAGAAAACATTTTATTTATAATTGTCTATTAATTACTGTTTCCCTTGATTTTTTTTGTTTCATTTGTGTAAGATTTTTTGCATGTAATAAGCACAGGCAGTTTTGCATATTTTGTGGAATGTTTGGATACTTTTTTTTGTCTCTAAGGAGATGATGTTTTTATTCTCATTGAACTGAATTGAAATATCTTCAGTTTGGGGATGTAGTGACAAAACTAGCGAAAGGATGCTATTACTTGATACCTGGTGTATTAGCTACCTACTGGTGTATAACAAATTACTCCAAAACTTTGCAGCCTGAAGCAACAAACATTATCATAGCTTCTATGGGTCAGGAAGCCAGGAGTAGCTTAGCTGGGTGGTTCTGGCTCAGGGTCTGTGATGGGGTAGCCAGCAAGCTGTTGACTGGGATTGCAGCCATCTGGGGCTGGACAGTCTGTTTCTAAGGTCACTGGAGGGGTTGTTGGTGGCCACACCTCCTTGCTGGCTGTTGGCACCTCAGCTTCCTGCCATGTGGGCCTTTCTGTAGGCTGCCTGGGTGTCCTCATGACATGGCACCTGGCTTCCTCAGAGCAAGCCATCTGAGAGAGAGAGAGAGAGTCCAAGATGGAAGTTGCAGTCTTCTGTAATCTAATCTTGGAAGTGACATGTCATCAATTCTGTTGGTCACTTGGACCAACTCTGATACAGTGTGGTAGGGGGAGACTGTGCACTGGGGGCCACATGTTGGAGGTAGACTCTCGCACTTGGAATGTCCTCTGCAATCCACAAGACCACAAAACAGCATAGGAAACACAGATTTCTGGGCAAATTTCTTGGATAATAGCCATTTATTAAAGTAATTAATTAGTGCAACCATTTATTAAGTGGTATCCTGCTGACTTAAATTACTTAAATGTTTAATTAGGATGTAAATAATTCTAGTGTAAATTTTGTTAAGTACCTTAAAGCACTCTGAATCTTACTTGGATTTAGTTCTAGACTTGAATAAATCAAAGTTCAAGTGGTTGCTTTTGCAAGTATTTTAATTCCTAGGTGTTAAAGAATTAGGAAGTTTAGAAATGGCTGTGCTAATTTAGATAATAAAAAGCCAATGTTTATTTCAATTCCCAATTTTTTTTCCACTCTTTCACCCTCCCCCTCCCTGCTTTTTTTTTTTATTAAGGTGGTCCACTTGGCTCGGAATCTTATATACTTTGGATTTTATAGTTTCAGTGAGTTATTAAGGCTAACAAGAACACTTCTGGCTATTTTAGACATTGTACAGGCCCCCATGTCGTCATACTTTGAAAGATTAAGCAAATTTCAAGATGGAGGTAAGAATTTTGAGAAATGTGATAATATCATTGTTATTACTTGGAAGTAAGATAAAAAACAAAACTACAGAGAAGGTGTTGCTATTGTGTACCTGCTAATATATGTGTGCATATGAACACAATTCCTATGACAGGGCTGAGTGATAATAAGGTGGATTTACAAACATACATCTCTGTTTATAATGCTAAAGCTTTGAAAGATGAATTCATAAGGTCAGATTTCATCTTTAGCAACTAACATTATAGCCAAACCACTTGTGAAAATATTATGTGTTAAAAAATGAAAACATCTTGATATTTGTGGTCATGTGGTTCAAGCAATTCTCCTGCCTCAGCCTCCTTTATTTTTACAAATACGGATTAAATTATAAGGTGTCAAAGAGAGAATAGATTTGAAGGCTATGCTCTACAGCAGAGCTTAGACAGATGCAAGGAAGACCAGGCACGGTGGCCCACCCCTGTAATCCCAGCGCTTTGTGAGGCCAAGGTGGGCAAATCATGAGCTCAGGAGATCGAGACCATCCTGGCCAACATGGTGAAAATCCGTCTCTACTAAAAATGCAAAAATTAGCTGGGCATGGTGGCGTGTGCCTGTAATCCCAGCTCCTTAGGAGGCTGAGGTAGGAGAATTGTTTGAACCAGGGAGTCAGACGTTGCAGTGCCAAGATCGTGCCACTGCGCTCCAGCCTGACGACAGAATGAGACTCCATCTCAAAAAAAAAAAAAAAAAAAAAGAAAAAAAAGAAAGATTCAAGGAAAGGGGTGGCGAAGTATCATGCCAGAGAAGGAGCGAATGCCACGCCAGTGTGGGAACCTCTGGAGTGAAGTGGATAAGAGAATGGGCTTTCAAGTTAGAGTGCCTGTATTCAAATCCTGCCTTGACCATTTATAAGGTACTTATCTTCTCTATGATTTTTCTTTTCTCATCTGAGATACGAAGATGATAATAACAATATCCTTCTCACAGTTTCCTTGCAAAAATTAAGGGAATGTATATAATATATTCAATGGGCTTTCAACAGTGACTGTCTCATAAGTCAGTACAAAGTTTTTATGACGATTGTCTTGGGTTGGATACCCTAAAAACACCCTGAGATTGAGGCTTGTTTGCAGAAGGTATATGGAGGAGTGCACTTGGATATATACCTGTTAGGAAGTGAGGAAGGTAGGACTGGGCAGGCAGAGAAGCTCATCTGCAATGCAGTTATGACCGAGACCTCAGGTCATCCTGTAGGGAGCTCTGGAGCTGGGATGCTCTTTGGAATTGACACAAATTAAGGCAAAGGGGGCCACACTTGGTGTCTTTGCATCAGCCAGCTATTACTACTTGGCTTCGTCCCGGAGGGGGCTGTGTAACATTGGGTAAGAGTCCGTCCTAGCGAGAGGTACAGCTGTAAATAGCAACAAGGATGTCTGCCCAGCAGCTGGGGCAGTAAGAGCCTCAGCCCTGAAAAGGGGACACAGGTGGAGCACAGTAGTATCCACTACAACATCCACTACAGGATTAAAAGGGCAAAAACCAGAAACCTAATTTCAGACATAAAGAAGAAATATCTAGTTAAGAATTATAAATGAGCAACTTACAGTAACCTAAAGTAATTAATTGCTGCTGCTCAAATCTCAATTCCTTTTTTAGCTTTCAAAAAACGGTACAAATCATTAAGAAGCCAACTGAACCACATAAATCCCTCACCTTCAGCATAACTAGAAGCGAAGGGACAATGCAAATGCTAGTTACTGTAAGTAGAAAAATAAACATTCATTTTCAGTACAGCTGCCTGGTGAGCTCCCATTGCAAACTTTGAGGATGGTGAGCGGTTTTCGGAGAAACTGGGGAAGAGAAAAGGGATCATATGCAAAGGGAATGAAATGAAATTGTATGAAAATCACCCTCAGAAAGAGAAAGTCTATCTAGGTGTGAAAACATGGAAAAAGTATCCAGGTATATAAGAGCACCAACTAAACAGGAAGGGACTTGAAATAGCACAGGGAGCAGTTGTGGAAAAGCAGTGCTTCTAGGGATGAAGAAATTTGCGGGTAAGGCAAGGGCACCCCTTCGAGTCTTTTGGTGAAGGAAAAAGAGGCAAGATGGGGAGATCTAGAATACCACAAGACAAAAGAAACCTGAAACATCGATGGGCATATCACTCCACCGACCTCTACCAAAAGCCAAATTTTAAAGAAACTGCACTTCATGACTCTGACAGGAGGGGGCGCCCTTGAACCAGAGATCCTGTAAACCCGCTCATTGTTAATCCTGTCTGCTGAATGTGTCAATGTCATCGGTCTCACTATGTGAAACCGCTGTTTAAGACCAAAACAGAATGGAAAAATCTAAACACCTCAGTGGATGGAAATTCCTCCCCGAAAAGCAACTGTGAAGCAGAAGAATATTGTAACATGATACTCTAAATGGAATTAAGTAGCTTCAAGCACAGTGAACTATGGAAAACACTTTGATTCATAAATTCAAAAACTAAGATCAGAAATGGACCAAAACCCAAGAAGAAATGAAATGAAAATTGATTGAACTTAGGAAAGAAATAGAATAAAATGGTTGGCTTTATTTATTTATTTTTACCAACACAGATTAAATTATAAGGTGTCAAAGAGAGAATACATTTGAAGGAAAATCAAATAGGTGACATTGAAGAAAGGCAGGAGAACAATGAAGAAAATGACAATGATCCAAAGAAACAAGTGATGAGGGTGAGAGGGAAAGAGGCTGAAATGGTAGAAAGGCAAAGAAGAGCCATCATATGAATAATTGGAGTCCCTGAAGAAGAAAAACAAGAAAATGGAACAGAATTGAGCATTTAAAATTGCAATCCAAGAGAACCTTTTGGAAATAAAAGACAACCTGAATCTACATGGTATAATTATCCAGAATGGTAATCTCTAAGAGCATAATAAGATTATTATATGTAGTATACATTCAGAGAGAGAATAATAAGGGTTTGAGGGAGGAACCATGAGAGCAAATGGAGAAAAAAGGAAAGCGTATATGAATATTCTTTACTATTATTGCATCTTTAAAGTAAATTGAATGTTTTATAAAAATAAATCTATGAACAACATACAAATGAGAGCAAAGCAAAGACCAAGAACCGTAGTTGTTAATCAAAGAGCAGGGGCGTGCAGGGGTCTATATTAATTCTGCTGCCTGAATCTCACTAGTGAGACTCCTTTTACCACTCCCAGAGGGTACATAACACTTGAAATGTCTGTATTAAAGCTTCTTGTTATGCTTTTACAGTCTTCAGTCTAAACTAAATTATTCTTAAAAAGCTCGAAGTTGATCCTGACTTTTGATCTCAGTGCTTACAGTCTGCCTTCAGTGTTTCACCATGAAGAGTATTTTATTAAAGACTTACTTTTTTTTAGAGCAGTTTTAGGTTCATGGCAAAATTAAGAGGAAGATACAGAGATTTTTTTATTTATCACCTGCCCCCCAACATGCATAGCCTCCCCATATCAACATCCTCCACCAGAGGGGTACATTTGTTACAATTGATAAACCAACATTGACATCATTATGTCAAGTTCGTCCTTGACATTGGGGTTCACTGTTGGTGTTGCACATTCTATGTATTTGGACAAATATATAATGACACGTATCTAACATTATAGTATCATACAGCATCTTTTCACTGCCCTAAAAATTCTCTGTGCTCTGCATATTCAACCCCTCTCCCACCTCCTCACCGCCCCCTGGCAACTGCTGATTTTTTTCTCTCTCCATAGTTTTGCCTAAGGAAAGTATTTTTTTTCTTGGAAAAGTTGTAACTTGTTTGCACTCTCCACCGTCCTGTTTATATCTGCCCTCAAAGACACATAAATTTAATTTTTATAATTCTCATATTTTTAGTGAATTCCATTGACTTCTAGATACCTTGATTATTTCTTTCAGCAATCTGATAATAATTTATTATTTTATTTAATAAGAATCTATTGAAGAATTACAATATGCCAGACACAGTTCTAGTCACTGGTAATAAGTAATGAACAAGATAACCAAAGTTGTTAGTCACAGGGAAGATAATTAATAAATAAATAGGCAAAATTTCTCCTTTCTCCTATTAAGAGAAACAGCCAGATTATCTATCTATCTATCTATCTATCTATCTATCTATCTATCTATCTATCTATCTATCTATCTATCTATCTATCTTGTAACATCTGATAATGCTGTGAAGAAAAATAAAGTAGGTCAATGATATGGAGACTGATGGAGTGAGGGAGGGTAGAATTTTGTTTTAAGTTTGATGGACAATCTCTGGAGGGATTTGAGAAGGGACTGATGTGATCTGATCATGTTGGCTGCTGAATGGAGAATAGAGAATATCTATGTGGGCAAAAATGTTGAAGACTGAGAAACTGTTTCAGATTAAAGGAGATTAAAGAGACATGACAACTAAAATTCAATATGCAATTCAGCACTGGATCCTGAATTAGGAGAAATATTATCTATAGAAGATATTATTGGCACAAGTGATAACATTTGAAAATGAATTATAGGAATATGGATTGCAGGTTATATTTGAATATTGATTATGTCAGTTAGATTTCCTGACTTTTGTAATTGCACTGTGCTTAGCTAAGCTAATATACTTGTTTTTAGCGAATACATGCTGAAGAATTGAGAGTTGAAACGTCATGATGTCTGGAACTAACTTTCAAATAGAGCAGGAAAGATGTGTGTGTGCGTGCGTGTGCGTGTGTGTGTGTATGTGTGTGGGTGTGTGGAGACAGAGAGATGCAAATGTGGCAGCATTTGTGAATCTAATCAATCTGGGCAGAGTCTATGTGGGAGTTCTTTGTACTATTCTTGCCACTCTTCCTATAAATTTGAAAGTTTTCTAAAACAAAAAAGTTAAGAACTTAAGTAATTAACTTGGTAGGAAAAGGATTTATGTTATGCAAGGTGACAATTCAAACCTCAAGAATGATCTTACAACTCTACTAGGAGATGTGCTGTTAATATTATAGTTAGGTTCTCTATTAGACTATAAATTCCTAACAAAAGTTCTGATAGACTGTATAAATTCTTAACAGAAGAAGCAAGAAGAAACACTTTTCTGGAATCTCCAAATATGGAGATAGGATTGTCAAGCATGGGAAAAATCCTGTGGTGCAGGGTGAGACAAAGGTCGATGCCAGAGAGGAAATCCCAGATTGTGGAAAGTACCTAGAGGAAAAAAAAGAACTATTATTTTAAAGATCAACTGCTAGGAGTCATAGCAGTGTTACCACATTACAATATTCTGTATCATCATCTTGGCTCTTCGATATCTAAATGCTTTGGATTGTATTTTCTTCTTTTTTTTCATGTGGACTCCTCTCATACTACAAATATTTTTTCTCTTTTAAAGAAACTTTATCTTCAATGGGAAGTCATTTGCAAAGTACAATTAAAAAAAAAAAAGTGGTTTTATAAACATTGTTGCTAGATAGACCAGTTCCTTTAAGTAAATGATACAGTTCTGTATGCTCATATCATGTCTGGAAAATTGTATGCACTAGAACTACATCTTTTTTTATCCCTCTTAGTTCCCACTTACTAACTTTTCTCCAGCACAGTTGGGGTTGGACATGCAGAAAAATGTGTTTGGCAGGTCAGACGCAGGGGAGCGGAAGAGGAGGCATATCTAGAAGGTAAAGGCTTTACAGTTCCTGGAGTTCCATTTTGTGCCAGCCTCAGTGGCGCCAGGCTTAAATGGGATGGGCACGCACAGCATCCATTTGTTTTTTCTGGGAAATCCTGTAGCTTTAGATGCCAGTGATGGGTGTTTGAGGTTGTAGAGATGGCTGGCTTGGAAAGTGGCAGTTACAGAATTTTTCTTCTTCTGCATCCTTGGTCACACAGCAGCCCACTGCGGCGTCACTGTAAGTTGTCCTCATCCCAGATCTGGTTGGGGGTCTGTGTCTAGCTTCCAGGCGGTGGCTGCTCCCTGTCACAATGGCTTATAGTTGGCACACTCGGCAGAAATTGCTAGGTTCAGAAGCGGCTTTTCATCTTCATACCTAGAGGTGGTCCGTTCAGAAAATGATTGAGGCTTGTTCATATGGAGACACAGGGAGCTGGCACTGGCCTTCACTGGCCGTCACTGTAGTGAAATAGAAGATTCAGAACTTCAGAACTATCAATCCAATACCTTTCATTGGCTATACATTTACTTAAGAAATATTGTTTTCAAACAAATGTACCTGCTCCCAGGAGGCTGTGTTGTTGAGTGAATTTGCTTTGCCTAATACTTATGATTTGCTCTCAGTGATTTTAAATGCACAGGCACCATTCAGTGTAATTGATCTTTTGAGTGGAACGATTATGGCAAGCTGCGTTCTTCTTTGTCGCTTATAGAAGTTAAAAGCAAATGCACATACAAGCTGATGAACTGGATATTTTCCATATTCTTTGCAAACATTTCACTTTTAAAAGTATACATCTTTTTATACTTGCCGAAGGATGGACAATCTAAAGCTTTCTATTTCTACTAATAATTAAGAGCCCTTTTTTCTTTTACAACAGCATGGGTATATTTTGTTCTGCTGGAGAGTCACTTAAATAGTTGAGGGCAAATGTGAATCCCACTTACGCATCTTCTGTGGAACAGCATGATATGTGTATAACTCTGAATCATTCGAGTATCATCTCCATGTAAATGTGTGTGTGGTTAGAATAGAGAAGTTGACACAGTCTGGAAATGGTTTGGGTCTGGTTTGTTATTTATTTATCCTGTTAATATCCTTCTACCGATCTGTGTTTGCTGTTTGAATGGGACTGGGGTTCAACTTTGAATCTCCACCATGGAACAATAAAGTCTACATCGTTCAGTGAACTTTGGGCATAATTAGTGTGTCTAGGACACTACTACAATTTCTTTTCACTATTGCTTTCCTTCCCATCCTTGAACTCACCATAATTTGAAAAGGCAGTAGATCATAGAAAATTACCAAAAGACCAACCAAGAGCTAAATAGTTTCTTCATAGCTTCTCTCATTTTGCTTTTTCACAACAATTTCAAATTCTTGGAAGTTTCCATAGCTAAGCACTGAAATGTGGGCCTGTTCCCGTCAGTAACCAGATAATCTCTTTCGTTGGTATATATGTTATGATGTAGAAAATGGGCAGTCACTAAAAAAAATTAAAGGAGAATTCCATTTACTTGTAGGATTTCTTTTTCTTTGAGGTTTCAGGGTCGAAAATGAAGTGCCTTTGGCCTTAGGGAATAAGATACAGGCAACCTCAACAGCCTGGAATTATCCTCCTTCCCTAAAATAATTCTGCTGTCCCAAGTGACGTACAGACCTGTGGACCCAACCCAGGGTAGGGCGGAGATAGGAGGCAGGGTAGTGAGATGCGCTTTGAATATGTCTGTGTCCGGGAGTACCGCTTGCCCTAGGAGATTTGGGGAACAAAGTAAGAGGATGTCAACTTTCCATCTCCTGGCAAAGCACCACTTACTTCTTCAATTTAAGTTTTTGTTTGTTTGTGTACCTTTATAGGGAATGCACATTATCTACCTTGAAATGCTTTTTGTGGCAGCATGGTTACTGTTAAAAAGGAGAAGGGAAATTGAGATGAGAGGGGTAGGGCAGAAACATTTTAAAATATTGCTTTATGGGTGAGAAAGGAAGAAAATATTTGCAGACAAAAAAAATCTGCCAGGAAATAATTTCTTCTTTTATAAAACTACGAGGTTAGTCTAAATATGATCTTTGCAATCTCTTTTAGTTCAAAACTGATTCTTTGAAGATTAGTATGTAATCTTCCTTCATTCATTGAATGGCATTCTTTCTTTATGTGTGTTGTAAAACAACCTTTTTAGCAAATATCTGTGAAGCTTATCTTCTGATTAATAGCTATGATTGTTCTTTGTAAGACACCAGCTTGAATGTCTTGAAACTGGAAGCCCTAGTTCACTGAATATGCTGAGAGTATCTTACAAAAGAAAAAAAAGGAAAGAAAGAAAGAAAGGGAGGAAAAAAAAGACTTAACTGAGTGTGAGGTGAGACCATGAGGAAGTGTATATGTGGAGATGGGGGATCAGAAAGAACAGAAAAGGGTTTAATATAACGATCAAAACCAAAGAACACATGCCTAAGGTACAAGCTAGTGTCCTATTAAAGACTTTTCTCAGTGTTCATCTCTTGAATTTTTCACCAGACTGAACTCTTTTCAGGTCTCTGCAAAGGAGTTAAGTTTGCAGTAGAGTTCACAGTGCTAAGAAGTGTTAGCAAAGTTTACATGCAAAGGGAAGGCACACCGATTACCGTTCATCACTTGAAAAACTCAGGTGTCTGGACTTAGCTCTTCCCAGCACCATGCTGCCTCTGGGCATTCAAGCTTATTCTTCTTGAGATGGCCCGATTCTGTCTGTCCTCCCTCTGTCCATGCTGTGCTTTCAGTGAGGTCCCTTTGCTTCTGAAAGAACTATCTTATCTCCATTTTGTACCATGCTCACCACACTCACCCATCTTACATATGCGGTTCCCTTCTCCCTACACCTTCTTGCCTTCCAAATCATACACTTAAATCAAGGGAAGCTTTGCCATCCAAATCATACACTTAAATCAAAAAAAGGCAGGAACATGGGTATAATCCCATCCACAGTGGTAGGTTTCCTTCTTGTCCCTTTGTGTCTGTATGTATTGTATCAGATGAGCATGTTCTTCTCATAACATCTTGAAATTCTTGCACTGATTTTTAAATAACAGCAGCAATGACCACAATTCTCAGCAACTCTAGAATTACAAATTGCCAGTTGTGTACCTCAGGAAGCAGATTCTGGGACAGGATTAGCATGAAGAAGACTTATTAGGGAGAACTCTTAGGATCAACACCAGCAGAATGGGAAGGAAAGCAGGATTGGGAAAGGGAGAAGTTGGCTTTTGATGCAGTTTAGTGAAGGCTTCTGGGAGGTTGAAGTTGGGATGTCCTTCAGGGCTGTCTCCATTAGGGTGAGGGGGCTGAGCCTTTTTGTCCCCATAGGCTGCTCTGGAATGGGTGAGTGACCTTGCCTGAAGTACCTGTCTTCAGACTAGTTGTCTTAGTCTGCCTGGGCTACTGTAACAAAAATACCATAGACTGGGTGGCTTATAAACAACAAGCAATTATTTCTCACAGTTCAGGAGGCTGGGAAGTGCAAGATCATGGTTGATATGGTTTGGCTGTGTCCTCACCCAAATCTCATCTTGAATTGTAGCTCCCATAATTCCCACATGTCATGGGAGGGGCTCAGTGGGAGGGAATTGAATCATGGGGTCAGGTTCTTCCCCTGCTATTCTTGTGATAGTGAGTAAGTCTCACGAGATCTGATGGTTTTATAAAGGGGAGTTCCCTTGCACAAGCTCTTTGCCTGCTGCCGTGTAAGATATGACTTTGCCCCTCATTTGCCTTCAGCCATGATTGTGAGGCCTCCCCAGCCATGTGGCACTGTGAGTCAATTAAACTTCTTTGCTTTATAAATTACCAAGTATCGGGTGTGTCTTTATTAGCAGTGTGAGGACAGGCTAATACAATGGTGCCAGCAGATTCAGTGTCTGGTGAGAGCCTGCTTCCTGGTTGATAGATGGTGCTTTCTATTGCCTGGGCCCCACAGCTCATCAGGGCATCCTTTGAAATTCAGATGGAAGCAGCAACTCCTCCCCACTCAACTCCCCCACAGCTTTGCTGGATACCGTGCATGCTGTAAGGGGCCCCCTGGAGCCATCCCTGGAGCAGCCCAGGAGCCCAGTCGCAGGGCCTGGGGAAGTGAAGCCCATGATGTGAGGTGGCAACCCCTCCTTTGAAATCTTTTTGGCCCGTAGCTCCTTATATTCTGTTCCTGTGATGGGAGGGGCATCCCTGGTGATCTCCTAAATCTGCTGGTGTCATTCTTCCATTGTTTCAGACAGTAGGTCCTGACTTCTCTTTAGGTGGCTAACTCATCTCCCCATTGCCATGATAGATAGCATCTGGCTTCCCTTAAGATGCCTGATCCATAGTAAACTCTTTATTAAATGGTCACTTGGCCACACTTCCAAACAGACTTCCTCGTTTTTTTCAATATGGATAGGCTGAGGATTTTCCAAAAATTCAAGTTCTGTTTCCTTTTTAATTAGC
The DNA here is from genome assembly GCF_003255815.1 of Theropithecus gelada. Taxonomy (NCBI): domain Eukaryota; kingdom Metazoa; phylum Chordata; class Mammalia; order Primates; family Cercopithecidae; genus Theropithecus; species Theropithecus gelada. Next base: position 120,660,753 of record NC_037679.1, on the reverse strand, counting down.
AATTCCATCTTTAAGCCATTTCTCTTTTCTCATATTTTACTGTAACCAGTCAAGAGGAACCAGACGTTCTGTTAACACTTTGCTTACATATTTTTCACCCAAATATTCAATTTCATCTCTGGCAAGTTCTACCTTCCATAAATCATTGGGGCATGAATACAATTCAGCCAAGTTTATTGCTACTTTATACAATGATGGCCTCTTCTGTAGTTTCCAATAAGACGTTCCTCATTTCCATCTGAGACCTCCTCCACATGACCTTTACCATCCATATTTCTACCAGTGTTCTGTTTGTGACCTTCTATGAAGTCTTTAAGAATACTCTTAGATAATTTGAAGCGTGTTAGAGCTACAGGCTTTCTCTGTAGCTCTCTTCCTCTCCTCTGAGACTTCACAGAATCATCCTTAATGATCTGTTTATTGCAATGTTGGCTTCTTCTAGGATGCACCCCAAAACTCTTCCAGCCTCTACTCACTACCCAGTTTCAAAGCACTTCTACATCTTAGATGTTTGTTATAGCAGTATCCCACTTCTTGGTAAGACAGTTTTCTGTCTTAGACTATTTGGACTGCTATAACAACAACAACAACAAAAATACCACAAACTAGGCAGCTTCTAAACAACAAACATTTATTTCTCATAGTTCTGGAGGCTGGGAAGTCCAGGATTATGGTGCCTGCAGATCTGGTGTCCAGTGGGGGTCTGCTTTTTGGATCAAAGATGACACCCTCTTACTGTGTCCTGACTTGGGGAAAGGGACAAGGGACAAGGGGCAAGGGGAATCTCTCTTGGGCATCTTTTAAAAGAGCCCTAATCCCATTCATGAAGACTCCTCCTCCATGACCTAATCACCTCCCGAAGGTTCTACTTCTAACACCGTCACCTTGGGAGAGAGTATCTCAATGTATGAATTTTGGGGGGACACAAACACAGGGGCGGGCAGTTGAGGGCTGTCTTCTGAGTAGCACTCCAGCAGCTTGGGGAGTAGTCCTTCACTTCTGAAAGGGAATCTGGGCAGGACCATCACAGCCTCCACCACAGTTATCTTCCTAGAAAATGCCCTGATTGGAAACATTTTGGGTCAAGACTAAGATCTTATCTTGATCCATTTTGCACAGCAGGCCTTTTGTGGAATCCTGTTTTTCAGACACTGAGGAACATTTCTATGCCATTGTCATGTTCTGAGTCTGGTTCTCTTATCAGCTTGGTGCTCTGCTGGGTGCACCTCTAAGTCCTTTCTGGATTAATGAGTAACATCTTTTGCAGAATTCCTGAGACTGGGTAATGTATAAGGAACAGAAATTTATTGCTCACAGTTCTGGAGGCTGGGAAGCCAAGGGTTGAGGAGACCAGCATCTGGAAAAATCTTCTTGCTGTGTTGTCTCTTAGTGGGAGGGCAAAGAGAAAGCAAGAGTATGAGAGAGCAAGATGGCACTGAACTTACTCTTTTACAAAAACCCACTCCTGGGATAATGCCATTAATCCATTAATAAGGGTGGTGCTCTCATGGCCTAAACACCCCTTAAAGGGGTCCCACCTCCCAACCTCACGACACTGGGGATCCAGTTTCCAACACATGACCTTTGGGGGACACATTCAAGCCATAGCAGATGTCATAGGAAATAGAGATTATGGAGAAAACTAAAAATAAATTAAAACATTTAAACATGTAACAAAATTTTAGACATGAAAACAATGGCTAGAAGCTTCCTATTTCCAGGTGTCCCGGAATCTCTGGCATCGGAAACCTGCTCTAGGCAGCAAGCCTTTTGCAGGATGCTGTTCCTCAGGAGCTGAGAAAGATTTCTGTGCCGTTCTAATGTTCTGTGCCGTTTGTTCTAATGTCCCGAGTCTGGTTCTCTCACCAGCTTTGTGCTATGCTGGCTGTGCCTCTAAGTCCTTTCTGGCTTAATGTATAATGTCTTTTACTTTTCTGTTTGTTTGCTTGTTTTTTTTTTTTCCTTCTAAGCTTTTATACGTTTTAGAAAAAGTATCTGTATAACTATCGGATTTTCTTTTAGTTATCAATGGTGTCTAAAAGGACTCTCCTCCTTCCACCTCCCAGCTTCTCTCTGTGTCAAGACGGTGTCAAACACATGGTCTACACTAGATCATGTTCCTTTTAAAAATCAAATGCACATAGTAAAATAGGGGGAGAATAACTATGTAATGGATGCCAGGCTACACATCAGGCAAGGGATTACTCTGTAAATGTATCTATTATTTATATAGAATACCTAGCATACCTCTAGGACTTTTGCATATTTTTATTGTTAATCCTTGTCACAGTCCAGCGTGTCGGATATTATGGTCCTGATTGTGTCCAGTAAATAAGCTTTTAGACAGGTTGTATACTTTGCCTAAGATCATACAGCTTGTATGTAGCTTGCTGGAAATTTTGAATTCAGGTTTCTTTTTCTTTTTGTTTTTCTCTTCTTTAAAAAAACCTACAGCTTTACAGTTGATATTCTTTCTATAATTATTTTATTGCTTTCTTTATACACGGATGACTTCCTCACGTGCAGACTCTTTTCTGCTTTTTCCAAGTTTCCCAAGAAAGTTCAGCACAACAGACTACATATCTATAAAAGAGTTTTGGTTTGGCTAGAAGTTATTTTTCAGGTCATATTAAAGAAGATTTTTTTTTTTTTAAACAAAGAATCACTCCTTTGTCAATGGTTGTTTGGCTTGTCTCAGAAAAGTTTCAATTGCAAGTCTTAAAAGTTTTACCAGCTCACAATCTTTTGAAGCTAGATATTCCTCTTCCTTTCCTGAAATAAATTTCTGATTGTTCTCTCTGACTCTGTGTTTTGGCTCTTTCTCCACATTCCAACGTAAGGATCTTTCTAAATCACATACTCTACTTCTTTATTTAGCTCTCATCATCTCCAGAGAATAATAACTCAGCTCTTTAAATTGGTGCCCAAGGGTCTTCATAATCTGAGTTAGACATCTCTAGCTCTGTCTCCTGCTGTTTCCCCAGTAATACTAAGCAATTGTATCTCCTTAGACACCTTTCTGCGAGCTACTCCTATGAGTATCTCATATATACTTTCATATCTCACTATCGTTAGGATGAATGTGTGTGACATACCTTATGAAGCATTTATGCATTTGAAGCACAAAAATATTTAGAGACCTTAATATTTCAAATATATACTTGTATCTTTCTTTCCTTAATTTTGTGATTATTTGTCATAAGCTTATCTTCCAATAGACTTACAGAAGATTCTATGACTCTTAGAGTTACTACACAGATTATTCAATAACAGAGATTCAGATTTATTAACTGAGAGTATCATACTGGGGGGAAAACTATCAAAATAGATTCTATTTCTGGTTCTATGGGACACCTATACCCTGCCTAATGTATTACTCTATACCTAATTGGTTTTCAAAAATATTTATTGAGTGAAACGAATTTAATAAATGTAAATTACCTGCTTTATACAAATATGTTTGAATCAAAACGGTATTACTAGATTGTGACATCTAAGCATATGATTTTTTAATTAAATGTAATTTTTTTTGAAGTTCTGGGATACACGTTTAGGATGTACTGGTTTGTTACACAGGTAAACATGTGCCATGGTGGTTTCCTGATTGTTTTTCTACTCACATTAGCTAAGTGAGTTAATAGGGCAGGATCAATCCCTAAGAATGACCTTACAAATAATGAGAATGACTGAAGAGGGTCACGTTGTTCTAAGGTCTCTACTCCAGTTATTTTTCTATAGTTACAAATATTGCTTGAGCCTTAGCATCTGGTGTCTTTAAGGATTAATACAATTGCGTAGGCTTCCCATTTCTCACAATCTCTGGTGCTTATTGTTGGAACCCAACACAAATTTATAGAATGCTGGCATAGAAAGGAACCATATAAATTATCTATACAATATATGAGCTTCATATCTTCATGCAGCACCCGTTACAAATGGTCACATAGGATCTCCTTGAACACCTGGAGTGACTAAGATTTTACTTCTGCAAAGAGTAGGCCTTTCTTATTTTTAATAGCTCTAATTATTAGGTCTTTTTCGTTTGGTTATCCTATATGTACAATTCCCTCTCACTTCCAGAAAGTAGCCCTACCTCTGTTTGTTGAACTGCACAGAAATCCAACATCCCTTCCACATGTCAGGTTTTTCTGTGCTTGAAAGTGGCTAGCACATCACCTGTATTCCCCCACGTTTCTGTGTAGTCCTGTGCAATTCCTTTAGCAGTTCCTGTTATGACTCAATCTAATTTATCACTGATTCGACTGGCACAGAGGCAAAGACGGCTACGTTCGCCTTCATTCTGAACCCTTTTATAATGTAGCCTAGGTGAAAATGAGTGTTTTGTTAACAATGACATAGTATTGATTCCTACTAAACTTGAACTCAACTACAATTCTAATTTGTTTTCTTTTATGTCACATTTTCCACATCATGAACTTCAGTTGGTTTTATTTGGCCCTAAGCATATAGGACCTTTTATATTTTGAATTTACCGTGTTGGATTTAACCTGTTATTTTCAACCTATTTATGTAGTTTTGGAATTTAATAGAGTCATTCACTGTATTAGCCATCCTCTCTTGTTTGATGTAATCTTTGCCTTTGAGAAACATGCTATCTCTGACTTTACCCAAGTCAGTGACAAAACTACTGATCTAGTCAAGGCAAGAACAAAGCAGCAAAGAACTAAAGGCCCTTCTGTGCTTTAACATTGATCAGTTACCCAGTTTTCTTTGGCATAATCACTTAACCAAAATCATACCTATGAAGCTCTACATTAGCCAATACATGCATCTGTGGTGTGAGAAATCAAGAGCATGGTTGCCTTTGATGGTGCGGCTGGGGAGAAATTTTGGGGTAAGTGACTGTGAAAGAGCAGAAGAGAGCTTTCTAGGGTGATGGAAATTTCCAGTAACTGGTTTGCATGTGGTTCATATGGTATATGCCTTTATGAGAACTATGCAAACCTTTCATTTATGATCTGTGGATTTCACTGTAAGTAAATTACATCTCACTTATAAAAACAGCATGCACATTCATTTATTACTGCCATTACCAACTATTAATCATTGAAGATCAGTTCTGCAAATTGAAATATTGAGATTTGGAATATTAAGATGACTTTGTCAATATTTGACAGTGATGAAATCCAAAATAAGATGCAGAACACAGCCACTATTTTATGTGAATTGCTTTTTCAATTCATCCTTTGAATAACACTTCTTTAGTGTGTGGGATGTAAAACAGTTTTCTTCTAAGTAGTCTACTTGATATTCAATAAAAGAGGGATAATAACATTACTACTCTTTGGTTACATGCTTTTGGCTGGTTTTTATTGTGTTCTATTTCTAAGCCCTTGGAAACTTGGAATCTGTAAGCAGTCTATTAATACACTGTATTCAGTGGTGTTTTATTTAGAATGAAGAAAATTGGGTATCATATTATCTGCTTCTTCCATTAAGTGTTCTTTATTAAACACTCTTCTGAGGGACATCTACATTTAGTGTCAATATTGCGTTTCAGTCATACTGTATTATAAGACATTATGAACTATAATTATATGATAGAACCACATATTCATTAGTAAGGCAGTGACCACTATAATGGAACATAATTAAATGGAGAAGAGCTGTTTTTCAGAGGTGTAGTGAAAGCATGCAGATGTCCTCTACTTTTCATTTTGAAAGTAATACCTTACAATTACATGGTACTTTTTATTGTTCATGGCTTTTTTTTGCACATATTATATAATTTTATTCTTACAAGAAGGCCCAAACTATTTTATAGGATTGAGATTTTGAACATAGGATGATGACATGATTTGACAAAGATCACACTTCTGTAATCTAAATCTTTCACTTCATTCAAAACCTCGTTAAAAATTGTGTATCCTCTGTGAAGCTGTCCTTCACTGCCCTCGCTCTTAAGATAATTTCCCAATTAAAAAAAAATCCTAAGCAATTTCGTAGGCTGTCCATACTGTACTATTACCATCATATCTGTCTTGTACGTGTTCTTAATTTTTTTATGGACACATTTGATGTTTTCCTGACCATATTGTAAATTCTTCTGCTTTTCTTATGTCTTCCCACCTGAGATGTCCCTGCCAGATGAACATTAGGTACTTTATGAATACTTTCCGAACAAGGGCTGCCCCTAAAATTAAGTTGTATAATATAAGAAAAATACCACTAGTAGCATGTGGCACATCATATGTAATAAAAGCTGGTTGGGTAAAATCACTTGAGAATAATGTGAGCAAATTTATTATATGGTTAATAGAAATTCTACATTTTCAGAACACAGTTTTAATTGGAATCTTTTCTTTCTGTAATTGCATTAGGGCTTTCTGAGTTCTAGTATAAAATTTTTAGAATTTTGTAAAGTCTGTTAGTGAACCAACGTGGTGTGGGAAAACATGATTCATGTTGAGATCAGTTGACCTGTACTTGAGACTCTGCCACTTCCTGGCTTTGTAAACTGGGATTCGCCTCCCAACCCCCACCATGCTGTGAGGCTCCAATGAGGTGTATGTGGCCTGTGGTCTAGCAAGGTACATACAATATGATAAGCCCTTGATAAAGACAGCTTTCATTATTTTCCCTTATCTCATTGGTATCCATTTTATTAATTTCTTCCTTTTAATACATTTTTAAGTAATATGAAATTATGTATGCTTTTTGAAGAAAGAGAGAAGTATAAAGGAAAGTAAGCAAAAACTCAACTTGATGAAAGATGAAGTACCTTTAATTTAATGAGATCCAACTTTTTATATAAACCTTATTAAAATAAGTCATTCTCATTTTTAATAGTTCATTTTATTATCCAATCTTTGTTATTCATGCGTTAATTTGACAAACATTTATTAAATGAGAGTTGGGCATCAGACACTATTCCGGATGTTGGAAAAAGGTAGACTCCCTGTCTTCATGGAACTTGTGTTCTTTTATGTTGTTGGAGAGGAGGACTACAGTAAACACCCAGACAAATGTATGATATGATGTGAGAGAGTGTTAATGCCCTGACCGAAATTTAAAGGGGGTGCATGGATTAAGAGTGATGGAAGCTCTTCAGAGAGGGTGACCAGAAGAGGTCTACCTAAGGAGGTGACATTGCACCACAAATCAGAAAGGAGTGAGGGAGCAAGTTGTGTGACCGTCTGGACACAAGAACGCAAGGCAAAGGTACAGGAAGTTCCCTGTAGGTTCGGCACATGGAATAAAAGCCATGCATGTATGTATGTAGAACTATCTAGCTATCTAGCTTTCCAAAATACCGTGATCTTACTTGGAATTGGGAGGGCTGGTTAGATAAAATTGCTTTCTCCGGCTGTTTAATCTTGATCTTCTCCTTAACCTGGGTTGCTACCATTTTACCTACTGCTCTGTGGTTAGTAGCTTAATTAAGGCTTTGATCTTATGCTAATATTTTTTTTTTCTTTGCATACAGAAAAGTCTTTTTATAACCCAGACCCTTAACCACTGGGAGGAAGCACTGCTCCAGAGAATGTTTGAAATAGAAAACTGCTCTAGTTCTAGAAAGTAAAGACATTTTCCAGCAAGGGCAGGTTTAAAAGGAGCTGCTAAGCTGGGATGGGAAATAGGAAGACTTCCAGAGTCATGTCTTTATGGTGGAACATCATTCGGTTTCAGATGAGTTATTATAACAGCTGATGGATTTATTCAAATCCACTATAAAAATATGTTTCAGGCAAAATAATAGTTTTTGGATTATCCATTTTTGGCCTCTATTATCATAGAACATTGAGCTGATTTTAGTAGTCACAGAACAATTAAATGGCTGTGAACAATTATTCACAAAACTCTGAATCAAATGTGTCTGTTATCTCTTATAAATGCTGAGAATGTTTCAGAAATGTCTGATATCTAAACAACAAGAAAATTCAAATTACCATTTTCTTATATGTTCATAAGAGAAAAGCATTTCTAATAAAAAGAAAGAATAAATATAACTTTAAATAAAGTAAATACCAACATACTTAAGTAAATTTCAATCAATATTCTGTTAAATCTCTTACACCTGCTATAAATTCATGTAACTGCTAGTGCTTGTTGAAACCAATAGTGTGATCACCACAATAAAATTATTTCTGAATAGGGCAAAATTAAATTATGGTCAGCACAGCTGTCGTGTTAGGTTGGTTAATTCCTTATTGCTTTTTACTTTCCTGAAATGGGCGATAGAAACTTGGCTCACTGGAACAATCAAAGAACAAAGCAACGTATTCCCCAAGCATTCCCAGTTACCACTCTCAGTATGCATTTGCTATACCTGTCTTTTAGATTTTTTTTCTTGAGGGAATTAAGGTTAGTAAAAATATCTATGTAATCATATAATGAAAGAACCTGAAAAGTTGACCAGTCATTCTTTCTAAGCAGTCCCTTCCTTTTTTTATTTTTATTTTTTTTATTTTTATAGAGATGAAGTCTTGCTCTGTTGCCTGGGCTGGAGTACGGTGGTGCAATCTCAGCTCACTGGAACCTCTGCCTCCTAGCTTCAAGCAATACTCCTGCCTCAGCCTCCTGAGTAACTGAAATTACCGGCACTCACCACCATGCCCGGCCAATTTTTGTATTTTTAACAGAGACGGGGTTTTACCATGTTGGTCACGCTGGTCTCCATCTCCTGGCCTCAAGTGATCCACCTGCCTTGGCCTCCCAAAGTGCTGGGATTACAGGCATGAGCCACCGTGCCCAGTGTTTCCTTTCTTCTTACTTTGTACTAAGCAAAGATGACTTCCATATTTTCAAATTATCTCAATACACTTTGTACACAAATGCCAATTCTGGCTGCTGGGTTTATGTAAAAGACACAGAAAAGCTGAATTTGTAAGCATTAGGTTGTTCAGAGAATTTATATTATAGTAGGCTTTTTCATTGAATACTTTCTAGTCAATATTAACTAATTATGGTTGAGAGGTAGTACAATTTCTTGTTTTGCAATGTTGAGGATTAATCACCTCTGATTTATCTCAACAGTTTAGAATTAGAAGTTTTTCTGTGGAGGAATGGATACTAGAAGCTTTGCATGGCTGTGATTTATGTAGTGTCTGACTTCATGTTTTTCAAGCTGTAATAGTTCACAATCTTAGCACTTCTCATCATCACCAAGCAAATCCAGAAAATACAGCCTTTTTAATTTGAGGCCTCTAAGCTGGCTGTACATGGAAATGTCAAGTGAGGTTTGTGGCGACCACGTTCCACAGGCATCTGAGAATGTGGTATGACTGAGTGAACCCTCCCATTTCATTGACGACATGTGTTACAAATTACTATGGATCTGGCCTCTGGATTTTAATTCCTTGGTGACAGGATCTATATCTGGGGGAAAGAATTGTCTGGGCTAACTTTCTGTGTAGTAATCATTTGGATTAAATGATTATTTTCCATTCAAATCTAAATAAGATGCAGACACTGTGGGTGCCAAGGATTTGTGTGTGAATCAGGGATAAGAATAACAAAGGAGCCTGTTCTGTATTAGTGGTGAGAAAGCATCTCTTGGAGGCAAACACGTATACGTACTTGAATCAAGTCTCGGATAAAGGTAGTGGTTGAACATCGATGGCTCAAAACCGTTGCCAACAACCAGATGTGCCTCCCTGCAGTCCATGTAACGAGCAGGGGGAGGGATGTGGAAATACTCAATTGCTGTGATTGTTTAAGAACCACAGACAATGAAGCATTTTGCCTCAAGGCTATTCTGATAGAAAAGAGGGGCTGACTCAAATCCTGTTGCCTCAATTTTGTCCTAACTTGGAAGTTACCCTTATATATACATTTTATCGTGTTTTTTGGCTTATGCAACTAGCAGTGTAATAAAAGGTCTCAGACCTTCAAAATGAAAACTTCTGCCTGGAATATGCCACTTTAGGAAAAATTTAACTTCTTTGTGCACTCTAAGATGTATTATTGAAGCATTACCCTCTTACACTTAAATTGATTCCATATCTAGATAAGATAATGAATTTTCAAAGGCATTTTACCTTTCAGCAATGTACAGATAATAGTTGTTACCAGTGGCTTAATGGTAATTGTGGTCTGGACCATTCAGATTCTCTTGTCATCTTTTATATATTTTCTTTTTATTTGTTTGCCTTTCGATCCTGTAGGTATTACCATGGTTTACATTCTTCTCTTAGAGCTGACAGGTTTTTTTTTTTCTTTTTTTAATAAAAATCTCATCCCATCTTATTTCCATTTCCCCTTCTCTTGGTTTACGCCCTGAGACACTGAGGGAAAGGAAAATTCTTAGCCAGATTCTTAGGCCTTAGCTTAAGGCAGAGCTCCATGAACACCCACGAAGCAAAGGCCACTGTTCGGAAAGGAATGGAGACAGCCATTCTTTTGCATCCTTATTGCTTCTTGTAGGACCTTAGAAGTGAGAAGCAGCAGTCAGGCTGGAGAACGTAAATTGTCATAGTGTCAAGGAGGATCCTTGGATACAGCTATTTGTGGTCAGTGTAAGGAACGTGTGCATGATACGAATGATGACATTTTATCAGCAAATAAATAAAGGAGAAGCCAAATTCAGGAAGAGACGGAAAGAGCATGATCCCTCATTGAAAATGATCATGTTTGTCACTAGCTTGTTTCCATAATCACCTCAAACATTATTGCTTTCTGTGGATTTTGAGTAATGGTTTTCTATTCAAATTGGATGAAGAAATGGGAAGTGTATTGGCTAATGTATATGTCTTCCCCAGATGAGACTGTTTCTTCTTAAAATAAAGGTAACAATCCCCCTCACAAGCTCTTTTTATAAGTGTTGTGAAAGGAAAGCTAAAAAATCATTAGTTTGAGGATTGGATTATGATGCTAGAATTCAACATGTAAGTGTTTTTATGCAATCTTTGTATCCCCACTTGCAACTAACTTTATCTTGGCAATTAGTAATCTTCTTTTGCGTTATTTTAAAAGCAAGGGCCTATTGGTATGACAGTTAGTAGAACATACTGTATTACAGAAGAACCTGATTTGGATGCTAGAGCAACCAGCTCACCTTTGGTACATGATTTGAAAGCATTTTCTGAGAAAGGAAAACTTCCATTTTGAAAAGTTGTCATTTTGAAACATATCTGCAGTATCTTAATTTTATCTGTAAAGAAAGAGCCCAAACAATGCTGATGCTATTCTGTCTTATCCTGAATCCTTTTCCTGGCTGCTTTTCAGTGTGTTTGTGACCAACCGAATTTTATAGTTACATGTTCTCCAGGGGTTGTGTGTGTTGACTTACGGCATTTTCTCGTGTCAGGAAACAATGTGATGAGAACCATTCATGGGGTGGGAGAGATGATGACCCAGATGGTACTCAGTAGAGGCTCCATCTTCCCCATGAGCGTGCCAGATGTGCCACCCAGCATCCACCCGAGCAAGCAAGGGAGCCCCGCTGAGCATGAGGATGTGACTGTGATGGACACCAAGCTGAAGATCATTGAGATTTTGCAGGTGTGTTGCCTAACAGAAGCTAGGTGACAAAGATGTGATTTTGCTTATTGGTTTAACTTCTTACCCTTTTTGTTCCAAATCACTGTGTAAATATTCTGAAATGCAATCGATATAATTTTATTTTTTTAAAGTTAATGACAAACCTGGTAAGAAATATCACAGACACTATTTAACATATGAATCACATTTGTCCCTTCCCATTAAATATACTAATGATAATATCTAACAATTGTGGGGTGCTTTGAGGTTGATAAACTGCTTTCATGTGTATTAAAAAAAAAGTTAATATTGACCTTGATTGAACTTTACCTTCATTTGAGAAGGATTTCAGAGCAAACAAAGTTATTGATTCATTTCCAGCTCTTTTCCTATTTGTAATTGAATTGAACATATGATTCTGTATATCCAGATTTATTGTTTTAGCAAGAAACACAAATAAAATTTTGTTTCTTATTAACAAAAATTGTTAATCATTGGTTTTGGTATTTTATATGTGACAATATCTCTCTGTTTTTGTTTCTGAAGGACAAGGAATAACTAGAAAAAATTAACCTAGTGTAATGCCTAATTTTAAGAATTTAAAGGAGATAAATTATTATTCCATGCCCATTGGTTTAGTGAATAGACTTCCCATTACTATAGCTATGAATTCTTAGCAGTTTGTAAGTTTGAAAATAACTTTTTTGATACCTTAATTATAGCATTTATTCCAGATTTGGAGAATGGAGTTTGACGTTTCCAAGTACCTATTAGGAATCTGGGTACAGTTTACTGTGTCTTTTATCATAATTTAATATAGACCGAGCTACCAGAAGTGGGTTAGTAGTCCTGGAAGGGTCTGTACGTTGTTCATTTAAAGTAATTAGATTTATAATCATAAAAGGTTTCACAGTTCCTCTAGGAATTCCAAAGGCTGAATCCTGAGAAATATTGGCAGGCCTCCCAATGCTGTGTTCATGACCCTGAAAAATCGTTTAAAGTTTTCCTGTTCTTAATCTGAGAAAGGTAGCGATCACCTGACCCGTGGACCTACTGAGCCCCAGCTTACCGTCACCCGACTCATGGGACAAGCTCTAAAATATGTGACCTCATTTTAGCCCACATTTACAGAAAAGAAGCATTAGAAAAACAATCTCCAGCAGCTAAAAAATGATGAGATGGAGCTTCTACGGCTTGGCAGTCTGGGGCTGATTCATTTCTGCAGCATCTCCTTGAACCGCTGTTCACTCTGATTTTCTGTCCCTGTGTCTGGGCTGGCTTCACCATGCCCGTATGCCTGAATACTGTTTCTGAATGTGTCTTTCTTGGAATAGCTCTTCGAGAATTTCTTTGTAGCCCCACTCCTTGGTGCTACAAGGACTTCAAGGTCCTGTGCCTTGTGCCACCTCCTCTCTTCCTCTGGGTCTTCTTTTTTTTTTTTGTCCCCCATCACTTTGTAGATCTCTCTCTGTCCCTCTCTTTTCATTTCTCTCTCATTCTCTCTCTTTCTATTCCTGGCCCTCTCTTAACTCTCTTTCTCTGCCTTTGTTTTTATCCTTCACTTTCCTCCTTTCTTTCTACTTTCCACTTGTTTTTCCTGAGTAGGCATATTAGAGAATGAAAGTTTTAATTTTGATTATGTTTATGGAATACAATGCTGCATGTAAACATCATCAACTGAAAGTTGGTGTTTCATTTGTTTATGATTTATCCTTTACTTTTAAAAATAGGATTTTAAACACCCTTCCCTGTGAAGCACCTGCAGTCCAGCTCTGCCCCCTGCCTTCTGCTCATGGCTACCAAATCCCATACCCTTTCTCAGTCCTCTTTTCCCATGGGTTATCTCCTGCTCTGCACATCCCTTTGCTACCAAGAATCAGTTCAACCAATATGTGTTGCAGCCCTCACCACACGTTACTAGGAGTCTCTGGTGTTTGCTTTCCCCTCTAGACCGTAAGTTCTTGAAAGGCACGATTGAGATCCTTGGCACCTTTTCCTGCCCTTGGTGCCTTCCTCAATACCTTGTTTAATACATGTCTGGTGAATTAACCAGCTGAGTACAGCTGACATGGAGGAAGTTTCCATAAAAAGCATAAAAGTCTAGCCAAGGTGGGGCGGTGAAGAGAGAGAGAGAGAAAGAGAGAGAGAGAGAGAGAGAGAAACTGAGACAGACAGAGGACAGAGAGAGGGAGGGAGGGAGGAAAGGAGGGAGATTGATTCAGGTTATGACTGGGGAACCAGTGAAAGCTGCATTAAAAAAGAATTTAAACTGGACCTTGGAGAATTTTTTTTTTTTCTGAGACAGGATCTTCCTGTGTCACCCAGGCAGGAATGCAGTGGCACAGTCTTGGCTCACTGTAGCCTTGACCTCATGGGTTCAAATGTTCTTCCACCTCAGCATCCATGGTAGCTGAGATTACAGGCGTGCACCACCATGCCTGGCTAATTTGTTGTATTTTTGTAGAGATGGGGCTTCGCCACGTTGCCCAGGCTGGTCTTGAACTCCTGGGGTCAAGCGATCCCCCATCTCAACCTCCCAAAGAGCTGGGATTACAGGCATAAGCCACTGTGCCTTGACAGAGGATATCTTAACATGTAATTATTATGAAGTGGAGGAGAATATTCAAAGTAAAGTGGACACTGTGAGCACCCGTGTGGAGCCAAGAGTGGAAGTGCAGGCACTCCAGTGCTGTTAGAATGGGAGAGAGGATGAGAGAAGAGGCGTAGGAGGGAGGGATGGGACACAGGTGGTTTGGATAGAGATAAAGTTAAATGATGCCTTGAAATGCCAATCTTCCTAAAACTTGGGTGACCACAAAAATGTGACACTTTTGAGAATGTAGGGGCACCATTAATAATTATGCTGAAACAAAAGGTTAAATAGGGCCTATCTCAGGCAGACAGGGACAGATGGCACCTATGTAAAAACCTCTCCTTTGATCTGCAGCACATCTCAGCTTTTTCTTCTTTGATTTCTGTTGTATTTAGACCATATGATTTAGCTCTCAATAGTTTCCTAATTATGCTAACAGTGCTATATTTTTTCCCCCAACTCGACTATTGGCTTTTTGAGGGCAGTAGGCTTCACCTGTTTGCATTCCCTGTGGTACCTAGCACAGTCTGGAGCCTTGCTAGGTACTTAGTTTCTGTCCATGCATCCATGAATGAGAACAATGACAGCAACCCAAACCCAAGAAAATGCAAATACCAGTGAGGAAAATCCATGGTATATAGATGCTGGTACTTCAACTGTCCTTTTAGAACCTGGCTTTAGGACTGATCATGGTATAGTCACAGTCATACTGTTGTAGCTGAATTCTTGCCCTACTGTGTAAGAATGAGGGTCACACCTCCAACAGTCTCCTCCCAGAGACAATGGCACTCTGCAAAGTGTTCAGTGAAATGACATCATCATTACTTCTTCATCCAGACCCCCACGGTGCCACTAGCTGGAATATTCAGAGAGCAATCATAGGGAGTCAAATGTTCTTTCCAAAAATGGCTTTGGGATTTTACTGACATTAGCTAGTGGAAATGAGTTCCCTTACTTAGTCTGAAGGCTGACAAGCATGTGGCAACTGGTGTTAAAATCTTCTAACTAGTTCCTTCGAAAGGTTGGTACTTCCACTGGTATTGGTGTGTCGTGAATTGCATTTTTAAATGCTATGCTAATGAAAGAAATTTATGTTGTTCTTAATCTTTCTTATAGTTTATCCTGAGTGTCAGACTAGATTATAGGATCTCATATATGCTGTCGATATATAAGAAGGAGTTTGGAGAGGACAATGACAATGCAGAGACATCTGCCAGTGGATCTCCAGATACTTTACTACCATCAGGTATCTCTTTGTGACAATATTTATTCTTTGTATTTTGTTCTTCTGAGAACTTGAAAGTACCTATCATATTTTAAAACATAATTATATTTTTTGTGCTTTTATTTTTTATTTTTTTATTATAATTCAAGTTCTGGGATACACGTGCAGAACGTGCAGGTTCATTACATAGGTATAGACGTGTCATGTTGGTTTGCTGCATCCATCAACCTGTCATGTACATTTGGTATTTCTCCTAATGCTATCCCTCCCCTTGCCCCCCACCCCCTGACAGGCCCTGGTGTGTGATGTTCCCCTCATGTATCCATGTGTTCTCATTGTTCAACTCCCACTTATGAATGAGAGCATGTAGTGTTTGGTTTTCTGTTCCTGTGTTAGTTTGCTGAGAATGATGGTTTCCAGCTTCATCATATTTTTACGAGACAAAAATGTAGATATAATCTCCACTAATGACATCAAAGAACTGAGACAGATGATGAAATAACTCTCTGAGAATGGTGTGGAGGGTGTTTGCTGTTGTTTGTCGCTAACTCCTATTAACGCCTTTTCCTTTGTAATCTTCAGGACTCTATAAGATAGATGCACTGTTCATTGTGTCATTTTACAGAGGAGAAAACCAAGGTCAGAAAGGTTAAGTTACTTGCCAAAGGTCCTGAAGGTAGTGGCACAAGGATTCTCTCTGAGGTCTCTCCAGCTCCAGAGTCCAAATCTTTCCAGCATCATGATGTTTTGGTGAAAACCCAAGAGAAGTTTTTCTGCCTGGATCAAAGAGCAGTGTGAACTGTAGTTATCAGAAGGATAGGGGTTTTGAAGAGAAGCCATTGCCAGATCCAAGAATAAAGACATGGCATTCCCCAAAGACCTGAATGTGGTTGTTGGTATCATTTTGTGTGTGTGGATTTTTTTTAAATTTACTTTGTATGGTTATAAACTGGAACTATATTTCAATTTTCATATTTAAAAAGTGTAAAAATGCAGCTAATTTATCTCTGAGCATTGGAGCATAACAACAAAAGAGCACAAATATGATTGTAAAAATTTTGTGACTATTGAAAGGACTTTAGAAAAACTAAGAAATATTAAATTACCATTTTTTTTGGACAGGTCAGGCCAAGTCATTGTAGGCTGAAAAGTATGTCTTATTGAAGATTTAGCCAGCTAATGGAATTCTTTTCCTGAGAATAGGATTTGTACACAGATGTGAAACTTCCTTCTAACTGCCACCAATGTGACATTAGGAACTCTCCCCTATTCTTCGTCCATCAATCAGTTAGGAATGATTCAGTGATTACAAGCATGTAGTTAAAATGGATACTAGACCAACTGTCCTGCTGTCTGAATCATTAGTCCCATCAAAAGGCAGCACGCCTCTGCAGAAGGACTTGAACATGCCTAAGCAAGACTTCTCTCCCGGCACGTTTGCAATGGTGTTGTTTTTCTACTTCTCAGAAGTGTAGAACCCCAAAGGGCTATTTCCAGGAATGATATGGCAGAACCAGAAAGTCTTGCTGGTGATTGCATTGACAGGAGCATAAAAATTATTGAGTCCCAGAGGCCAGGCTTCTGGAAACACGAGCTTTAAGTGTTAGTAAAGTATCAGAGGGAAAGTCCAGGGGCACCCCAGAAAACCCTTTCTCTCTAATTTACTTGATCTCTTTCCTTTTTTTGTACCAGTAAGGGATACCTTTCAGGGAGAATTGTTTTTCCATTTTTATATCTTACCGTGTTTCTTTTTATGCTTTGGAGATGACAAATAAGTGGTGTATTTTATCATTTAAACATGTTACCTTGGCTATGTATGGTGGCTCACACCTGTAATCCCAACACTTTGGGAGACTGAGGGGGGTGGATTGGTTGAGCCCAGGAGTTTGAGACCAGACTGGGCAACATGGCGAAACCCCATCTCTACAAAAAAATACAAAAAAATCAGCCAGTACTGGAGGCACAGGTCTTTGGTCCCAGCTACTCAGGAGGCTGAGGCAGGAGGATTGCTTGAGCCTGGAAGGTCGAGGCCGCCGTGAGTTGAAGTTGTGCCACCGTACCCCAGCCTGGGCAACAGAGCGAGACCCTGTTTCAATAACAAACAAACAAATGAAAAACCCCATGTTATCTTAGGAAGGATATCTTCAAAATGTTACTGGTGTGGGACAGTAAGGAATCATGATTGGTTCACATAGAAAAAAAAAATGCCCTTTCCCACAAGAAAAAGGGATGGAATTTTAGTACTAGTAAGCTTAGGTAAAAAGACCATGGTATTTGGAAATAACCATATAATAACAAGGCTCATCGTATGTATATTTTGATTCTTTAAATAATCATCCTCCCATGTTATCACTCATTTAAATTATATGTAAGTGTGTGCATATATGTGTATAAATGATCTATATATACACACACACTTCTCTAGATAAGAGGCACCTTTGTAACTGGTGCTTTCTGATCTTTTAAACATATTTTTGATTACAGCAATACATTAGTTTAAAACATAGTTTACATTAAAAAATTACATTGATGTCTTAGTGGAACTATATTGTGATTTTTTTCAAACTGTCAATTGACTTAAATTTTTTTAATTTTTAATTTTTGTGGGTACATAGTTGATGTATGTATTTGTGGGGTATATGGAGTATTTTGATACAGGTATACAATGTGTAATAATCATATCAGGATAAATGAGGTTACCTCATTTATCATCACCTAAAGCATTTATCATCACCTCAAGCATTCATCTTTTGTGTTACAAATAATCTAATTATAGTCTTTTAGTTATTAAAAATGTACAACAAATTATTATTGACTATAGTCACTCTGTATACTAGATCTTACTCATTCTATCATGCTATATTTTTATAACCGTTAACCATCCCCACTCCGCCCACCCCAGTACCTTTCCCAGCCTCTGGTAACTATTATTCTACTCTCTATCTCCATGAGTTCAGTTGTTTTAATTTTTAGCTCCCACAAATGAGTGAGAACATGAGAAGTTTGTCTTTCTGTGCCTGGCTAATTTCGTTTAACAAAATGATCTCCAGTTCCATCCATGTTGTTGCAGATGACAGGATCTCGTTCTTTTTTTTTTTTTTTTTTTTTTTAATGGCTGAATAGCACTTCATTGTGTCTGTCTATCACACTTCTTTATCCATTTGTCTGTTGATGGACACTTAGGTTGATTCCAAATCTTAGCTATTGTAAATAGCGCCTCAGTAAACATGGGAATGCAGATATCTCTTTGATATACAAATTTCCTTTCTTTTGCATATACGTCTAGCAGTGGAATTACTGGATCAATTTTTAGGTTTTTTTGAGAAACCACCAAACTGTTCTCCATAGCAGTTGTACTAATTTAGCTTCCTACCAACAGTGTACGAGGGTTCCCTTGTTTCCAGATTCTCACCAGCATTTATTATTGCCTGTTTGTTGGATAAAAGCCATTTTAACTGGGATGAGATGATATCTCATTGTAGTTTTGATTTGTATTTCTCTGATGATCAGTGATGTTGAGCACCTTTTCATCAACCTGTTTGCCATTTGTATGTTTTCTTTTGAGAAATGTCTATTCAGATCTTTTGCCCATTTTAAAATCAGATTATTAGTGTTAATTGACTTTTGGGAGAATAAAGAAATTAAGACAAAAATATTTTCACATCAATTGGTATTAATATGACTATTATGGCTCCTAATTAAAATAGGATAAAGAAGAGATTTTACCATTTATTTTTGCAGCTATTGTTCCTGATATAGATGAAATTGCAGCTCAGGCAGAAACTATGTTTGCGGGAAGGTATAGTAACATTTATATATCTTTATCTTACTTGTGAATAAGATTTTACTTAGAATTCTGTTGATACTTTGATATTGCTCACTGTATATCTATTTATTTTTAGACCCTCTATTGTTGCTAACATAATTTCTGCCAGAAATGAAGCTGCTAATTTACTCTAGAGGAGAAAACATAGCTTTTCTTTAGGTCAGGTGAAAAAAAAAAGGACAAGAGAGATGAGATCAGTGTATTGAACTTTCCTCTGAATTCTTTGCTTTTCTTTTCTCAAATAATGACAGCGCAAGAATGCCCTTTAACTCCCCTGGTATAAATATCACCGCATCTTGTAAAACATTGCTTCCCTGAATCTTAGATATTTGAGGCAAGAAAGTAACTTCTTTAATGTTATTATCATTAACTTTATATGTGAGAAATAAAGCTATTTTCTGCCAGTTGGAAATACCCATGATTAAATAAAACAAGACACCTTTGACATGACTAGCCTCCTTTGCCATCAGGAATCCTGCCATTTATTGTTTTAATATTGTTTCTTTCTTCTTCAGAAACGAAATTAATAGCAATCAAAAAGAAAAATTAAAACGTTTAAGCTACAAATTATTAAGCTTCTGGTGCTCATTTTTATTACAGACCTGACCTGAGAACCTAAAAACAATCTGTACAGTAGTCTTTCCTTATCTGCTAGGGATACATTCCAAGACCCCCAGTGGATGCCTGAAACCACAGCTAGTATCAAACCCTGTATACACTGTGTTTTTGCCTATATATACAGACTTATGATAAAATTTAATATATAAATTAGGCATACTAAGGGATTAACAACGTAACTAATAATAAAATAATTATAACAATACGCCAGCATCACCACTCTTGCACTTTGGGACCATTATTAAGTAAAATAAGGGTTACTTGAACAAGCACTGTGACCCTGAGACAATCACCTGATAACTGAGACAGCTACTAAGTGACTAATGAGGGGGGAACACGTACAGCGTGGAGATGCTGGTGAAGGGGTGATTCATGTCCCAAACGGGACAGGCAGGATGGCACAAAATTTAGAACTCGTGAATTATTTATTTCTGAAGTTTTCCGTTTCATATTTTAGGACCATGGTTGACCATGGGCAACTGAAACCACAGAAAGTAAAACCACAGATAGAGTTGGGGAGGGTAGTGGGGGCGACTACACTAAGCATCTTGTTGCAGTTTGTGGTGTTGTCATTGGAAAGACCAACAGGAATTAAGAATTAGGGGCACCAAAAAAGGATTTTTATCTCTAGTGAACATTTAGTTTAGTTTTGTTGTTGTGTTTTCCTATTGAAGAATTTCATTATTCCCTAGGAGAATGAACCAGTATATGATTTCACCTTGAAATAGATGGACCTTTTGTTCCAGTGGAACCTCACCCAGAATCCTCCTACGCCACACCCGTGGCTGCGCTGGTGATGGTTCACGCACATGCATGCTGGCCTTCCCCACTTCTCCCCACCTGTCATGTAGGGGTCTGTAGGGCCCCCGGGGAAATCAGTCATTGGTGTACATCCAGCCTAGCACAGCTCCTCCCATAAATGCTTTTGGATTGACGCAGATGCCCATTTTTTGTCTATGCTGAGGTGACCAACTCATCCCAGTTTGCCTAGGAACCCGTGAGTCTTGGATAAACCAGGAGGTTCGATCACCCCTGCTTTCATGGACAGACACAAGCTTTTCTTTGTGATTGTTTCCTCATCAGTTACATGAGGGAAACAAAGAAAATCTTTTCCTGTTCACTTCCTAATTTGGAAATACAAATGATATACCTCTGAGAATATGTATACAATTCTAATACTGAAGTGTAGATGTTATATAAATGAGTCACTTTAGAAATATTTTTGGTTCTATAGAAAGGAAAAAAACCCAGTTCAACTTGATGATGAAGGAGGCAGGACATTTTTACGGGTCCTCATTCATCTGATCATGCACGACTACCCGCCTTTGCTGTCTGGAGCCCTGCAGCTGTTGTTTAAGCACTTCAGCCAGAGGGCGGAGGTTTTACAGGCATTTAAGCAGGTAAGATTGAAGGGCCCTCAATGCATTCAAGGTAAAAGCTCTGAAAGTGTTAATAACATCCAACCTGACTTCATGGCTGCAGAGGTAATGACACTGTGTGGCTTTTCCTGGAGACACTTTCTATTTTTAAACAGAGACATGGCCTTGTCTATGCCAGGACGTGATCTATTTAGAAGGCATTCCCCACAAGTGATTTTTTAGTTAATATCTTTAAAACAAATGAAAGGCACCAAGATTTGGGAAGGCATTGGGAGATAATAACATGTGAGGAATTTTGTTACCACTGCTATTATTTTATCCTTAAATTTTACTGATGAATTTGGGTAAGAGCACCAATAGCCCTGAAATAATTATTTTGTGATTGAAAACTGCATACATCCAAAAGAAAGGAACTGGTATGGATCTAATCTTTTTCTCTGTGGTCTTTGAATAAGACATCAATCTTGAGATTATTAATTAGTAATACTTAAGTGCTTACATATGTTTCACTATTTATTTAACATAATAGGGTATTGATCATTTAGGCAGTTTTACAGGAATATGTTAAAAGAATATGAAATAAAAGGGTAGTTCTATATTAAATACATATATGTATATGTCATATAATACATGAAAATTATAAGAAAATAAAAACTTGTATGATGAGGTTTAGATTGTGTCTATTGATATTTTCTCCCACTTATTTTTGTTTGTCTCTTCTCAAACAGATAGAGTCTCAGAAAAATTAACTTCAGCAGTGAAAATAAAGTTAGGGTGTCTTTTAATATTAAATCACTTTGAAAAGTTTTGCTAGGGCTCACTTAAAAAATTCTAATATGTGAAAATACTGGTTAAAAGTTCACACTTACTTCCAGGTAGGTTTTCATAGTCAATAGACATCTAAAATATTCATAAATGTTCTAGAAATAGTGAACGTCAACTAAGAGATTGAAATTATTCTGTTTTAGGTGCAATTACTGGTGTCTAATCAAGATGTAGATAACTACAAGCAAATCAAGGCAGATCTAGACCAGCTTCGACTGACAGTGGAGAAGTCTGAGCTATGGGTTGAGAAGAGCAGCAACTATGAGAACGGAGAAATAGGGGAAAGTCAAGTGAAAGGCGGTGAAGAGCCAATTGAGGTTCGTTTCAAGATCTATTTTGAAATACTCCAAATGATATCTTTTAAGTCAGATATGTGACCACATGCTCTACAATCAAAATTGTTCATAAAGAAAAATTCTGTTTTGAGCAACAGAGCACAAAATTTTCATTTGCCAGGTTGTCAGTTAACTCCATAAACTGGTACTTTGCTTAGCTCTTGTCAATTTCTACCACTTCTTACCTCATCTATCTAGTGTTTCACTCTGTCATTTCCACTGTAAATTCTATAATCCAGTAATCAGGAAAATAGGAAGGAGTGGAAGGAGAAAAAAGGAGTGGACTCTGAGACCTGTGGGGAGAGGTGAATTTTTGTGGACCCTTTCGCTGTGGCCATTTTTTTGCCAACCAGTAATTAATTCCTATCATTATGCATATCCTTATATAATATATAAAAATATCTAAATAGAAGACCAATATACTTTACTGCCTGTATGAAAATACCAAAAGTCTAAAGGGTGACTGTCGTCTTCTGTTGTATTGGCTTTTTTAGTGTGTTAATTAGTTGCTGTTTTCACATTTCACTAAGTACATATGATCGCTTAAAAAATGTTAAATACTGCTTTAGTAGTCATGCTTAGATAAAGCAGACTAGTACCAATATCATAACTGTTAATACAAAAAGTTTTGTAAATGACTGTCTGGTGTTTTATATAGTTGTATTTTAATCTGCAGGCATATAAACCCTTTTGATGGGTTTACCTGCCTTAGCTTTTGTGTTTGTTGGAGTACCCAAAATATTGTGAAGTGAAAAGTGAAAACAGAGCAAGAGATAATTAGAGTAATCAAAATGCTTCTGAAATGCTTTGGAAATTTGTGACAAGCTACTGGAACGTGGGCTTCATTGCACATTCATGTCTACTGGGATTTCCTTTGCAGCCCTCACAGCCACAAGTAGATGCCCTTTATTTCCCTTTTGGCTTTTAAGTTCCACATGAGTTTATCTTGTTGGCAGAAGCTGAATTGAATTTAGGACTTCAGCTGCAGGGGAATTTGAGAAACCAGCTCTGTGATACAGAGGGACCCTCAGGGGTGGGAATGCTTGCTGAATGCCAGGTAATAATATGCATCATAGAAAGGACAATGTATAGGTTATTAGCATGGGTTTTGAAATCAGACACCCCAGAATTTGCCTCTTGGTATATGTGTGACTTTGAGCAACTTATTTTCATTCTCTAAGTTTTATTTTTATTGACTATCAAATGGATATCATCATGGTAGTTTGCTCCTGGAATTGCTGTAAAGATTAAATGAGGAAATCCTATGCACGTGGTAAGTGTGTCAGTTAATATGGCTTCAGTGGGAAAATATGAACAACATGAAAATATATACGATAAGATGACATATTACTTACCAACAAGTCAAGAAGTAAGACTCCAGCTTTAATTCCTTGCCTCAGTGTTGTCATCATCGATCAATTGGCTTAGTTTTGAAGCCAGTCTTTCTCCTGACGACATCATGGCAGTAGCGTTCTAGATGTCACATCTGTGCACGACAACATCAAGGAAGAATACATATTTCTGGGTCTCCTGTTTAGGGGCAAGGAAACCTTTCTTAGACATCCCTCACCTTATTTCATGTCTCTTTGGCCAGAACAGGGCCAGATGTTAAAACGCTATACCAGTGGAGTACAGGATTAGTTTAGATTAAGTAAAAGATGTCCCTCAAGCTAGGATACACCACCTTGAGTTACATGGGAGAAGGATAGATGGCTGAACAAAATTGGATTCTTCTAGCAGAGAAGAATAAGAAAGAATGTTGGTTAGCAACCAACAGTGTTTTTCAACATTAGCATTCAGTCAGTGTTTGTTGTAATTAATATTTGTTTTTACGTGTATCACACTGTGTTGTTTACTATGGTGGATATGGAATTATAGAGTTACAAGATCCTTGTAGGGATAATCACCTCCTATTTCCTATGTGATATATGTCTTCTCTATCTCTAAATATCTCACCTGAGTGGCGTTATTTCTTCAAACAAAGCAAACTTCTGTGGCTGGAAATTCAGTACCACCTGAGGTAGCATATTCTGTTGATATTAAGGTACAGCTTAAAGAATAGAGTATTGTCAGGAAGAAGTTGATGTGGTCCCTCCCTACATAACAGAGGAAACCACTGTCATGAATTTATCTTAACAATTTCCTTGCTTAGTAGTTTTATCATGTGTCTGTATTTCTAAAACATAAGAAATACATGAGGAATATTTATTTAGCCTATTTTGTACATGTTTTCATTGTTTATCCCTGTTGATGTATAACTGCAACTCATTCATTTTCTCTAATATATATTATTACATTTATGCACATGTTTATCCAGTTAGCTGTAGATGGACATTTGGGCTCTTTCTGGTTTGAGTGTTTTAAAAGAAAATTTGCTACTAAAAGCAGTGCTGCTGTGAAAGCTGTTGTATGTCACCTGGTGCACATGTTCGGGAGATTTTTCGGGATATCTACATAAGAGTAACACATGCAGTATCTTCCCCTCTACCAGACAATGCCAGTTGTTTTCCCTCCACTAGTGTACAAGCGCTCTCCTACTCCCCATCCTTATCATGGGTGTTTTTCTCACTTTCCCACTTTTGGTCATTGAGTACACTTGATATATTATTTCCGTTGTGATTTTCTTTTTTTTTTTTTAATTTATTTATTATTATTATACTTTAAGTTGTAGGGTACATGTGCATAACGTGCAGGTTTGTTACATATGTATGCTTGTGCCATGTTAGTCTGCTGCACCCATCAACTCGTCATTTACATCACCATTTTGCTGAATTAGTTATGAGGTTGAGTTTTTTTTATGTTTATTTGCCATTTTACTTCCTCTTCCTGTTTAGATAAAGCTAAATTCTATACAGGCAAATAGTTAATTCCTACCAATTCATGTGTACCTATTAATAAGGTTAAAAATACTCATTCAAGTCAGGTAATGCTATAAGTTCAAACTTGAACATGATCTTTTATTTATTTTTTTTCTTGCTTTATTGTGTTCATAGGATTTTCTAGTACAAGGTAAAATAGAAGTGGTAATGGCATCCCTGTCTTATTTCTGATTTTAAAGGGAATGGTTCTAATAGTTCACTATTGAGCATAATGTTTACTGTACATTCTTTTATAGATACCCTTTATGGAGGAGCACATTCTCTTCCTAGTTTACTTTTTAAAAACTACAAATGGTTATTGACTTTAATTAAATGTAATTTATGCATCTATTAAGATTATATTATTTCTTATTTAATCAGTTCACCTAAATGACATAAATCTTAAATAGAGCTTCTACCATAGTAACTTTGCATTCTAGGTTTAAAATATCTTGGTGATTTGTTTTACATTGCTAGATTCTGTTTGCTAATACTTTGTGTAGAATTTTACATCTGTGTTGCCAGTGACATTAGCCTGTAATTTTTCCTTCCTTCCTTCCTTCCTTCCTTCCTTCCTTCCTTCCTTCCTTCCTTCCTTCCTTCCTTCCTTCCTTCCTTCCTTCCTTCCTTCTTTCCTTCCTTCCCTCCCTCCCTCCCTCCCTCCCTCTCTCTCTTTTACTGTTCCTATCAAGCAGTAGTATTGAGGTTACACTAGTCCCATGAGCTATAGACTATTTCTTTTTTGTGTGTAACATTAGAATGATCTGTTCATAAATGTTTGGTAAAACCTGTCTGCAAAACTGTCTGGGCATGATATTTACATTGTGGGAACATTTTGACTACTGATTCAATTTTTTAATGATTATAAATTCATTCAAATTTTCTACTTTGAGTTAATTTGTTGTGCATTTTTCTAGCCATATATTGAAATCTTCAAATTTATTGGCATAAATTTGTTCATATTCTTTTGCTATCTTTTACGTTTCCACTGTATTCATAGCTTTGTACCCCTTTTTCATTCTTTATATGTTTTGCTATGGCTCTCTTCTTTTCTCTAGCTCTATCCAGCTCAATCTTTCCGGAGTTTTATGTACAGTTTACCCTTGAACAGTGTTTGGGGGATGGTTAGGGGTGCCAACCTCCCGCACAGTTGAAAATTTGTTTATAGCTTCTGACTCCATCAGAACTTAAGTACTAATAGCCTACTGTTGACTGGAAGCCTTACTGATAACATAGACAGTCAATTAACGTATATTTTCTGTGTTGTGTGAATTATGTAGTGTATTTTTACAATAAAATAAGCTAGAGAAAAGAAAATGTTAAGAAAATCATGAGGAAGAGAAAATATATTTGCTGTCTATTAACTGGAAATGGATCATCATAAAGGTCTTCATCCTCATCATCTTCATGCTGAGTAGGCTCAGGAGGAGGAGGAAGAGGGAGGGTTGGTCCTGCTGTCTCGAGGGGGGCAGAGGTAAAAGAAAATCTGTGTATAAGTGGACCTGCACAGTTCAAATTCATGTCGTTCAAGGTCATCTGAATTTTACTCATGTGTTAAACATAGTCTGTGTTGGGGTTTGTTGAGATTCTGGATTTGTTTGCTATTTTATTATACTTATCCTACTATACTCTATCATTTTATGTTGACAGACTTTTCGATTTAAAAAAAAATTGGTAGTATAATTTCCTTCAAAGGAGCTGCATTCCCTGAGTTTTATTTGACAAATGATATTTTTTATTTTTCAATATTAGATATTAAAATTTTTTCCATTGCGAGTTCTTTGTCTTAGAATTACTTGGAAGTGAGTTTTTAAATTTCTACATGCATAGGCAAATTTTACCTTTTTTGTTAATTGAATTCTTAATTAACTTGTGACAAGATAATTTAGTTATTATGATATCATTTCTCCAAAATTCACTGAGATTTGCTTTCCGATCCATTGTACATCCAGATTTTGTAAGTGTCCAGTGTGGCTTGAGAAGAATGTGAATGGGTGTAGGATTCTTAATAGATGACTGGCAAATCAAGCTTATTAATTGTGTTTAAATAATATATTGAATATTATTTTTATTTTCTTGACATATCAATAAGTGAGAGAGATTTGTTGACATTTCCCACTACAATGGTAGGCTTATCAATTTCCCCTTGCATTTCTATTAATTTTTACTCCACGTGGTTTGAGATTATGTCATTAGATGCCTGTAAATTTGAAATTATTATATTTTTACTGCAGAACAAAAAGGTTTATCAACTGTGAATTATTTCCCCTCACTTCTGATTATTTTATTCCATGTCTTCTGGCTTTCATTGCTGCTGTTGAGAAGTTTGCTCTGTTAAATAGTGGTGATTTAACTTTGAAACTCCAGTTAGGTGCTTGTTAAACTTTATTTGTGAATATATTACTATACAGTACATATCTGTTCATTTCCTTTTTATATTTTCTCTACCTATGACTTTGTGTGGCATATGGATAATTTCTTTAGACTCATCTGAGTCTCTCTTCAGGTCTGTCTTCTTTGCAGTTTTCTCTACCAATTTACTTTTAAACTTCAGCCACTCTTATCTTTTTCATACTTGAAATTTCATTTTTTTAAACCTGAAATTTGATTTTTTTCAAATATATTTGATCGTGCTTTGTTGTTTTCTATTTTTTTGTGATTCCCTATGACTCTTTTAGGGTCTGTATGTAATAACTCTGAGATCCGATGTACTTGAGATTTTCTTGTGATTCTCACTCATGTTGTGTTTCATTATATTTTTGATCATGTTTGATTATGTGCTCATATCTTTTTTCAAATTGACTTCATTTTTAGAGCAGTTTTAGGTTTAGAGAAAAATTACACAGAAAGCACAGAGTTCCCATATAGTCCCTCTTTTCCTCTTTCTTTTTCTCTGATTGTTAATATCTAGGATAAGTGTGATACATTCATTATAATTGATAAGCCAATATTAACACTGTATTTTTAAACTAAAACTCATTATTTATGAAGGTTCATTCTTTGTGTTGTTTAGTTATGGGTTTTGACAAATGCATAATGTCATGTATCCACCATTGCAGTGTCCAACAGAATAGCTTCATTGCCCTAAAAATTCTCTGTGCTTCACCTATTTGTCTCTCCCTATGGACCCCTGAGTCCCTGGAAACCACTGATTTTTTAAAATAATTTCTGTAGTTTTGCCTTTTCCAGAATTTCATATAACTGGAATTATACATTATGTGGCTTTTCCAGACTGATTTCTTTTACTTAGCAGTGTGTGTTTAAGTTGTTCCATGTCCTTTTGCAGTTTAATGGCTCATTTTTTGTTATTGCTGAATAATAGTCCCTTGTACTGTTTATCCATTCACCTATTGAAGGACATCTTGGTTGCTTCCAGATTTTGGCAATTATGAATAAAGCTGCTACAAACATTTGGGTGCAGGTTTTGAGCGCCTATCTTTTGACATTAGTCCTGGGGTTGATATAGGGTATGTTTTCCTCCTTAGATTATTTGTGATTGCCTTTGCCTATTGGCAGGGGGCGCTGCTAGCCTGAGACCACATTACTCCCTTCCTGTATACCTATTTTAAGGCAGGAGTCTTGGGTTTAGCTCCCCAAACTAGACACTTGCTCAGAGTTTACTTAGTCTTTGGGTTGCAGATCTAGTATTGTCATTTGCCTTCAGGGAAACTTATCTTGTGCCCTTGTTGCTTGGAGCTCTCTGATCCGGTTTCGGGTTACATTTTTCCCTTAGAAGATGGAGGGTGGGGTCTCTGGGAGCTGTCCTTTGTTTTCTATGGGACCAGAAATGCTGTGTAAAGTGTACATTTCAGTCCCATTGCTTTCATGCTCACTTGCCTTTGTGCACACTTGAATTTCTCCTTTCCGTTCTTAAAGTTTGGTATCTGGACTCAAATCTCATATTCCATTTGCCCTCAGAGAATGAACACACTTCATGAACACCCAAAAAACGGGGTGACAAAGTAGTTGATTAAATACTGAACTATGTGGTACAGAAAAAGGAGAGACCAGCGTGGGCCTGATGACTGGAAGAATGCCCCATTCCAGATTCTGCACATAGACCTATTCTGAAGGATTGGGAGGAGTTAGCTAACGTATTCAAGAATAATAAGAGAAGTAAAGTTCAAGAATAAGCGATTTGTATTTGTAATGGCTGGAAACAAGGAGCCTGTGAAGATTCTTGGGTAGGGAAGTGGGCATACTATTTTGGAAAATTTAGTCTGACAGAATCCAGAATGCTTCAGAAGAACAAGAGGCTGGCTCTTGTACAAATTCAGGTGGGAGCTTCTGAAAGCGTTCAGTAGTGAGGTAGCAGTAGAAATGTATGCAAATAGGTGGATTGGGAAGCCAGGAGAATGGTATCTATATAATGGATTAATATAAGGGGAACAAAAGTGAGAAACTATAAAGTTACTAATTTACATACAGCCAAATAATCTGTATTATGCAATAACCCAGCAGCCAAAGATAGTGGCAATGTATTGTAAACAGGATGAAATATATCACAGTATCAATGGAAACAGCCAGTAGCAGGCAGCACACACGCTAGCAGGCCAATACAAACAATACTCCTTTGTTGTTTAGTAAATCTTACAAAGGCTGTAAACACAGCACCATCAGCATTGTTCTGAAACAGCTCATAATGGTCTAACTTTGTGCCTGCTTAGATATCAGAAGACCAGATAACTTTAATGTGATTATTCATTTTGAGAATAAAAAATATCTCCATAACATAAAAGTATGAGGGAAAAAAAGTGTTTTCCCTCAGTGGTAAATTTGGTATACTCTGGTGACAATAAATATGAATTGATGGTCTGTCTACTAATCCTAACAAATCTCAGTTTATAATCCAAAATTATACCATTACCATACTTGATCTCTTATAAATAAGGAGAAGGGGATGGATTTGGTCGTCTATTAAGCCCACTGCGTCCCTAGAGCCTAGGAGCTTTATTGTCTATTGTATAGTATAGTTTTTCCCTTTATTAAACTTATCGTCCCCAGCGTTAAAAGACTGTACCATCATTTCTGAAAGCTTAAAGGCTAAAATATAACAAGTTGACAATATCAGTAGCATTAGGAGCAATTACTAATTCATCACTTTCAAATATGCATTGACTTCTAAATATAGGAAGGAGAGATTAACTCAGGAAACCATACCCGAGTAGGTTAAGTCAGGATTACCCTTTACGTTCATCCACCGCTTTATTTTAGGGTTGAGAAGCAGGTCACATGGGCATTGCAGTGCTTCAAAGGAAAGTTCCTCCTCATGTTGTTTATTTTGATTGTTAATTTTTCTTACAGTGATTTTGCTTCTATATTTGTGTGTATACCTATATTTATCTCTATATCTATCTACTCACTTATATATGGTGGCCAGCTTCTTTTTCTTTACTGTTTTTTAGAGATGGGTCTTGCTCTGTCACCCAGCTAGAGTGCAGTGGCCCTTTTTAAAAATTTGACTTAGACTCTCACTGATGTAAAGTCTCATGTTTAAACTATCTATCTAGTTTTTACTTCAAGGACTATATAGTTCGTTTTCAGGTTATTTAATTGGTTCTTTTTCATATTCATCTATTGTAGATTCATATCTGTCTGTTTTTACGTCGTAATTATTTTTGTTCTTTTAATGGATGTGTGATGTAAGGAGCAGAATTAACTAAAAAATGTCCCTAGGGGCTCACTCTGGGTTGTCTGGACAACGAGGTGGCTGGGACTATTTTTGCAGAATGAGGAGTGCCTCTCTTCCAAGGGACTGTGTACTGATTTTGGCTTCTCCTAGGACCTGTGGCTTCTGCCCCTCAGCAGGGACAGTTCAATTTCTATGGGCCACAGGCTAGTGTTCAAAAGATTCCTGTAAACAACAGGCACTGCCTGGTACTGGAACAGTTTCCGTGTCTCTTTATTGAGAAGGTTACGCTCCAGCTTGCCCCATAGGTAGTTACTGTGGCACTGGGGGAGTGGTTGCTTGGAAATCTAGACCCACACTATCCAGCAGGGCACCCAGCACTCCTGTGTGGGGAGATGGGAGGAGGGGGGACCTGTGCCTTCTCTTCTCTTGCTATTGCCTGACTTGTAGCCTGTCCTTTCCCTGAAAAGGCTATCTTTCCTTATCCATGCTGAGTGATGCTGTGACATCATCCTCAACACTATTGCATGGCACATGGCAACCACAGAGGTGCCCACCGGGCATGAGGGATGCTATTCCTCACTATCTCTATGATTATTTTAAACATACCTACTACAAGGCCTGTCAGAAAAGCTCTTGATTGTTACATTTCACTGGGCATGATATAATATTATTATGAGTTTTTTACTTTTTTAGTATTGATGTTCCTCATAGGAGTTTGAATTATAGTTTGCAGATGTATCTTATTATTTATTATATTACTTTATTAATTGTGAATTAATTCCTGCTTTCCCTCCCTCCCCTCTCTTTCCTCTTCTCCATTGATTTTTCACTCGTTCTCCCTGAGCACACCTTCCCTATCTGATGGTTTTTCTATTACCTCCACATCTCATTACTTTTTAAAAGCAAAAACTGTATTCCATTCTTTGCCTGCCACTTCTGATCTTTTTTCCTTTGATGAAGCAAGCAAAGTTGCAAATCCCCCTAGCAGGATATATATTAAGAAGCTTCTCCTTTTCCAAGTGTTGGTATGAGATTCTCTGCAGTGGG
Source organism: Theropithecus gelada (assembly GCF_003255815.1). Taxonomy (NCBI): domain Eukaryota; kingdom Metazoa; phylum Chordata; class Mammalia; order Primates; family Cercopithecidae; genus Theropithecus; species Theropithecus gelada. The sequence goes on along the minus strand of NC_037679.1, from coordinate 120,628,973 downwards.
AAAATAGTTCTACATAAACTTGTGTCTTCAGCTAAACTTGTGATTGATGAGCTGACTTTTGACACAGTCTGGTAGAATGTCTAACCCCGATGTCCTGGGACAGGAGCAGTCCATGTGTTCTAGACAGAATCTTGCAGCTTGACCTGATCAGTCAGGGACACTATGGTAATTTCATGAAGAGCTTTTATTCATTAGTTTTGGACAGTGCTTTCCTGAATTTTCCTTTTTATGGAATCTGTTTTCTTGTCTCCAGTTTCTATTTTTGCCTCCAACCTAATTGTATAATTTATTTATTTGTTTATATCACTATACATATTCCCATACGTATGTCTGAGCTAATTCCATTGAAGGTGATGGTGACAGATGAGTTTCAATTAACAAGCCCCTTCACAGGACAGTCATGTGAAAAATAACTTTTGGTTTATACTAAAATGCTTGTTTTACACATTCTCATCCTATTTGGTTATAATATAAATTCTTAAATGTAACAATTATACTTCCAGAATGTGTTATTTCAATTACTTGGTTATTAGATCTTTTTTATGAGAATTTTTCCCTTCTCTTTTTCTAACCACATTTAAATTGATACTGTTTTGGCATAAGCTTACTATTTCCCTTCATGCTATAAATAAGTTACTATCTTACTTTTTTTTTAACTTTCCCATTTGTTCTTTTTTTTAGACAGGGTCTTGCTCTGTCATTCAGGCTGGAGTGCACTAGTGTGATCACAGCTCACTGCAGCCTCGACTTCCTAGGCTCCAGCAATCCTCTCCTAGCTTCCTGAGTAGCTGGGACCGTAAGTGTGCACCACCACGCCTGGCTAATTTTTGTATTTTTTCTAGGGATGGGGTTTCACCATATTGCCCAGGCTGATCTTGAACTCTTGAGCTCAAGCAAGCCACCTGCTTTAGCCTCCCAAAGTGCTGGGATTACAGGTGTGAGCCCCTGCACCTGGCCTCCACTTGTTCTTAATTCACTACAAGTTGTTAGTGAAGATTCTATGTTCTCATATGGTTTCTTTTTTTCAGCAAGTGGCTAACAAGGAAATAATAGTGGCTGATTCATTCAAATCAAAGCATACATTTGTTTTTAGATCAGGCAACAACATTTCTGTAATGATTTCTTGCGGAACAAGTGAGTGTAAAAGGCAGTGCTGATTCCTCCCCCTCACACATTTCCTATATACACCCCCTTCTCACAACCATGTCCGACTGGGTGAGCTATAACCCTATTGTGACTAGGGAAGCTTCCTTCATACAATGTATCAGTATCAAAGTCAGTCTCTAAGGGTTCTATTATGTTGCTGTTTTCACTTCCTGTACAGTGCTTTGTATGCCATTCTGTTGATCAAAAGGTTGCCCACGCTTTCTACATTTTATATAATACTGGTGAGTTTTTAGCCATCCCTGGAGTTACATCAGAAAAATTCTGGGACATATTGCTGTATGATAATAGGTTCCTGCTGTGCTTTTTTTTTTTTTTTTAATTTAAAAGTAAACTTTAATGTCAAAAATGCAAACTTGGGGAGCGCGGAAAGATCACACACAAGGCTACCACTTCACACTTGGAGGGTTGCACAGCTGCAGGGCAGAGGCGCCCCTCACTTCACAGACGGTGGGGCGGCCGGGCAGAGGCGCGTGGGGCGGCCGGGCGGAGGCGCTCCTCACTTCACAGACGGTGGAGGGGCCGGGGAGAGGCGCTCCTCACTAGGTTCCTGATGTGTTCTTATGAAAGCAGTTGCTAGTTATATTAAACGTTTCCAGTTTTTCCTAATACCTGTCTAAGCAAAGTTCCCCAGTGGCACGAACTTTTTTTCTTAGCTTATTTATCAGAGATGCAGATTGTAAAGGAGATTTGGGTTGTGTTCTAGAACATAAGCTTAAACATTATCAAATACTAACTAAAATGACCTCAAATGAGTCAGAAAAATGCCGTTATTTTGTCTTATTATGGAGCGAAAGGGAAAAAGATTTGGGGTAAAGTTATGAATATGTATGTATTCTCTAGAAGGGTAGAGCTTTGCCTCTGACTTGAGGAAACATCTGGAAGGAAGTTATCTGCAAGTAATGCTGGTCACAGCCTCTTCTGTCCATTGTGGATTTTGAATCAAGCCTTCAAGCAGCCTTAGGTGCTTCCCAGGGAAGCAGAAACTGACAACCATGATACCAAGATGGTCCAAAGTAACTTTCCAGGCAAGGTCATAGAAGTAGATCTAGGGTGATATCTTCCTAAATGACTAGTACATGGTGTTATCATTAGATGGGGGGGGGGGGGGAGAAAAAAATACCTCTTTATCCCATAGAGGGTTATCATTCAGTTATCTGAAAGAGGCAGTATTTATTCTGAACAGCTTCAACTACATTATAATCTATAATCTGACTGGCGAATCAAATATAAAAGACTCGTTATTAAAAAATTGTTTTTGTATGTTTTGAAGGGAGATGAGGATAGAAGAAGGACAGCATTTGGCACCTGAAGTTGAGGGGAGGGTGGGTGGTTTATGGTGTCACTGACTAGTTTAAAGAGTGGTTACACCAGAGAAGGCTACCAGTACAGATGGTGAGCAGAAGGCCTTGCAGTCTTGCTGACTTGGCAACTTCACTGAGGATGGACCTCCTTAAACTTCAGTGGGATAGGGATAAATAGAAGGCATGCACCAAGCTATTTTAATCGTGCAGCTGCAGATGTAGGCAGCTCTACATTGTAGGATTTGGAAAATTCTATTTTTAAAAGCATGATTGCCCTTGGTTAAATTAAGGAGCTGGATTCCCATTAATTAGTGCCAGTATTTACTTATTTATTGAGATGGGTCTCACTCTATTGCCCAGGCTGGAGTGATTAGCACAATCATAGCTCACTACAGCCTCAAACTCTTGGCCCAAATGGTCCTCCTGCCTCAGTTTCCTGAATTGCTAGGGCTATAGGTGAGTCCACCATGCCCAACTAATAAATGTTTTTTATATTTTTTATTTTTTATAGAGACAGAGTCTTTCTGTGTGGCCCAGGCTAACCTCAAACTCTTGGCCTCAAGCAGTCCTCCCACCTTGGCCTCCCAAAGTATGGGGGTTATAGGCATGAGTCATCATACCTACCCAGTGCTAAAATTTAGTTTACCATATAGGTCACATAATATTACGTTCTTATATCATTTTTTACTATTGATATAAAAGTTTCCTTACCTGATGGAAAAAAAAAAAGAAAGAAACTATCTTTAGAACCAATATTCACTCTTTGTGTCTCTGCTTAGAACCCTGATGCCCACCCAATTTCTAGACTCTTCTTGCTCTCTTGTTTTTGAACCTACTGTTTTATGTTATGGTATATACTATGCAATTAAAAATATAACTACCTCTAAAATCACTGAACTAAGCTGTTTCCCATATTCTGTTAGGGGGAATACATCTAAGTTCTCCAGATGATAGGAAGCAGTTACAATAAAGTGCAAGGACGTTTGGAGCACCGTATTTAGTTTTCATCACTATTGTCAAAAGGATCATTTGGAGATGTGCTACGAGCCTGACACTGTTCTAAGTGTCACACTTTTTTCTTTTTTCTGGACCCATTCAGCTCTGGGATGCTGCATAAGTCATACTTCTACATTTTGCACTTTTCTAATATTTTGTCATTAGAATAAATTCAAGGTTTTGTAGATTAGACCAGTGATGTAGGGCTAAAGTTTATAGAATGTAAAGCATTGTATAAGACATAAAGAATACAGCCAATTTCAGCTCTTTCAGAAGGAAAACTTTTGCAGCACCTTTATTTAGACCATTTTGGCATCAGAATTAGAAAACAAAACCTAATTGTAGTTATATAGTTTACATATTTCTTAAATTACCTTGATCACTGCTTTGGAATCATCCAGATGTTCCATGGGTTTTTGTTCAATTTAATTAAATTGAATTATTTTCTGAAATTAAAAGGGGTTGTTTATTGAATTTTCCAATGTTGCTGCCTTTTGTTGACTGCTAGCAGTTTTAAATCAAAATCACTATTTTTCATAATTCCCACACATACAGAGTTTAGCATTGTATATATCTTCGCCTGGGCTGAACTAAAGAGCATAACTTTTTGTCATGTAGTACATTTTACCTAAGATTACTTTTGTTAAAACAAGACAGTTGCTTTTTCTTCAGATTATTGCTTGAAAAACAGGCTTAAGGATATCTACCAAAGCTTCGCCTGCCTTTGTAACAGTTTTCTTTAAAGTTGACATATATCAAAAATATCTTTTTTCTAACTAAAGAGCTTTGTCAATCTTTAGAGCTGGTAATATCTTAATCCTGGTTTGTGGTACAAGTGTGTGTGTGTTTGTGTGTATGTTTTAGTATTTCTTCTCTTACAGAAAAAAATGAAATGGCCTTTTAAAAATCCAGCCTTCACCTTTGTGATCAGAAAAAGAAAATGTAATTATATTTCTAGCTTTTGCAGTTTCTACTTCTCATCAATAAATTATTTTTGCTATCAAATGGAAAATCTATTTGTTTCATACTCTGACCTCTAGCCTCTTTTCATCTAAATAGTTTTCATTCATCTTAGCCACTGGGTTGTGTTTTCTCTTCTACATTGGTTTTACTTTCATGTATAGTTTAACACTTTCTCCTATAATTTTTTTTTTTTTTTTGAGACAGAGTCTTGCTCTGTTACCCAGGCTGCAGTGCAGTGGTGTGATCTCGGCTCACTGCCACCTCTGCCCCTCAGATTCAAGCGTTTCTCCTGCCTCAGCCTCCTGAGTAGCTGGGATTACAGGCACCACACATCACCACACCCAGCTAATTTTTGTATTTTTAGTAGAGATGGGATTTCACTATGTTGGCCAGGCTGGTCTCGAACTCCTGACCTTGTGATCCACCCGCCTTGGCCTCCCAAAGTGCTGGGATTACAGCTGTGAGCCACCGCACCCGGCCTCTCCTATAATTTTCAAGATTCACTTCATGGTTAATGTCTTGCAGGTAATATCCTGCATTCTTTTCTCTCTTTTATTTCCCCGGAGTGGTGGTTGGACTGCTTTCATTTCTGTCTAAATATTCATTATGATAGCTAGGCGATACAGCTCTGGAGTCTAACTTAGTGATGTTTTGAAGGCTTTCAGTGTTTGGATCTTTTACTTTTTGCAGTTCCAATTCTAGTGAGTATGAGTGACAAGTGGTCAGCAAGGTAGAAGCTAAGAGATGAGAAAGAGTCATTAAAGGGTAGAACCTGCTGTTGTACTAGAAACAGGGATGAAACAGGGAGATAAGGAAGAGGAGATGGAATTTTTGATTTTATGCATCAAAAATTTTGTTCTCTGAGACACAGTAGGGAAGATAGACAGGTTTGTGGATATCACTGGAAATTTTTGGATGGAAAAGAGAAAGTGTCCATGTAAAGGAATTTCTGTCTGCTCAGTAAAATGGGAGGAGGAGGTCACTTGTTAAAGTGAAGTTGAGACTGGGAACCTCGGGACAGTATTTGCCAGAAAAGAAGCAAAAGAAAAATATAAAGCTGAGTGAGGAGTGTGCTGGCTCAACGTGGATTAAGTCACTCTGCTGCTTGAAGCCTTTCATCAGAACTGTCTGATTAACAAGGAAAGCAGTTTTTTTCTTTCTTGATGTTTATTAATTTTGTGATTTGTCCTGGAGCACAGTAGGAGAAGCAACTTGGGACGAATGAATTGTATCAGTTGGCTTCCTGTATCTTTGTAACTTTCTCCTGAGCTTAAACTAGGGTCCCCTTTCAGGGCAAGTGCCTAACACCATCATTATGGTCAGGAGTTTTGGACCCATGTTGAACTTGACATTCCTTCCAAGTGCAATTTTGCATGGATTGTAAATGAGGGAGGCCATCAGACCCCACTCTGATTGCCCACTCTTTGCAATGGACCCTGTCAGTTCTTGCCGGTTTCCATATAACTAGTATGCTTGTTCTTGCTGCAGTACCTGTGGCTAGACATCCTTTATGCCTAACTAGACAGTTTTCATCCTTGTAGACCTTGCCGTACACTTGACCTCCTTCGTAACACTTGTATAAAGCTGCAGCTGTTCTCTTTCTCTCTCTCTCTGAATAGTGAATTCTGCCCAGTTCCAATCCTTATTGATATATTTCTCCCTCTTTTCTTAGGTAGACTGTAATTTTCTTGTGAGAAGGACCATATCTTCTATGCATGTCTTTTAGATCCATTCACCGTAGTCTAGTACCAGGTGTGCATGACATCTTCACAAATGTTCAGAATGGAATTGTCACTGGTGTTTGATTTTCATAAGGTGACGCCAGTAGTTGATGTTTCAAATATGTCCACTCCCCATATTTGTGATGCTACAGATAATAGTTATTATAATTAAGTATTTTTGGTGTTTCAGGTTTCCTTCATAAACTTCATTAATTTGATAATTTAAACATTTTATTTTAATTTGCTTTTTGTTTTTCTTTCTTCATTTTCATGGTTCTGTATGTTGGCCCTGAGTCGTGCCTCTTTAGGATGCCGTGGTGACCTGTCAGAGCATTGTTGCGTTAAGTTGTTCCTTGCTCCCTTCTCTGTGATGTGCTCAGCTATGATCGTCTGCTCCGTCACTCTTTTTTTCTTGCAGTTCATTCCTAGTGATTAAATTATATCTTTTATGCCCTGTATTTTCAGTGTTTCTTCTCATATAGGCAATATAAAGCCACAGCATGTCTGAGGTATATATGTCTTATGGATATGCACTAAAAATATGTATGAAAACTTTACAGTTTAACTCATAATTCTAGGACATTCCAGTTAACTTGTCATTGTGTTCTAACTGGGTAGTGGTAATTTGCATGGCTCAGTCAAGCCAAGGAACATTTTGTGCAATAAAAAAGTGCAAAAGAACCATTTAAGTTGAATAATAGATTTATTACAAAATAATTACAAAATATATTTATTATTTAATACAAAAGAAATAAATTTACCACAAAGCTACAAATGGCATAAAAGTACATATTTGTGTTCCTTTTAGGAATCGAACATTTTAAGTCCAGTGCAGGATGGAACAAAGAAACCTCAGATTGACAGCAACAAGAGCAATAACTACCGGATTGTAAAGGAGGTCAGCAGATACAAAATATTCTTATATAGGTTTATATTTGCATGCCAAATAAGTTTTGCTTATAGATTATACTTAATATTGTTATTTGTTATATTTGATGCTTTCCCTCTTCTTTTTAAAGATTTTGATTAGGCTAAGTAAACTCTGTGTACAGAATAAAAAGTGTCGGATTCAACATCAACGATTACTGAAAAATATGGGGGCACATTCAGTGGTGTTAGATCTTCTCCAGATACCCTACGAAAAGGTTAGTCCTGGTTATTTTTTGTTCTTTAGCTTGTTATTTTGATACAGTTTAAAATGTTTTACAGAGTTCCAAGAAATTTTTTCTTTCTTAATTATTTTAGAATAAATCACCCACCAGGTGCCTCATCACCCCTGAGCCCTTTTGTGTATGTTTCTGACAAACAAGGGTACACTACCACATCACCACACTAGAGCCTTCCAAATCAGGAAAGAGCATGGTGCTTTACCACCACCTAGTCCCTACACACTACTCAGGTTTCTCCCTTTGTCCCAATTGTTTTCGGCTTGAAAAAAAGATCAACTTCAGAATCACGCGCTGTTCGGTTGTCATGTTTATTTAAATCTCTTCATGTGGGAACTCCCATAACATTGACACTCTTAAAAATAGCCAGTTATTTTGAAGGATGTGCCATAATGTGGATCATCTGATATTTCCTCCTGATTAACACAATTATGCATATTTGGCAGGAACATAACAGGAGTAATGCTAAGTTCGTCTCATTGCTTCTTATTAGTTGGTGCACAATTTTGATTTGTCCCATGACTGATGATGTTCACTTTGATCAATTGATTGAGGTTGTGTCTGCCAGGCTTCTCTGATTTTCCCTTTGTAATTCCTTTGTAATTAATAAGTATTTTGTGGAGCAGTTCTGTGAAACTAATACCCCATTCTTCATGAAACTTTCAACGTATTCATTTACTGTGTTTATTTTTATCAGTATGGGTTTGTATATGTTCATTTTATTCCATAGGTTTATAAAGGGTTCTATCATTATTTATTTTAATTTCCAAAATGTCTCAGATTTGGCCAGTGGAGTTCCTTTGAGCTAGATTATCTGTCTTCTAATATACCCTCACCATTCTTTGAGTACTTCCTTGCTTTCTGGCACAATAAAATGTTCCAGGCTCATCTTGTGTTTTTCTTGCTTCAACTCTAGAATCAGCCATTTCTTTAAGAAGCCCCATTTCTGTTTGGTGGGGAATGGTATTTAGGAGCAAAGTTCTGAGAACTGAGTGGGCTTATTGCTTTGGGGTGTTGTCTCCATAGCCTCTCTAAATAGGCAAAGCTAGGGAATATGCATATGGGTGGGTGCATGTATAAATTTATTTAATATTAACATAAAATTCCACTCAAAACATGAGTCCATCTGAATTTCTAACAGTGACCACATGACAAATGGTACAGTCAACTACACGGGAAATTTTAGGTAGTTTCACTGATATTGTCACAAGACCACTTTTAAGAAGACAGATTTGTTTCTCTGTGAATTTTAAGACTTAAGTTTCTTGTTAAGATTCTTATAACCAAATGATAATAGCTTAGTATAGGACTTTGGAAAATGGCAACGAATAAGGGATATTCATTATTAAGAGTGTTAAGAAACAGGGGGACAAAAAGGAGGAGAAAATAGAAGAGAAAGCAAAGAGGAAAAGAAAAATAAATAGTTGGAAATAAGAGACAAGGTAAATAGCAAGAGGAAGGGACAGAGAGATTGGAGAGAGGAAGAACTGAGATGAGTGAGTAATAAATATGTATACAGAGATGACTGACAGAGTGGAGGAAGAGAGGAAGTTTGAATGGAGAGGAAACGGAGTGAGAGCAGAGCAGGAGAATAGGGGATGGGAGAAGAAGAAATAATAGATGGGACAAGAGGAGAAGAGAGGAGATGAAATAGACATGGGAGAAAGAGTAGGAAGGAAGATGTATGAGAAAGAGAGAGAAATGGAGTAGGGAAAGAGAGACAAAGAAGAAAAGAAGCAAAATGATGGAGATATATAGACATACTGCAAAATGAGACATTTAAAGGAAGGGAAGAATTATGGGGACTGGGGAGTACAGCAGAGAAGGGAGGAGAAACAGAGAAGGATAGGGACAGAGAGGAAAGGAGGACAGAGGGAGTGTGGGAATGAAGCAGAGGAGGAAAATGTGGCTATGTACAGAGATGGGGAAACGTGAACAATTGGAAAGATTGGGGAGAAAGAGAAGGGCTGTGAAATGAAGGGGGCATTGGAAGAGTAGAGAAGAATAGAATCAGGAGGAATAACAGAGAAGGTGAGAAAGATTTAGAGAACAGAGAAGAGGGACAGGAGGGGAAACTGGGAGAGGTGTGAAACATAAAGGACACAGAGAAACGAGAGCAAAGATGGGCAGAGAGAAAAATGGTATGTGGGTGAAAGGACAGATTTTTGCATAACATTTGCAGTCTTCTATGTTTGTTTCTATCATGTGCTATTCTTTAACTTACAGAACGATGAAAAGATGAACGAAGTAATGAATCTAGCCCATACGTTTCTGCAGAATTTCTGTCGAGGAAATCCACAGAATCAAGTTCTTCTTCATAAACATCTGAATTTGTTTTTAACTCCAGGTGTAAGTATTTTAGTGGCTTCTAATATTTCTAGTAAAGTGTGCATCAAACTTGTCTTAGTAACATTCTTGAAGATAATTTTGTTACACTTCATTGCTGCATTTTTTTTTCCTTGTGGAAATTCTCTCTCCAAAAGCAAGTATCTTTTTTTTTTTTTTTTTTTTTTTCATTAAGGAAACTTTTAAAGAAACTTGAAAAATTGCACAAGTTTTACGTGCAAATGACAACGTCTTTTATATGTATATAGTTAAATGTTAGGAAAAAGATATGGTAGAACAAAGAACTAACTCACAATACCCTGAGTAACGTAAATATGGAAAACTCAGAGGTGGAGTTTGCCCTTGTCTGTAAAATGTGTTTGAGCAGATTTTATGGAAGACCTAACTTTGAATTCATAATTAATCTCGAGAATACTGTTGCCAGTATGTTGCACTTTATGATAATAAGCTCCTTTCTCCAACTAAATTCCTCTGTGAACTCAGTTTTCTTTTAATGGTTAATGATCTCATTGCATTTTTTGAAAGACTTGCACAGAAAATTCACTGTGGCTTCGTATAAAATATAAAACTGATCACAAGCGGGGCAATTAGTCTAAGTACTGTAGAATAGAAAATTGATCTTGTCAGAATTACAAGGGCACGTTCCTCTGTGTTTAGCTCCTTGAAGCAGAAACCATGCGGCACATCTTCATGAACAATTACCATCTGTGCAACGAAATTAGCGAGAGAGTTGTACAGCACTTTGTGCATTGCATTGAGACACATGGCCGCCACGTGGAGTACCTGAGGTTTTTGCAAACAATTGTGAAAGCAGATGGTAAATATGTGAAGAAATGCCAGGATATGGTAATGACAGAGGTATGTTCTCAGTTTGCCTTTTATCAGCTTCACATAAACAGTATGTTCAAATATGTATTTTCTATTAGAATGAAAAAACCCCCAACCGCATAGGTTTGAGAAGTTATTTAATTTAATCATGACTACTCAAGTGCAAATATATTTTGCTTTAATCTAGTGAAGCAACATATCTTAAGTTGGTTTTATGATTTTTCTAATATTTTTCTTTTTGACCTATAAAAAATTTATGTATTTTAAATAATGGGTAAAATCCTATGAAATGTTATCGATTGTTTGGAATGAAAGTGACACAATTTTATATTTTTGAGTTTCCAATGATATAAGAAAGACAGATTGAACTGTGCTTTTCCGGTGCCTTTATTGCTCTGTTTCTGAAATATAGAATGGGTGTTCTCTGCTACTATTTGCAGAAAGGTTTGAAGAGAATCAAACTAAGTAATACAAACTACCCAACAGTGATTTTTTTTTTTTTACAACATGTGGAAACTTATTATTTAGAGTAAGTTGTAAATTTCAGCAAATGAATAGATGAAGGCACTTCATCTATTTATTTGCCTTTTTCATTTTTATGTTTGATGTTGAGTGATATTTATGTAATGAGTAAGTTACTAGGAAGCAAGTATGATACATTGGAGAAGTAGCAGCTTAAAGAGCCCGTTGATTAAATCACCACTCTGTGACCAAATGGTTCTCTAGTGGCCCATATGGACTAAGGGAGCTTCCACCTATGACTACCAAATAGTTACATGGTAGATTTTTATTGGTTTCTGGGCATTTTCATTAGTATATACCTTAAATTGGGGAATGGAGGAAATTTCCATAATGCTTCAAGGAGTCCCTCCTGCCACTTAGAAATCTTAAAATTAATTTAGCTTAAAGCCTTGAATTTTTAAATGTAAATTATTATTATTAAACATTTTAAGGAACATTTTCAGCTTGTAAAATGCACCTTTTTCTTCTCTGCATTTACCTTCACATTAGCTCTTCATTGTCTGGAAATGTGAGAACTAACTGGATTTTGTGTTATGATCAGCAAGGAAAGAATTAGAATGGGGAAGCAGCAAACAGTGAAACCATCCCTGTGACACTGTTGGGTGAAGTGTTTCTGTGCACAAAGAAGTATTTGTAATATTATATTATGTTCACATGTAATACATATTTTTGATAGATATACATTCTCTTTCAACAAAACTTTCAAAGTAAGCCAACTAATTGGCTTATAGATTTAAATATGTTGTCACTTTAAATATAATACATAGAGAAAAAGTTGTATATCCTTAGTTACCTAACAACATGTCTCACACTGGGGTTAGAAAATTGGTACTGATAATAGACAATAAGATATTATGGAGTTTGAGCAATAAAACTGCCATCTGATGGAATTTTCTACTAAAATTATATAAACAAAATATGAAGGAAAATTTATGTCCTAAAAGCCCCTACCTATTCATATCTTTGTTTCTCTTGGTTTTTTGGTCTTAGTTTTCTACTTATTTCTCTTGTCTCTGCTTTTACCTTCATTCTCTACTGATGCCTTCTTATGACACATAGAATTTTGTAGACTTTTGTAGAGCTGTAATTAGCTTGATGTACTTGCTTATGTAGTCACTATTGCAATTGATAAGGATATTTTACTCTGCTTTAGTAAAAGTATGAGATTTCTTGTGCTTTGGCCATAGTCTCCCGGCCAAAAAAAGGTAGAGGAAAATAACTATTTTTTTCCAGGTTTAATTTGAGTGTGATGAACAATTTACTATCATCCATATTGTTTCATTCTTGCCCCATCTGCTGCTTCCATATCACCCCAACTGATTTTGATAGCATTCATAGCTGGTTCCTTGGCATGGGACCATAATCTTTTCACCACCCTCCCCCAGCTTAGCTCTGCTTTTGCCATATTATATATGTTTTTACAAAGAGATACATGTGTTTCCAGATATATCAAGCCTTTGGAATTAACTGCAAGGATAAATGTTTGGACTGCTCTGTAGACTCTCGTATTATCTTTTCAGTTGATAAATGGGGGTGAAGACGTGCTGATATTTTACAATGATAGAGCGTCATTTCCAATCCTTCTCCATATGATGTGTTCAGAGAGAGACCGAGGGGATGAGAGTGGCCCCTTAGCCTACCACATCACCCTGGTGGAGCTGCTGGCAGCATGCACAGAGGGGAAAAATGTCTACACTGAAATCAAGTGTAATTCCCTTCTCCCGCTGGACGACATAGTGAGGGTGGTGACCCATGACGACTGCATCCCTGAGGTAAGCCTGGCAAGAGCTTGGCAGCTCTAATAGATTCATTATTAATTTTTAAAGTTTATGTAGGTGCCAGAAGTCCCCCATACTAATATTTATAATGAGATCATATATTTAGTCAGGGAATTGTATTTAACTATAGAATTTGGAAAATGTAAAGCAGCATAAAAGGTCTGCTTTTTAATAAGAAGTTCTAAAAGAAGTTCTGAAAGATGATAAACTTTTTTTGTTGTTTTTTTTGAGACAGAGTTTTGCTCTGTTGCCCAGGCTGGAGTGCAAAGGCAAGATCTCGGCTCACTGCAACCTCTGCCTCCTGGGTTCAAGCGATTCTCCTGCCTCAGCCTCCTGAGTGGTTGGGATTACAGGCATGTGCCACCACACCCAGCTAATTTTTGTATTTTTAGTAGAGACGGGGTTTCACCATGTTGCCCAGGCTGGTCTCGAACTCCTGACCTCAGGTGATGCACCCACCTCGGCCGCCCAAAGTGTTGGATTTACCGGCATGAGCCACCGCAGCCAGCCTATGAGAAACTTTTAAGACGTATAGCCACTGCTCGTTTAGTGGAAGCTACTAGACAGCTCTCTTAAAATTCTAAACATGGCAATATGATCAAACTGAAAGGTTTACTTGAACCTTTAGTATGTACTTGAGCATAAAACAGGTGTTTCAAAAATGATTCATAATCATTGATTGGAGAGGCTAGGATAGTGCTGCAGGATCACATAAAAGACTCTGCAGGTTTACCTGGTTTTATGGAATAGATGCATTCTTGAAAATATGCACACACAGTTTGCTTTATTCCCACATCATTTACCCTCTGTCCTGGTTTGACTCTGATGATAGAAAAAGCCTCAGTAGCAGCTGGTTGTCTGCCAATAGGCTTCTATTAATGAGGCATCCAGCAATGTACATTGCAATAATTTCTTTCTTTTCTACTGTTGTATGTTGTTCCAAAGCTTATAAATGTGTGATACCCTGAAAAAGATATGGAGTCAAACATTTAAAATCACAGTAACTTAAAAAGGTGTCAGATGAGGTTAACGGAAATTCCCTACTTTTAGATAATCGTATGGTAGTGATGGACTTGAAAGCATATTTTTATGAAATTTTGTGGAATTGTCGACATGTCACTCCAAGAGTACTTCATGCCTGATTGGTCTGAAATAAGATGACAAAGAGGGGAAGTCTAGTCTAATGATGAAATCCCTGGGTTCTGTCCTTACTTGAGAGCCTGATTCTGGGTATATTTCTTCCTACATGTAGTTCCCTCTGACACTACCACTCTTACCTCTTACATTCATCTAAGTAACTCCTCCTTATCCTTTAGATCTTGATTCAAGCCTTACTTCTCCAGGGAAGACTTCCTTGGCCTCCCTTAGTAGAGTCTGTAAGAATATATAATTTGAAATTTGACATTTCCATTTTATTAGTTAGCAAAGACCTGTAACCCTCATGCCCATGCCCAAGATTGTAAGCTCTGTGAGAATAACAACAACTGGATCTGTTTCTTTTCACTGTTTTATTGTTGGAGCCAGAGCCTACACTCAATAAATAAGTTTTGAATGAATGCACAAAAGAATTACAGAATATTTTATCCTGGATACATTACATTCTAGTTGTGTGGCTGACTCCAACAGGTTTCTTAACCTTTTTAATCTTAAATTCCTACAATTTTAAGGTGGAATAATTGTTGTATATACCTGATAGGATTGTTGGAGGATTAAAGTAAATAATTCATACAAGATGCTGAGGGTATTTGGCACATGGGAAACACTGAGTACATTTTAGCTGCTGTCATGATAGGTGTGAGAATGCACTGAGTGGCCCGCGTCTCTGTACCCTGTGGCCATCCTTGAGACAGGCACTCTGCCATTGACGGTTTGTTTAGAATCAGTGAGGTACAGAGAAGCACCAAGGGCATGAAAGCTGTCCCAAATTTTTTATGGTTCCAATTTGGATTCCATGAGTCCCTGAAATTGTTCATATGATTTTTTATGTATTTGTATTTTTCCAGAGACATTTATAGCATTCATCAGATTTTTATAATGAAGGAAACAAAAAAAATGCAAAACAAAAATTCCTGTCCTATGTACTTTAGAAATGGTGTATGTTAGTGAAATTCATCCCAATCCTTTATGAAGAATTTCACTAATTCTGGAAAGGAATTTTACTACATCTGTATCTTAAAATAGTATACATTTTTGGGGATAAACTGTGAGCTTATTTCTTCTCAGAAAAAAGTAATTTAAATATTTTTGAATGGTAATGAAGTATTATTTGGTCAAAATATTTTAATGTTTTATTAGGACTCTCTTGGTTACAAGTGACAGAAACCTAATGTAAACTAGTTTAAATAAAAAGGAATTTTACTGGCTCCAGTATGTAGGAATTTGAAGGATGGTTGTTCAGATGGATCCAGAGGTTGAAAGAGTGTCAGAATTTATTCTATTTCTCATCCCTTTTTCCTTCATCTTTCTGCCTCATTCTCTTCTGGGTGTAATTTTCCTCTACATACCTGAAGAAGATGGTTTTTTGAAGTTAAGGTTTACCTTGTTTCATTTTAGCAATGAGAGAAAAAAGAGAGTTATTGAGAAGAAGGAAGAGGAGGAGGAAGAGGGCGGGGACTCATGTATTTAGTCAAGTAATTGTGTTTATGTAATTTGGGAAACTTAAAAGAGCATAAAAGCTCTACTTTTTAATAAATTCTGTAATAAGTTCTGAAAGATGACAAACTTTTAAGAACTATAGCCACTGCTAGTTTAGTGGAAGCTACTACACAACTCTTAAATTCTAAACATGGCATTGTTATCAAAGTGAAATTTTAGTTGAACTTTAAGTATGTTCTTGAGCATAAAACAGGTACTCAAGATGGGGAAGGGATTGGGGGGACAGGGAAGGAGAGGGGAAGAAGAAAGAAAGGGAAAGAGAGAGGAAGGAGGGGTTGCTTTTGACTCCTAGAATCTCAAATATGAGGCTTGTTTTGCGTAAAGTTCTTTCTCACGACAATTGTTGGGCCCAGGGGGATGGAGTACTTGGCCCCATGTTTTCACCCCTAGGTCAGTGAACTCTTAGCAAAAGAAGAGAAATGGGAATGCTTTCTGGATAGACAAAACTATGCTATGATCTTCCATGAAAACTAACAGATTTTATATTAACCTTTCATAATTGATATTTCAAAGTCATCAATAAAGAAAACTAACTTTCTTTTGTATTTGAAACTTGCACAGGTTAAAATTGCTTATGTGAACTTTGTTAATCACTGTTATGTTGACACTGAAGTGGAAATGAAAGAAATCTATACAAGTAACCACATTTGGAAATTATTTGAGAACTTCTTGGTGGATATGGCAAGGGTAAGTTAGATTTTGACCACTGAAGGACGTCAATAGATATTTTGACTCAATAGTATTAAGCATCTGGATGAAGACTTGCAGTTAAATTCACTACCTTTTGATTTAATGCATTCATTCATAAAGTTGTGAATAAATTTCAGAAGATCGTGAATGAGATTTAATGAGTTAATATATACACAGAAAGCTTAGTACATTGTAGATAGCAGCAGATAAAGTTTTCATTTTCACCTTTATGAGTGACTGTATTTGTCTGTTATGAAACGGAATCTTAGTGGCCGTCTTATATTGGTTAGAGAAGATATTTGGCAGAGGTCAATTTGCATTTAATCTCTTATTCTAAGTGCAATTACAAAGCACAGATAAGAGACCTGAAGAGGTCTTGACTACTGCTTTCAGGCAGATAGGTACTTGACCAGCCAACTAAGGACTTAGCCTTGCTCACTGTTGACAATTCAAAATCTTCTTTAGAAGTGTACTCCAGTAATTTAATCATCTGGCATTTTCACTCATGTCCACCAAATTATATTCTGCTTGTTGCTGTTTGTTTTATTGGGGGCTGTTGGGGAGGACATGTGGAGCTGGTTGGCATTTTCTAGATACTGCCTGGCATATGTTTTTGCTCTGTTAATATTGAGTAAATGAATGAATGAAGAAATATAAGAAAGAAGGAATCTCTTTGATGGACAACACAATTTTCTTTAGCACATCTTAGCCTTTTTTTATGCATACTGAATTATCATAACAGCCAGGGTCTAAAAAAAATCTCTCATTTTCCCTTTAAAGAAGTTATGGGACTTGATGTTCAAATAAGGTTTCACTAAAGAAAACGGTGTATAGATAACTCCTTAGACCTATTATGAATGATGGTGGCCAGACTCAGCCCCTTTGGCCTTCCAACATTCCTGAGTGCTGGTTGCTTTGTATAGGCCTTATATCGATGTATTTGGAGGAGAAAGATTAGTGAAGTCCATATTTTCATTGTATTAATTACAAGAACAGATGCTGTTATCTATTAGCTCACTGCCTCTCTACACCTTTTTCTGAAAGGAGGGATGACAAGACATGTGAGAGCACCCTTGGATAATACAGTGAATCATGTGTTATTCCAGACCATGGACTCTTTTTATTTAGCCAAGGTTTCCAAGTGAAATGTGCTTAGTTTACTTTTGGTGTGGTGCAGTGTGGTGAGTGAGGTAGTTCTTGTTTTACTTCATTTCCATACAGCTAAAAACTGCTTATTGCCTATCTCAGGTAAATATGCACCTGTAGAGAAATCCTCCTGTTTTATGCAGCATTTAATGTAGTACTCATATATGTCCCCACTGACCTTGTGAAAACCTTGATTCTGACCAGCTGTAGTATCTCCAGAGACCTTGAAGTAATGAGTGACTTCCATGCCAATGACTGAGCTTTAAAACTGCACGTGCAGGAGAATATTAAAGAGATTATAGACTGATTTGCAGAGTTGCACAGTGCTACTGACTAAAGATAAGCTTGAAACAGATCAAGGTCACATTGTAGGCAGCATGAGCTTTAAAGCTGAAAGGATTTTTATTTTTTAAACCAAAGAAAGCCAATGATAACTTCCATTGATAATGCTACCTGGGAAATACTGTTTTCACTGATATATGTGCCAGGCAAAGGTGTACAAATTTACATTCTTTTTTTTGAAAACAAAACAAAACACATATAGCAACAATTTTAACTATTGCTTAATTAGATAATTAATGTTATTATATTAAAGCTCTAGGGGAATTTCAATATCTTCTTGATCTATTTATTCTTTATGTCTAACCACAATAACTTAGCTATACTGCAAAAGGGTTTTTAAAAATATTTCCCTCTTGTTTATATTTTAAAACAGCAGCTCTCTAATCCCTTCACCGGGGTTGACAGGAATCGCCTTGCCTTTTTCAGGGAAGGAAATAGGAACCTGACTGTTTCGTGTCTGGGATTTTTCTCTCTCCCCATGAAGAAAGATCAGAGTCACCACAAACTTTCAAATTCAGGTTATAAAACTAAGTGTGGTTAAAAGAGTAGAATGTGGCCTTCTAGGTAAATTTTCAGTTCAGTTGGGCAGTTTTTAAGCTTTAGTGAGCATCAGGCTTAGCTGAAGGGCTTTGTAAAATACAGATTGCTGGGCCTTGTCCCCAGAGTTTCTGATTTCCATACATGAGAGACTTTGCATTTTTAACAAATTCCTAGGTGATGCCGCAGATGCTGGTCCAGGGACCACACTTTGAACATCACTGTAGTAGATAGAGCCTGGTAGCTAAGAGTAGGAATTTCAAAGGATTTAGCCAGACCAGAGTTCAAGTCTAGACTCTGCCTCTGAGTAGCTCAGTTTATCTTGGGCAAAGTACTTAACCCCTCTGGGCCCTGAGTTTCCTGATTTGTAAAATGAATACAATAAGTTCACATTCCCCATAGGATTAGTGGGAGAATCTAATGAGATAATGTGTATAAAATTCTTAACACGTATTAGCATCAGTAAGAGAATTGGTAACATGAGCCATATCATTGTATCCAGAGGACCATTCAGCATAGGCAAAAACTGGAAATTGTGTCCATAAAGCTGGACATCCCCAACAGTAGTTGACATAAATAGCCACGTATGAGATAAACCAAATCCAGGTGTTCCAACAAAGTTATGAAATCCTGGAAGAACTGATTTATATCCGTGAGAGATGATGAAGGTAATCTGGAGGAAAGGAATTTGGTAAGTTGAACCTAAAGAATCATAGCATCTTAGGGTTGGAAGAGACTAGTAGTCAAATTTATACCCAGTTCATAGTCTTCGGCACTTACTTAAATATCTGACTAACAACGATCTTACTACTTTTTTCTTTTTCTTTTTAATTTTTGTGAATAAATACTAGCTATATATATTTATGAGGTACAGGAGATATCTTTATACTGCCATATAATGTGCAATGAACACATCAAGGTAAATGGGATGTCCATCACCTGAAGCATTTATCCTTTCTTTGTGTTACAAATAGCCCAATTATATTTCTTTAGTTATTTTAAAATATACAAGAAATTATTCTTGACTGTAGTCACTCTGTTGTGCTATCAAATATTAGATTTTATTCATTCTTTTCAACTATATGTTTGTACCCATTAAGCATCCCCACTTCCCCTCTGCTCCACTACCCTTCCTAGCCTCTGGTAACCACCCTTTTATTCTCTATCTCCATGAATTTAATTGTTGCAATTTTTTAGTGCCCACAAATAAGTGAGAACATGCAAAATTTGTCTTTGTGTGCCTGGCTTATTTCACTTAACATAATGACCTCCAGTTCCATCCCTGTTGTTGCAGATAACTGGATCTCATTCTTTTTTAATGGCTGAATAGTACTCCACTGTGTGTATATACCACATTTTCTTTATCCATTCATCTGTTGATGGGCACTTAGGTTGCTTCCAAATTTTGGCTATTGTGAGCCATGCTGCAGCAAACACGGGAGTGCAGATATCTCTTCAATGTACAATTTCCTTTCTTGTGGGAATATATCCAGAAGTGAGATTGTTGGATCATATGGTAGCTCTATTTTTAGATTTTTTTTTTTTTTTTGAGATAGAGTCTGGTTCTGTCACCCAGGCTGGAGTACTGTGGTGTGATCTCAGCTCACTGCAACTTCCACCTCCGGGGTTTAACCATCTCCCGCCTCAGCCACCCAAGTAGCTGGGACTACAGGTGTACACCACCATGCCTGGCTAATTTTCGTATTTTTTTTTAGTAGAGATGGGGTTTCACCATGTTGGCCAGGCTGGTCTTGAACTCCTGACCTCAAGTGATCCACCCATCTTGGCCTCCCAAAGTGCTGGGATTACAGGCATGAGCCTCTGCACCTGGCTATTTTTAGTTTTTTGAGGAACCTCCAAAATGTTCTCCCTAGTGATTGTACAAATTTACATTCCCACCAATGGTGTACGAGGGTTTCCATTTCTCTACGTGCTCTTCAGCATTTGTCATTGCCTCTCTTTTGGATAAAAGCCACTGTAACTGGGGTGAGATGATATCTCATTGTAGTTTCGATTTGCATTTCTCTTGTGATCAGTGATGTTGAGCACCTCTTCATATACCTGTTTGCCATTTGTATGTCATCTTTTGAGAAATGTCTATTCAGATCTTTGCCCATTTTTAAATCAGATTATTCTATTTTTTTCCTATAGAGTTGTTTGAGTTCTTAATAGATTCTGGTTATTAATCCCTTGTCAGATGGATAGTTTGCAAATATTTTCTCCCATTCTGTGGATTATCTCTTCACTTTGTTGATTGTTTCCTTTGCTGCACAAAAAGCTTTTTCTTTTCCTTCCTTCCTTCCTTCCTTCCTTTCTTTCTTTTTCTTTCTTTCTTTCTTTTTTTTTTTTTTTTTTTGGAGATGGGGTCTCACTCACCCAGGCTGGAGTGCAGTGGTGCTACCTCAGGTCACTGCAACACCTGCCTCCTGGGTTCCAGTGATTCTCCTGCCTCAGCCTCCCGAGTAGCTGGGACTACAGGTACCCACCACCATGCCCAGCTAATTTTTGTTATTTTAGTAGAGATGAGGCTTTACCATATTGGCCAGGCTGGTCTCAAACTCCTGACCTCAAGTGATCTGCCCACCTTGGCTTCCCAAAGTGCTGGGATTACAGGCGTGAGCCACTGTGCCCGACCTGAAGCCTTTTAACTTAATGTCATCCCATTTGTCCATTTTTGCTTTGGTTTCCTGTGCTTGTTGGGTGTTACTCTAGAAATTTTTGCCCAGACCAATGTCCTGGACAGGTTCCCTGATGTTTTCTTGTAGTAGTTTCAAGGTTTGAGATCTTAGATTTAAGTCTTTAATCCATTTGGATTCGATTTTTGTATATCATGAGAGATAGGGATATAGTTTCATTTCTTCTGCTTATGGATATTTGGTTTTCCTAGCACTATTTATTGAAGAGACTCTCTTTTTCCCAGTGTATGTTTTTGGCACCTTTGTGGAAAATGAGTTCATTGTAGGTGTGTGGATTTGTTTCTGAGTCCTCTCTTCTGTTCTTTTGGTGTATGTGTGTTTTTATGCCAGAACCATGCTGTCAAAATTTTCCATATTACAATTTTTACCTAGTTATTTTTTCTCCAGCAACACAAAATAATTCAGTTAAAGATGTGTTTACTATAAACACCTCCTCACTATTCTTGCTAGTGACCTATTTTGAAACGACAAAATTATATAACTTGAAAAAAATGAAGATCATCTTAGTCGGTCTCATAATTTTGCCTGTGGCTTCTACAGAGAGAATTTTCTGGTTGACTCTCCTAGCTAGTTATAGAGTGGGAGGGCTGCTCTAGCATCATCCAGTGCTTTTCCCCAACAGCTGGTCAAGTATTTTATGATAGCCGTCATGTCTCCCATCATTTTCTCCATTTCTTTCAGTGATTCCTCTTCTGATACAGTTTCTGGGATTCTAGTTTCAACATACTTTTGAGATCCCTCTAGTTTCTGTGTTTTGTTGAAAGGTATGACTTTCAGGATGGAACCCAGTACTTCAGGCAGCAGATGACTCAGCACAGTTTAGTAGACATTTGGAGAAATATATATATATATATATATATATTTTTTTTTTTTTTTTTTGAGACAGAGTTTCACTGTTTCACCCAGGCTGGAGTGCAGTGGGGTGATCTCAGCTCACTGCAACCTCTGTCTTCCAGTTTCAAGTGATTCTCCTGCCTCAGCCTCCTGAGTAGCTGGGATTATAGGCGCCCACCACCACGCCCGACTAATTTTTCTATTTTTAGTAGAGACGGGGTTTCACCATGTTGGCCAGGCTGGTCTCAAGCTCCTGACCTCGTGATCTGCCCGCCTTAGCCTCCCAAAGTGCTGGGATTCCATATGTGAGCCACTGCACCTGAATTGATAATATTTTTTAAAATGCAGATGAAATAGTAATGAAATTACTAATAATAATGAAATTGGCACTCATACCACCTTCCACCATTCTTCTCTTGTTTTTCTGGAGTCAGCACTACCAGGGTCTTTTTGTCTGTCCTTAAGTACGGCTGTCTAAAGTCACCTTTTTTAGTGTTTTTCATTTTCCTATTGGCATTTCTTTGTCTCTTATCTTGTTAAGACCCATACAAGAAAATCTTTCCCAAAAGATTATTTTTAATAAACTGGTGCTAGATTGTTTCACATTCTCATTCCATTCTAATATCCTGACAGAGACAGTATCCATGTGCTGTAAGCACACCAGATCTAGGCAGGGAGCAATGCTATTAGACCCATGGAAAGTTGTTACACTGTCTTTCAGAGCATTTAATGACAGCCCACTTTGATCTATGTTCCAGTGCAGCTAAAACTGGTGTTTGTAGCGCAGAAAAGCTTTTCTTTGGCTTTATAACTGATTGTTGTTGATAGTCAGGGGATTTGAGTCATTATTAGAAGGCACATAAAGAGGGTAGACTATGATCAATGTTAGCCTCAGACTATATTTTTTTCTTTGAAGATGTTTCCAATTTTGCTATCAATGTCAGGATCCTATGAGGACCAACAGTACTCTAAGTGATATACTGGCAGAATGAAATTAGACCGAGAAATAATTTAGGAGGCTCACCTAACTCTCTGTCATGTCAGTGTCCCATTAGTCACTGGTTAACAAGACAAACTTCTGTATTTCACTTTCAGGTAGATAACTTGAGCCATTTTTTTTGATATAATTGGTTTTATTATTCTACATATTTAATTGTTAACAACTCTTATATTGAGTCAAGTTTTTACTTAAAATTTTTGCTCCCTTAACTTACCAAATAAATATGTAGGAGGTTGGAGTAAAGATATAAGTTATATGCACATTGAAACACACTTTCCTAGTTCTTTAATTTGGTGACATTAAGTCAATTTAAAAAAATAATTTTCTTGAATTTTTTAAGTCGAATGAGCTATTAAAAAATCTCATTTGAAAGGGCTCATTTTATATGGTCTTCTAACTAACATTTCAGGGAAGTGAAGAAGTATATTCTATAACTTACATAAGGCTTATACAAGGCTTCTTCCCTTGGACCCCAGGATGTCAATTCCATTCTATTTGCCACCCACCACACTGTCCACTCCTCAGTCTCTTGTCTGTTTTCTCTGCATCTTCCCAACTTCTAAATATTGGAGTGTGCCAGACTCAGACTTTGGAACAGATCCCTTCTCTGTCTATAGTCACTGTTTGCTAATCTCATTTACTCACAACTTTCTATGCTTCTCCTGATGTCTAGTTTCACATATTTAACTGTCTACATGACACCTCCACTTGGCTGTCTAACCTCAAACTCTTTATTCATTCCCATGCCCCACTCTAAAATAATCCCTTTTCAAGACTGTGGCATCTCTATAAATGGCAATTCTATTACTCACTGTAGGCATTCAGGCAAACCATTTTGGTGCCATCTGTAAATCTTATTTTCTTCTACCCAAAATCCAGTCCTTCCACAAATTCTGCAAGTTCTAATCATAAAATATTGCACATTTGACTACTCCTGAACACTCCCATCACAACTACCCTACCCCAAGGCACCATTCTCTCTCATTTGGATGATTGCAATAGCTTCAAACCTGTTTCCAAGCTTCTGCTCTTGTCCTTCTCTCTGTCTATCCTTTATCTAGCAGCCATCATGATTGAAGGAAGAGGAAGAGGAGGGAGGAGGTGGAGGAGATGGAGGAGAAGGGGGTGAAGGGGAAAGAGAGGGAGAAGAAGGAGAAGATGATTGTCGCTCCTCTGCTCAGATTCCTCCAGTGACTTCCTGTCTTGCTCAGGGTAAACCCCTGTGTGACTTAGCCTCCACCCTATGACCACCCTTCTTCCCCTTGTCCTCTTATTCTCCCCCTAGCTAGCTCTCTGTTCCATCCTGTGGTCTCCTTGCTGTTCCTCAGGTATGCCGAATGCATTCCTATCTCAGCAACTGTACATTTCCCTGGGATGCTGGACTCCCCAGTATCTGCATAACTTCTTCCTTGTCTCTTAGGTTCTTCCTTCAAAGTCACTCCTTCAGAGAGGGCTTTGCCAACCACCCTATATAAAGTAAGTGCTTCTTTTCTCTATCCTCCATACACTTGCTTCATTTTTCTCCGTAGAACTTAATACCACCTGACATTTACATATATATATTTATTTGTATTTGTTTCAGTAGAAACAAATGAAAGACAGGAATTTTATCTCCATTCACTGCTGCATACCTGACCTAGAACAATGTCTCACACATACTAGATACTCAATAAATATTTGTGAAATAAATAAATAAATGTCATATGAAGCTAAAAATATTTAAAAAGTGGATTTGAAAACAAAGAAAATGTGGTCTGAACATAGAATTAAGTAGGCAAATCAATGAAATGAAATGAATAGCCAGAAATAGCCTTTTACATATATATTAATATATAATAAATTATCACCTATTAGTGGAAAGGGATTGGATATTTCTAGGGATTGGTGAACTTTTTCTGTAAACAGCAAAATAGTAAATATTTCAACTTTGTAGACTACTGTTGCCACTATATGACAATTACTATAGAGAAAGGAGTCCCAGGCAGTACAAACATGAATGGATCTGGCTAAATTTGATGCATGCGCTGTGTTTGCCCACCCTTGGATTATTAGTAGTAGAAACTCCATTAGAATAGCGGTTTTTATATATTTTGTTTACTGATGGATCTCAAGTATGTAGAATAGTCTCGGCATGGAATGGACACTCAATAAAAATTGTTGATTTGAAGTAAAAATGACTGTTGATGACACTAGCTATTTAGGGTGAAATGAACTCACATAATAGCAATAATTGAAATGGATTTCATAGCTAAATAGAAAAAAACCTGAACCAGTAAAAATGGATGGAAATGTAGATAATATTTATCTGTCTTTAGATGAAAGCAATAGATGAAATTAGCTAAGGAAAATCATAGCCATTTCATTGTTTGAAAATTTAATGCTTAAGTACATAAAAACATCACAAATAAAAATTAAAAATATCCTCACATTTGTAAACCCAGTGTTTTGGGAGGCCCAGTTCAGGGATTGCTTAAGGCCAGAAGCTCGAGACTCAGCTTGGGTAATATAGAGCGAGCCTGTCTCTACAAAAAAAATAAGCTAGGCATGGTGGTATATGCCTGTAGTCCCAGCTACTAGGGAGGCTGAGGGGGGAGGATCCCCTGAGTCCAGGAGTTTGAGACTATAGAGAGCTGAGATCATGCCCCTGCACTCCAGCCTGGGCAACAGAGCAAGACCCTGTCTCTAAAAATAAATGAATAAATAAAGTAAAACACATCAAAATGTAAATAGCTATGATACAGTTTTAAAAAGGGCAATAACCATCACATGAAGAACTTACATATATTTATAAGAAAAACTCTTAACAATTTAATAGAAAAATGGGAAAAACAAAGCATTCGTGATTTATAGAACAGGAAATACAAGTAGTAAATCTCTGAAAAATGTTCAAATATTAATAACTTTTAAAACAACACAAAAAAGAAATAAGATCCAAATTTCTTTTTTTAATTATTATGCTTTAAGTTCTAGGGTATATGTGCACAATTTCAACCATCTAAGTTGCAAGCTTGGAAAGAGCATATTAAATGTCGGTGATGGTTCAGGGTATGTATTTGCATACCCTGCTGATGAGAGTATAGTTTCATGCAGCCTTTGTAAAAAGCATTTAGAAAAACTCTTCATACTTTTCTAATATGTCAAGTAATTTACCCTCCAAAAATCTGTCCTTGGGAAATAATTAGAAATGCTATAAAGGGTCAGGGGCAGTGGCTCAGACCTGTAATCCCAGTACTTCGGGAGGCTGAGGCAGCCGGATTGCTTGAGCCCAGGAGCTTGAGACCAGCCTGGACAACATGGTGAAACCCCCTCTCTACGAAACAAATATAAAAATTAGCCGGGTGTTGTGGCATGTGCCTGTAGTCCCAGCTACTTGGAGAGCTGAGGTAGGAGGATCCCTTGAATCTGGGAGGCAGAGGTTGCAGTGGGCCGATGGCATCACTGCACTCCAACCTGGGAGACAGAGAGACTCTGTCTCAAAAAAACAAAAACAAAAACAAATGCTACAAGGGATTTATGGTCAAAGAAGCTCAACATACTTTTATGATAATATACAGTAGGAAATAGCTTAAATATTTAATATTTGAGAAATGGTTAAGTTATGATATATCTATATGGTGGATGTTAGAGTCACTGAGATTATTTTTAAAGAATTTTTAATAATGTGAGAAATACTTAAGCATGAAGTATAAAAGGGAAGATGTGAAGCAGATAATCTAGAATGATTTCAATTATGTAAAATATAATTGGCAGACCAAAAAGATTAGAAGAAAAAATTCCAACATGTTAATCATAGTCTTATCTGAATTATAGGATTATAGATAATTTTCATTTTTCCATTTTATATCTTCTGTATTTTCAGAGTTCCTACAATTAATATGTATTGCTGTTATGAAAATGTTGTCTGTTTAAAAAAAGAATTTAGAATTCTAAGAAAGCAATTTGAGTGTATGAGCTGATGATTCACATAAAAAGGAGATATAGAAAGCAAATGCTTGGAAAAGTTTTGGCCTCACAAGTAACGGAATGCAAATTAAAATAAATATGAGATATCCCCTCAGATATTTAGAGGAACACTTTTCCTGTCTATGTAAAACACTAAAGTGATCTTAGGAGTTGCATTCCTTATGATCAAAAGAATGCGACTGGCTGTAGAGCTGCCCTGCCCTGTGAGGTAGCCGCTTGCCAACTGTGGCTATTTAAATGTAAATTTTAATTCAGATAAATAAAATGTAGAAATTCAGTTCCTCAGTTGCACTAGCCACATTTCAGATGTTCAGTATGCATCTGTGTCTACTGGCTACCATATTGGACATCACAGATATAGACGATTCCATCATTATAGGAAGTTCTGTAGGACAGTGCTGCTCAACATATGGTAACTTATTTACCATAGACAACCATCCTTGGAAGGGTAGCAGTCACTTTTAGAGCAGAAGAGAGGAAGGACATCATATATGCAAGGGGAGAATTTCAGACACAATTGTATCTAGAATTTCACTTAATATCTGCTTGTTCAACAAGTAATTTTAGAATATCTGTTATGTGCTGAAGTGCTGCATGTCCAGTGGTGAGCAAGACAGGCTTGTTCCTGGTGTCCAGGAGCATATATCCTAATGGCAGAGACAACTTTTTACTTGCTCTTCCCACAGAAATGTTGATGGCTGCTTCCAACTTCAGTTCTTTGTGAAATGTTGCCTTGTATAGGGATACCACCCAAGCTGTTTAAGTAAACAGGAATCCTTGACCATCCCCACCCTGCCTACTGCATTCCCTGTACCACTTGCCCTGCTTTATTTTTCTCTAGTCTGTTATTTTCTTTATTTTTACCACTTAGCATGTTATATATTTATTACTTTGTCTATTGTGTGTCTCTCTTGATTGGGAAAAAGGTTCTAATAGAGTAGGGGTATTGTTTTGTTTGGTTCATTGTTCTAACTTCTAGTCCAATATGTAGCTTCAATTTAATAATTTGTGTCCTTATGTGATAGGTCATTAAATCTGACAAATATATAGTAAAATTCATCTGGAAGTAGAAGAAGGCAAATCAAAAATATGGATTTTTTTTTTCTTGGAAAAGACAATGATGGTCGACTTGGTTGTTTCAGGTTGTGAAACATATTACAGATTGGGAATCATTTCATTCTGTGGAGTTAGGTTAAAATAGTTTTTAAAAATCCATGGAGTATATTAGAGATTTGGGGAGAGATTTAGGTAGTCAGTAGTGACACACTATAAGACAAACCTCAAGTAACCTAGGAATGCAGCAGGAATTAATATTTAATAAATGTTTTGAGGACAATTGAATATCCATATGGAGAAAAAATAATCAGAATTCATAAATTAGGTCACCTACAGCAGCAAATTGCAGATATTTTAAAGAGTTAAAAACTAGAATAAAAATGTATAGACTATTCTTTTTAAGAGGGAGTTTTTTCTTGTTTATATTAAATATTAATAAATAGTAATGAACAAAATAAATAACAGTGCCTGGATGTTGAAAAGTAGTTTACACAATGAAATATAATGAAATATTCTAAATGGAATGAAAAATTACATATGAAATGACAACTGAAAAGAGCTCATAAAAATATGTTACTCATACTAAATGTACAGTCATTAGGTTTTTGGAAAATGGTTTACAGGGCTTGAATTGTTTGTATGACAGAAGATAGAAATGAAATGATTCCACGAAAAGTGGCCAATCTTGTTAACAGCGAGGGAAATAAAAAATAACTTTTAGGTATAATTAAATTGATAAAAATAATTATAATTTACTGGTGTAGCAGTCAGTTATAGTAGGAAACACATGGCACAATTCAAGAAACAAAGGCAGATTTAACAAGAAGGGATAGGAGAGTACTGAGGGGTTTTACCACCTCTAGACCCTGAAGGTACATGAAGCAGGCATTATTACTAGATCCTGGGGAAAGCTTGGAGATGTGGAGGAAGGACTTCAGTAGCAGCTGTATCCAGAACACAGAAGCCCCTACAAGGAGAGGGAGATGGGGATGGAGGCAGAGGTAGAGTAGGTGCCTCACTTCTTTCTCTTCCACTTTATAATCTCCTGCAAGAGCCTCATATTAGCTGAATACAACCAGAGCCCCAAAGCAAAAGCTATTTGGTGGTAATAAGGGAACATCCTGTGTATCTGTGGATAGTTTGCTGACAGTATTGTAAATTTATTATTTTAGAGGATCAGCCCAGCAGTATAAAACTGTCTACATACCCTCATCTGTTGATTCCTCTTTTGGTGAAATATGCCAAAAATATCTGAAAGTAAATACAGTAATTTTGCACAATTCTTTATAATAGCAAAAAAAAAAAAAAAATCATAAAAGATGAGCAAGAAGGAAATAACTAAGAAGATAAGAAAATGATTTGTAATATTGCTAATGTGTGCCTCAACTCATTCCAAAAATGGATTAAAGCATGATGGTGCATTAGAATGATGGAATAAATATAGCCTTTTAAAATAAGTATTTAGATAATGGCAGTACATGAAAGTGTTCTATAGGAAAGAATGTTATGTGAATAATATGTGCAAATGGATTAAAACTTTTAAACTGTATGTATTACACATAAAAATATAATTTGATATGATGTAATTTTATTTGAGCCATGTCCAATCTTTATTGTAAAGAGAAAATAAATAAAAATAAAAGAAAATAAAGAGATGTTCATATGTATGAGGTTCTTTTTCCTGAAAAATTTTAAAAGATTTTCTTAAGTGCTTCCTACATTTCTTGGCTGTCCATGATATAATAAGATGCAAGGTGAAATGTTGTCATTCATAGGGGACAGAAAAAACATCTTGAAAAATTATTTGAATTTCTTGTTTAAATGAACTGAGTAATAGGTTCCACGTAGCTTTGTAAAACACAGACTTTTTGTACCCAGGATTTTGAAAAAAGTCTTGATCCAGAAATAGATTATTTTTATTAATCCACTGACTAAAAAGCAAATTTCTGGGTGGTTTTTTGGCAAGTGTCCAGTTGCAGAAAATGCAGTGTGGTATACTCTAATGACTCTAGAGAGCCCCACATAATTCCTTGAAATGTCGCTGAATGAGGGAGGTCTTTTGTTTTGGTTGTGATGGAATTGGTCTGCTACGTCTTCAACTTTATTATATTTTTAACCTATGTGTCAGAAAGTTTCACTGTAAAGCAAGTGTTAGGAAGATGCTAAAAGAAGTAAATCCTAATTCTTATCTGTCATAGGAAGATCAATTTTATATTAGATCTGGGACCATGTAAATTAAATTAAATTTTAATCCTAGGTTAGATGTTCCAGGAATATAGCCCAACCTAAAGTTAACCTAAAACAAAATAAGAGTCCTTTATCCCTCTTTCATTTAAAAATTTACTAAATTATTCATTCATTTCACAAACGTTTGTTGAACATCTTGTGTGTGTCAGGCACTAAGTTATATGCTAGAACAATAACTAGAAGATTACATAATTTGATGTAATTTATTTCCATTAATTGCACTGTGCCTGCAATTACCCTATGAAATTAGATACACTAAAAATCTTTAAAAACAAAGTCAGGTAGGGGTCAATTAATAGATGAGGAAAAAGCGAACTGCTCAGATGGGAAGTGACTTCGACGCAAAATAAACCCTGTTCTCTTTCTCCCACCTCCATTTGGCAAATGCTGGCATTAGTGTTCCCAGATCCCAAAACAAAAGCCCCGGGACACATGGTTTGAGAAGAGAAATTTTCTCTTTTATGAATTTGTGTGAAAGCTTTTTAAACAATATCAGATTAAGTGACATTGACTTATTCTTTTGGTTAAGCAACCTATTGAAAATTTTTTAAAATTACATAAAAATTTGGATGGTCTAAGAACGTCTGGAACATCTGGCCCCCATATTACCCACCACAATTTTGTGAAAATTTAAACTTTCTTTCTCTGCTGCAGTTTTTCAGTCTTTTCTCACATTCTCTGCCCACCACTCCCACTTCTTTTTCTTTTTATCTCTATGTTTTCCTGTCTTTTCACCAGCCAACATTTTTTCGTGTGTTTTTAATTAGGTATCTTAGCTTTTGCAATTTGATCATGCTGACGTTGAAATTTACAGCAAAATGCAAAATGACCAATTACTGCCTCATTTCATCAGATGTAAAGATCAGAGCAGGAACCGGGGCTGCTCTTTTCTGGTCTTTCTCCAGCTTCAGCATTGTCTCTTTGGCTGAGTCCACTCTGAGAAGAATGCATGCAAACCTATAGTTCCATGCTTCTCAGATAATCCATGGATAAAAACATCGACATTATTGGGAGGGTTTTGACTTATCTTCTCCTACCTATCTGTTTTCCTCTCCAGATGCTTTCTGTGTTTGTGTCCTCCAATTTGAGTGAGGGTTAGGAGTGAAAATGTCTGGAATTGCTAACTACCATTAATCACCTTTCTTATACTTAGAATGACTGTTTCATCTTTGGTCACCTTACACTGAGTGGAAAAGTGTTCTCTAGCAAAGCCAAACTTGGAGGCTGAGGGAGAGGTTGGTGTGCAAGAGAAGGGAGAAGCAAATTAGGAAGAAGAGGCTGGGGGTCTGTGAAAGAATTCTGGTTTCAAGGCTGAAATGACAGGCTAACTTGATGGAGAAGCTACTGAAGAATGATACAATTTTCATGACTTCAGGCTGAAATGCTTCTCTTCTAAACAACTTTAAAAAACAGAAGAAATGTTATTGACAACTATTTCAGGACAATTTTTAGGTGGTTCCAATACTGAGTTGTAGTTTAAAAATATGATAAAACATACTGAGTTGTTTTGTTTTTCTCTCCAGGTTTGCAACACAACTACAGACAGGAAACATGCAGACATCTTTTTGGAAAAGTGTGTTACTGAGTCAATAATGAATATTGTGAGCGGCTTCTTTAATTCCCCCTTTTCAGACAATAGTACCAGCCTCCAGGTAAGTCAAACAATTGCAAAGCATTCTGTTGCAAAGAGTTTCTCTTATTTGAGTAGGGGAAATTTTTTCTGCTCAGAAAGTTATTTCCTACTCTTGAAATGTTTGTTCTTCTCTTATATTATTTAGTATTATGCCTCTTTCTGAGTTTACCAAACTTTATTTTAAGTAAAGAGACCTCATCTTTAAATTGAATTATTTTTCCTCTTTCTCTAAGCAGACTAAGAGCTTTCGTATCTGTATGTTGATTGTTTGCCAAGTGTTGAAATAACTGCACAGTTAATTCTTTAAATGATAGACATTTTGCCCCTGAAGTTATACTTATCCTAATAGAATTAACAAAGGTTTATATAATAAAACTTTTAATCTGAGTATTTATAATACTAAAAATTTAATCAATTAAACATCCTTAAAAGGAGGAAAAGCTAAATAAATTATGATGTATCTGTAGGATGGTCTATTATATAGCAATTAAAAATCATGTTTTAAAGGAAAAATTGATGACCAAGAAAATAAACATGAAGTAATATTAGGCCACTGAATTCCATTATAGTATCATCCAAATTTGTTTGTGTAAAGAATATATAAACATACATGCATCAAAAAACTCAGGAAGTAAATGTCTTTAAATATTGATACTGTATCTCTGTGTTATAGGATTCTTGATGATTTACATTTCTGTGGTCCACAGATACTCTACAGTGATTGTGTATTACTCTCTAAAATATCATTTCAATTATACTTTCTTTAGGGAAAAATTTTAAACCATTAGATAGAACCACAGGAAATTGTTTCTGT
This sequence comes from Theropithecus gelada, assembly GCF_003255815.1. Taxonomy (NCBI): domain Eukaryota; kingdom Metazoa; phylum Chordata; class Mammalia; order Primates; family Cercopithecidae; genus Theropithecus; species Theropithecus gelada. The sequence goes on along the minus strand of NC_037679.1, from coordinate 120,596,572 downwards.
AGTTCAAAATGGTTGTCTCCTCTACTTGCCCATCATATGAAACCAAAACAAACCAACCAACCCAGAAACACCTGCTTATTTGCACATGGGAATAAACCATGGATTATAAAAAATATTCATGTCATTGGCTTCAGGAAATGGCATATTTTTCTGATTTACAATATAATTAAAATGAAAATAATCCATTTTCTATACTGTGTAGCATATTGCCTCTCCTGAAGAGAGTACCTAATGAATGTTTGACGAATGAGATATTTATTAGCTAGCACTGAAACTTGAAAGATTGTATTTTATGTTATTTTGATGAACCTTGCTGATAATGCATAGACACTACATCAGGGCTGTTAATGGTTTAGCATCTCTTTTTGCCTACCTTTTTTCTGGTTTTAGACACATCAGCCAGTTTTTATTCAGCTACTGCAATCTGCCTTCAGAATTTACAATTGCACCTGGCCAAACCCGTCACAGAAAGCCTCGGTGGAATCCTGTATCAGAACTTTGGCTGAAGTGGGTAAGTCATGGTTTGAGTTTTACTTATTTTTACATTTCTGGAAGAAATTAGGTTTTTGGCTAATGGGCACCACAAGCAGCTTCCCAATTTACAACTTAATAAGAAAGCAGGTATGTTTTCTGTGAAATTGAAGAGCAGCCATCAGCAAATGATTCCGAATGTTGCATATACTTTTTGGGAGGAGGACATAATCATTATAATAAAAATCTTAAATTTAATATTATTGCATATGGAACTTTAATATGGCTCAGTCAGATTTTACAGAATTTTAGTTAATTGTTACCTCAGATTTCATTATGGAATTGTCTTGTCTATTAAGTGACCTGACTTAGTAATACCTTCATATGACGTAGGACTTTTTGAGGGTCTTGTAGTTTTCCAATTTTGTTTGAAGTCCATCAGTATTTATTGAGGGCCTATTATATATAGAAGGCTTCAGAAATTACAAATGAAATTGAAGGCAAGGGAATTACAGCTAAAGGGAGGTAAGCAGAGAGAGAGAGAGAGAGAGAGAGAGAGAGTTAATAAATTAATTGGGGTCATTCCCCCAATGGTGGAGGGGAGAGGAGAAGAAATGCACACTTGGCTGTACTGAACAAAAAAAGGAAGAGCTTGATCATCCTCTCAACTAATGGTGGCTCTGCAGGCATTGGGAACGACAGTTTATAGCATATTTCATTACCAGTCATCATCACTGTTAACATTTACTGAGTACTTATCATGTGCAATGCCAGCAATTTATATGCATTATCTCATTTAGCATTTAGTCCTTAGATAGGTTAATTATTTACATTTTATAGTTAAGAAAACAGAGAGTTTTATAGGTTATGTAATTTGGCCAGGGTTATAGCATACCTCAACAAATATGTGAGAAATGAATAAATGACTTAACTGATGAATGACCATTTAAAATGTTTTTATTCATTTCTTTCTGTTTGCAGTTTGACCTAGGTTCTTTTATATTAACAAAATTTAGTGACAGCCCCAATTTTAATTTCAATACATTGAAAGGCAGTTATAACCCAAGAGGATCAACTGAAAATTAGTAGAACTAATAGACTAATAATACAGTTGACTTAGGTAATTAATTATAAATGAGTATTATACTTAATAGACTTCCTGTATACCACAAAAGAGAACATAATGTGAAAAGGACATCATTATCAATAGCAACAAAAACATTAAACATCTAAGAGTAAACTTAATATGAGAGAATAAAATTTTACTATATTAAAGGATATAAAAGATTTTAATAAATAGAGAAACAAATAATTTCTTGATTGGAAAATTCCATGGATAAAGATGCCAGTTCTCCTCAAATAAACTAATAACTTTAATGTTTCCACACCTGGAGCCATTCTTTGCACATACCCTCCTCACCTCAGAGCCCACATGAGCTGGGATGCCCCTTGGTGGGCCACACCCCACAAGGATGCTGTCCTTTTGCAGTTTGGCCTCTGCTACCCTCCTATGGAGGGATGTCATCCTCATCTCCGGTCTTAGTCTGTTTTGTGCTTACTGTGTTTTGTGCTGCTATAACAGAGTGCCTGAGACTGAGCAATTTATCAAGAATAGAGATTTATTTCTTATAGTTCTGGAGGCTGGGAAGTCCAGAATGGAGAGGCTTGCGTCTGGTGAGGGCCTTCTTGCTGCATCGTCCCGTGGGGAAGGCAGAAGGTGGAAAGCAAGAGAGGAAAAGAGAGAGAGAGTAAAAGGAAGGGGGTTAAACTCACATTTTTATTAGAAACCCACCCCTGGGATAATTAACCCACTCATAACAGCATCAATTCATTCACAAGGGCTCTGCCCTCTTAAAAGTCCCACCTCTCACTTCTGTTGTATTGAGGATTAAGTTTCTAACACACGAACTTCGAGGGACACAATCAAAACATAGCACCTCCCTTGGGCTGGTGCTAGGTCAGGCTGCTGCTCTGCAGGGGATCTTCTTCACCTGGCTTGGCCTCTACCTCTCTATCCTGGGCCACTCCTTTGCATGGATACACTCCTTGCCTGTAATCCCCAACCCAGGCTGCTCCTCGCGTGGACACCCTCCTCACCCCACTTGAGTACTGATTTTCTGCAGGCAGTCCTGCTACATAGACCTTCCACTCCCTTTTGGGCCTCCACATTCTGGAGCGCCATGGCTCCTTTGCACATCTTACCCAGCACGGACACTTACTGTGCTGCGCTCCTTCTAAAGATTTTAGAACTGAATGGTGTGGGAGGGGAAATGAAGAGGTACAAGAAGAGGAAGCGGTCACAATTGTATCGTATCAAGAATAAAGAAGGACACATAAAAGTAAAGAAGGAGAAATAAAGAAAGAGAACCTAATTTTTATTTTAAAAGGATACACAGAGGAAAGTGTTCAGAGAGATAAATGAAATTTTAACATTGATTATCTCTGAGTGGTGGATGGACGATGTGTGGATCTGGTTTCTTCTTCACACTTTTATGTAATTTCTGATATTACTTTCAAGTTATAATGAAACAGCAGTAAATGTATTTTTATTTGGGTCAAATCAGTTAGGAAACACATTAACCATTAAAAGATAAAATCCAAAGGAAAAGCAAAGAAACATGATGGTGCTAATTTTTACATAGGAATACACTGTCTTAGCTGCGAAGTATTTTTCTGTATTTCACATATTAAGGCAGTCTCTCCTCTTTTTCCTTCTTTCTCTCTCCTCACTCCTCTTGTTCCTCCTCCTCCACTCCTCAAATTTAGCAAATGCAAGGCGGGGAAATGCCAGTTGGCCCTACACAGGGCATAGCGGGCATGTTGTTGATCATATGTACACATTGAGAGAAAAAACGTGGAGCCACAAGTGAAATTCCATATTGTGACTGCTTTCTGAATTCTGCCTTCAGTGATATGCATTGTGCAATCCAATCAGTTCATGCATAGAATTGCAGATTTGGGGGCTTAATATAGTTACTGAAACTATATTAGTCTAAATACATCCTTTATTTCTAAGTAATAAGATTTCATTTCCTACCATTTCCATAGTGGCCAAAATATTATAATTTAAGAGGAAATTTTAGTTTCTTTTTGCATGCTATAAAGACATGTGTGGTAAGTCTAAAAATAATTATATGGAAATGTATAATCCAGATACGTGAAGAGTGTGGTTTCTGTGTCAATCTCAGTTTTCTCTTGGTGAGAAGGCATGCCTTCTTCATTTTGCTTGTTGGTCCCTTTCATCTGAACAGTTAAAGCTCTGGAAATTCTATCCCCAGTCTCCCTCTGCATTCGTTCCTCCCCTCCCCTTCCCCCCATTGTGGCCTCATTAACCCTTCATTACTTTCTTCTTGGATCACTGCAAGAAATTAATATTATCTCCTTCTGTCTTCCCTTATTTAAATAAGCCTGATACCAGAGTAGTCTTTCTGAAGTGAAATTATTTCTTTTGGTTTAAAAAATCAACACTACGTCCCCAACCTTCAGCAACATCCCTTTACCTAACACTCTAAGGCTAGATTCCTCACTGTTACATCTAGGATGCCCCCACATGGCTCACACTAGCTTTCTCCAGTTCCCACCACTGCCACTCCTCAGCATCTTTCCCATTACTCAACTTTTTTTTCCTGTTCAAATTCCTCCATAACCATCCTTGGCTCCTACATCCAAATCTGAACTCTCCCCCATTGGTCCACGTATACCTTCCTTAGAGTCTGTGATATGGTTTAGATGTTTGTCCCCTCCAAATCTCATGTGGAAATGGGATTCCAATGTTGGAGGTGGGGTCTGGTGGGAGGTGATTGGATCATGGGGGCAGATCTCTCATGAATGGTTTAGCGCCATCCCCTTGGTGATAAGTGAGTTCTTACTTCGTGAGTTCCCGTGAGATCTAGTTGTTCATAAGTCTGGGACTTGCCCCCACTCCTTGCTCCTGCCATTGCCATGTGACCCCGTCTGCTCTCCCTGTGCCTTCCACCAAGAGTGGAAGCTTCCTGAGGCCTCACCAGAAGCTGGACAGGTGCAGAGGCCATGTTTGTATGGCCCGCAGAATGATGAGCCAGTTAAAACTCTTTTCTTTATCAATTATCCAGCACCAAGTATTTCTTTTTAGTAACACAAGAACAGCCTGATACAGTCTCATTTCATTCTAACTTACATCATCACAGGCACTGTTCTTGTCTCCCATATTAGATTTTGACGGGCAACTATAAAGTAGCTGTCAAAAAGAAATTAATAGAAAGTTGTTACCTAGGATGAAGGTGAAAAGCAGATTCTGCTTAATGATGATTAGACTGTATGTTTTTTGGTGATTGTTGGATGCTGGTCATAGAAACAGAAAACCAAAGTCGAACACATTCAGAAGTGAACCCTCACAGTTGTCAAGGGATCTAAAATCACCTCACTTTAGTGTTTGAAAACATTTGAAATATTTAGACAAAGAAACGAAATCTGAGGAGGAACACAATAATTATTTTTAAACTTTTGAAGGTTAGAATGGGCTGTTTTTTTTTTTTTTTTTTAAACAGGTTCCCAAAGACAGAATTATAGCTCATATATGGCAGCTGCAAGAGGCAGATTTCTGTGCTACTTGAAAAAGAACTCTTTTGCAGTTAGTACTTTTTTAAAACCTTAGGTGTCACAATGGATTCTGCCCTTTTATTTACTCTCATTAAACACAGCAGCAAATTCTGTCAGACCCATTTCCAGAATCTCTCTTTTTCTTTCTTTTGTGTCAGCCTTGCCCAAATCCACCATCATCGGACATGGATAACAGAAGAGTGTCCTTACTAAATGTGCCACTGCAATCCATTGCATGCACAGTTGTTAGAGGATCTTAACATATAAACCAGAGCATGTCACTCATCCACTGACAACTCCCCATTGCACTTACAAAAGCTCTTCCTCATCTGAGCTGCATCTAGTCTGATCTTTTCCCATCACCCTCCATCTCCTCCAACTCTGCTCCAACCACACTGACCTTCTTTCTGAATCTCTCATCTGCTTCAGGCATTTCCTCACCTGAGGACATTTGCATATGCCATTCCCTCTGTTTGGATCCTCTTCCTGGAGATTGTCACTTGCTGGTTTCTTCCCATCAGTCAGATCTCAGCTCAAAATATAAGTGCTCGGTGAAGTATTCCTGAACACCCGCGCCCCCATGCAGTGTCTCAGCTTCTTCCTGCTCCTTATCATCTTAGACCATTTCATTTTCCTCTTAGCTCTTGTCCCTATTTGAAAGCAGCTTGTTTGTTTGTTTATTGCTTCTTTGTTGTCTGCCCCACCCCTCTTTAGAATGTAAGCTATAAAAAGAGGGACTTTCCTTTCTTCACCACTGGAGCCTGAAAGTGTTTGTTCTTGACTAAGCAGATTAATAAGTGTTTGTTGACTGACAGTAATCCATAGGCTAGGTGTTTCACAGATAGTGAAAGGTTAAGTAACTTGTCCAATTAATAAGTATTTGAGTTGGGTTTGAAATCCAAGTTTCAGCCAGGGACAATAGCTCATGCCTACAATCCCAGCACTTTGGGAGGCCAAAGTGGGAGGACGGTTTGAGGCCAGGAGTTTGAGACCAGCCTGGGTAACATAGTGAGACCCTGTCTCTACAAAACAAAAACAAAAACAAAATTAGCCGGGCATGATGGTGCACACTTGTAGTCCTAGCTACTTAGGAGCTTAAGTGGGAGATCTTTTCTGCCCAGGAGTTCCTGGCTTCAGTGAGCTATGTTCCCACCACTACACTCCAGCCTGGGTGACAGAGCCAGACCCTGTTTCTAAAATAAATAAATAAATAAATGAAATCCAGGTTTCTTTGAGTATGAAGTTTATGCTTTATCATGTTGCCCTGAAAGTCCTATCTTAGGAAGTCCTAACATATAAACTAGAACGATGGACATTTGGCTTACTGGAGTCAAAAGACAAAATTACCACAAATTTAATTTGAAGATCTAATTGCCTTTTATCTGCCACTATTACCATGTCAACCCTGTTTCTACTACGCTCACTAATACTTTCAACATGAAACTAGAAATTTAGATTAAGTCAGACCAAGAACCTTGAAAGGCCTAAGTAAGGGAAACATACTTAATTTATGTTAACTAAAAGTAAGGACTGCAAGATCTTATCTTACATCAGTTGAACGCAAATCAATCACTTTAATTGAGCTAACTCCTTCCTAGATTGGTGGGATCCAACCCCACGAAAATTTAGCCATCAGCGAAATAGCCTAGTCAACTGGCTTCAGTCTACTTAACGATTCCATTCTAGAATAAAGCAGCACCTCAGTTGCTTTTTAGGCAGAAAAGGGCTGAAGAAAGTAGAAACATGGAACAAGAAGCAAATTGGCCTTTTCAAAGTTCCCTTCCTTAAAGGGTTAAAATATCGTGCCAAACTAGGCCCCTTTCAACTGATTGCCATGCATCTCCTGTTTTCTTGGATAAGCAGCCCATTTCAGAGTTCTGTTTGATTATGTGACACTTAGCATGAATGACTCCATTCTGGCCTCGTCTGCTGGGGCCTAGTGCAGGAGGCTAGACCAAAACAATGGCCTCCCATAAACTTTGTTGGGTGGGGATCTGTCTGACATTTTACAACTCAGGTGCAAAATTATTTTTGTGTTTCAGCAATTCTTTAAAAACACATAAAGGCACTAAAGTTTAGCAGAATTCAAATATGCAAGAATTTTTAATATTAAAGAGAACAAGGGATGTGCATATTTAAAATGCAACAAAGTCAAGAGAGTACTTTGTTTACAAGACAGATTTTCAGTGCATTTACAAGTTGGTAAACACATTGCTGTCAATGTAAAGATCAATTATAGTCATATTTACATAACATTTTATGATTTGTAAATTGCTCTCAAGTACAGTAGCTCAACTCATCTAGCATCAAAAATACTTCGTTCTCTTTCTTATTTGTACATGGAATACAAAAGGTGGTAAAAGTCAGCAAAAGCACTCTCTAAGTCAGTGTTTGCCTTGCTGAGAGCAGCAAGCATTTACTGAGTGTTGGAAAATCTAGTAAAATCCATGATGCGGACATAATTCTTAGCTCCATTTTATAGATGGGGAAATGACATTATCAGGGTTTAGCAGCTTTCTGAAGGTCACACAGGTAGGCAGGGCCTGAGCCAGGATCTGAATCCCTTCTGCACTGACACGCTAGTAGGCATTAACCTCTGCTATCACAAATCTCTGCTCTGCTGTCACAAATCAGTTTAAGCAGATGCATTACCTGTTTTATACCATTAAGATATGCATTATGGATCAAGGTGGTAATTTAAGCTATGCATGAAACAAATATATAGAATTTTCAAATAAAGTAAAAAGAAGGTGAGGAGCTAGTGAACTGAGTTATAAGGGTTTTGGGGAAGCCCTTTATAGAAAAAGAATACTTCCTATCATCTATTGCTTTTTCTCCTTTCCCTGGATTGCTCCAGAAGTTTGGTAACTTTATCTGTTGCCATTAATGTTTTGAGGCAATGATCCTTTGTGAGTTTACTATGTCATGTCAAATTTTTCTGATAAAACTTCAGAAGTTTTTAAAACTGAAACTGTGATCATTTGTGAATATATCACGTATATCATGTCAGATTTTTCTGATAAAACGTTTTAAACTTTTAAAGGCTAAAGTGCTTTTGAATGTCTTTTTATATGTAGAAATTACTCATATTTACCTCCATTGCTACACTGTCTTCTAAGATGTAGGACTTGAAATTGATAAGATACAAGCTTTTAAGTGATCATAAATGCAACTTCCCCAGCAAAGTCATTACATGCAGGGGGGCTAACTGGAATGTAAGGGATAAACATCTTTATCATCCTCTGCCCTCAATGAGCTAAATTAAGGGTGATGGTGGGAGCAAGTAAGGATAGAGAACTCTGCAGTAAATGCACACCATGGTATTCACAGAAATTTGAGAAATGTTCAGGCCATTAAGGCTATGTGAATTTTTTTAATGCACTTGGTCAAATGCTGTTCCTCAGTTTATTCATTTATTTAAAGTAAAATAGCACATAGTAGAAATATAGAACTTTGAGAAAAAGCATCCAAGAATTACTTCCATATTATTGCACTTAAAAAGGAATTTTGTTCCATGTGTTTCATAATCTTCAAATGATTTGGGGGGATTAATGCTGGGTACTTTGTTGGCAACATAATCTATTTTCCAAGTGGAAATTCCATAAAATATCTTTTACAAATGGTTTGAATAATAAACATCAATTTTCAAGCCAACTGGTCCCGAAAGATTTGTACATGTAGAAAATGTTAACCCTTTAAGAAGAGAGATTAAGTCTCTATTAAATAAACATACCTATTTTAATCTATCTAAGGTATTGTGGTTGATTTCAGAAAGAGCTTGACATCATACACCCCAGTGATCACAGTTTTTAAAAACTCCAATACTACTTAAAAAAATTAAATCTGAGTAAGTTATAAAATAGGATAATATCATACAGTTTTTCACATATTTATTAACTCAACTGATTTATAGCGATTCCTCATTATCTGAAAGGCATTATTCTAGTTTTGGAGGAAATGCAATGTGTCAAACCACATTTTCTACCCTCGATTAATTTCCAGTATATTAGGGGTAGACATAACATGTACAGAAGTAATAAAGCAGAATAAAACTAAGTACCCTTCCTGTTATAAAATTCTAAAGCCTGATCTTGTCTACAGCACAGTAGGCACTCAATGTATATTTATCACATGAATAAAATAAATGAATACAAATAAATGAATGAGTATCTAATTCTTCTCTTTGGCTGCATAACATCCCATTGCATGACTATTAAAATAGATTTAACCTCACTATTGAATATTTATGTTGTTTTCAATCATTTTGCACATGTGAATAAGGTAAATACCTAGGAGTGGAATTTCTGGGTTATTTCACTTTTGACAGATGCTGCCCTCTGTAGAGATTGTTCAGTTTACACTCCACCAGCAATGTAGGAGAATATCTTTCTTCTTGATAATGCAGTGTGTTAGATTTTTGCCAATCTTGTAAGTAAAAATATTTTTATAGTTTTAATGTGTACTTCTCTTTTTTATGAGTGAGGGAAAAAAACATTATATGATTGATATTTCCTTTTCTGTGAGCTGTCACTTCTTGTGCTTTCCTTATTTATCCTAATGGGTTTTTTCTTAATAATTTGTATAACCATTTAGATATTAAGAAAATGATCTCTTTGCCTATAAGTAACAATTTTTTTTCTCTTTTCTGATTTTTTTTTTTTTTTTTGAGAGAGAGTCTTACTCCATCGCCCAGGGTAGAGTGCAGTGGCACAATCATGGCTGGCTACAGCCTCAACCCCCCTGGGCTCAAGTGACCCTCCCATCTCAGCCTCCTGAGTAGCTGGGACTACAGGCAGGTGCTGCCACACCTGGCTAATTTTTGTATTTTGTTATAAAGAGTTTTTGCCATGTTACCCAGGCTGGTCTCAAATTTCTGGGCTCAATCAGTCCACCCGCCTTGACCTCCCAAACTGTTGGGATTACAGGTGTGAACCACTGTGCCCACCAATTTTTTTTTTCTTGCCATTTGTCATTTGAACTTTTAGTTATTTTTTGGCATGCAATATTTTAAAATTTTCTTTTAGGCTTTTTAGGTTTTCTTTCATCTTTGGAATAACCCTTATCAGTCTAAGATGTTTTTTGAATTCTCATGGAGAATTTTCATAGTTTTGTTTTGTCTGTGTTTTGGGAGTTGCTGTTCAAAATTGTGAGCTATCTGGGATACATTTAGTTATAAGGTATATGGAATCAACTTTATTTTTTCCAGATGACTAGTCAAGTGTGCCAATACTAGTTCTTCAATAACCCGTAAAAATTACATGCATTATTCAATGTAAGGATTAATTGAGGATTCACCCGCTATAATTTGAGTGCCAAACAGGAAAGATGCGTTTAATATATTTAATGTTCTTCCTGTTTATGTACACTAGTGCTTCAGTACAGATTTATTTTGGGTCCTTTGACATGATACAGGAAATGTGCCATTCTCTGCCCCTGCCATTCCACTCTCCTGTGTTCCACCTGGGCTGTACAGTAGAGCTTGACAACCAACCAGGTTTTCTAATTAGTGCTTACACTTTCCATTGCCTTTCCCCCCTACCTGTCAGTGTATCTAGCTAAGCATTTTTCTCCATGGCACCTATCACTGCATTGTATGTATTCTCAGAGATTTTGGTCTGGCAGATACCATCAGTAATTCCATCTAATTAAAACATTTTTACATAATAAGCAATATTTAATAATAATTAGAAATAGATTTTGCTTACATCTTAAAATCACTGCAAAGACTTGTCATATCCAGAAAATTTCCTAGATTTATAAACCTAATTAGACAGTTGCCTAATAATAAAAAAAATTGTGGATAAAGATAGCTCATTTTAGAGGACTGGTTATCTCTAGGCAGAGCTCTACAAAAGATAAATGCATTGATAACAACCCATTCTCTCTCTTATTAGTTATTTAAGGGATCCATATACTTACTTGCTGACAGTGTATCCTTAAGGTGTATCTCAATTGCATTCCAACTTAAAAGTGAAATAGGAACAAGTATCTTAAAAAATATTTTAAACTTTAAAGTGACCCTTTGTGTTAAAGTACATAGTTGGAGTTAATGCTATAGGCCAGAAGAATGGCTAACTGTAGTAAATGTGTTAGCTTTTCCTTATTGAGAGACAGATGGGGCAGAGAATAACTGCTAATCCCAAGAATACATTCTAGTTCACATTTTGACACACTATGTGTATGTGTATGTGTATGTGTGTGTGTGTATATATATACAGGCTATATATATACATATACACATATATACATATATACAAATATATATATACACATATAAACACACACACACCAGAATATATATGGAGAGACAGCATATATATATATATATATATAGCATATATATGTGTATATATACATGCTGGCTATAGAGGAATGTGTTCCATCAGCAGTTTACAAGAGATTCTGGTGGTGGATGAGATTTCCCTGAAGTCACTAATAAAAAGGCTGCATTGTTAATAACAGAGGTGCTGCCATTGAACTAAATTTTCACTGGCGTCATTAGAAAAATATTCATTGAGCGCTTCTTTGTGTAAGTCATCTTCATAGCAACAACACTTATTTGATGGTCAATTTCACCTAATGTACCTGATTCCTGAAGGGCAGATAAATCCCAATCTCCTCCCCAATTTGTTTAAATGTCAGTGGAAACTTGTTTTGTAACATGTTTTGAGAAACACTGAAGTTTATAATTTTTGTTATTTTTGTTGCTTAGAAAATAACATAGAAGTAGTATTGTCTTCTGTTTGATTTTTGAATGTTTAGAGCAAACCCAGTTTATGTGTGAAGCAGCCAGAAAAGGATGAAAATCTTGCCAGGATTTGATCATGGTGCAGGATTAAGTATTTATAAAACTATGCGCTGCTTGGCAGAGTTGAGGCCGTCTGTCCTTCAGATGAGACAGAAGTGCAATTGCATTGCTGTGTGTGAAGGACATAACCAGAGATATTGCATGCTTGGGAAAGAGAAACTTATCATGAATATTAGGAAAACATTTACTAGGGAAATTTAAGCAGTGGTGAAATTGATTGTTTAAGGTTGCCTTGTAGCTGTTACTATTTCTATAAAACTGCAGCGTGAGTTTTTATCTAAATTGGTAAATGTTTTTGGTGTGGCTAGTGAAAATTATCTATTTTCTGTTTTCCTTTCTTTTCCTTTCCTTTTCCTCTCCTCTCCTGTTCTCCTTATCCTTCTCTCCTCTTTCCTCTCCTCGACCTCCTCCACTCTCTCCTCCTCCTCCACTCCTTCTTCCTCCTCCTCTCTCTCCTCCTCCTCTCCTCTCCCCTCCTCTCCTCTCTTTTCCTCTCCTCTCCTCTTTCCTCTCTTTCTCCTCTCCCTCCCCTCCCCTCCCCGCCCCTCCCCTTCCCTCTCCTCTCCTCTCCTCTTCCTTCTCCTCTCCTTCTTCTCTCCCTCTCCCTCTCCTCTCCTCCTTCTTCTCCTCTCCTTCTTCTCTCCCTCTCCCTCTCCTTTCCTCTCCTCTCCTCTCACCTCTCTTCTTCCTTCTCCTCCTTCCCCTTCCTCTTCTCCTTCTCCTCTCCCTCTCCCTCTCCTCTCCATCTTCCTGTCCCCTCCCTGTCCCCTCCATCTCCCTGTCCTCTCCTCTCACCTCTCCTCTTTTCTCCTCCTTCTCTTCACTTCTCCTTCTCTTCTCCCTCTCCTCTCCTCTCACCTCTCCTCTTTCCTCTCCTTCTCCTCTCCTCTCCTTCTCCTCTCTCTCTCCTCCTCCTCTCCCTCTCCTCCTCCTGTCCCTCTCCTCTTCCTCTCCCTCTCCTACTACTATCCCTCTCCTCCTCCTCTCCCTTTCCTATCCTTCTCCTTTCCTCTTCTTCTCCCCTTCCCTCCCCTCTCCTCCCCTCCCCTCTCCTCCCTTCCTCTCCCGTCCCCTCTCCCCTCTCCCCTCTCTCACTTCCCTTTCCCCTCTCACTCTTCCCTCTCCCCTCTCTTCTCTTCTTTCGTTTTTAGAGACAGGGTTTTGCTCTGTTGCCCAGGCTAGATGCAGTGGCTATTCATATCATAGTGCACTACAGCCTCAAACTCCCGGACTCAAGTGATCCACCTGACTCAGCCTCCTGAATAGCTGAGGCTACCACTGCATCCAGCAAATTGTCTATTTTCAAACAAGTTTTTGAGTATCTTTAAGCTTCAGAGAATTTTCACCAGCTGGTAATATTATCTACTATTTGCTTTCCTTTCATCATGTGAAGCAAGCCAGATTATCTATCTATCTATCTATCTATCTATCTATCTATCTATCTATCTATCTATCTATCTATCTATCTATCTATCTATCCATCCATCCAATTTTTTTATCCCTTCCTTCTAAAATAAGTAAGCCTTCTGGGGACTATCATTATAAGTTTAAATATGATCTATATAGCTCTGCTATAACCATTTAGGACAAAAATGTAGCACTATGATATTAAAACTTTTCCAAGTAGAAGAGAATTTCCTAACCATGGAAATAGCTCATAGATCTTTTTTCATTTGTTTCTAACTTTATTTTCTTCTTCAGGTTCATACTTAGTTGCCATAGTTTCTCATATCCATGTAGACATTTAAAAACTATTTGCTCTTTTTTAAAATTTTTCATGGTGGATTCATTGAAGAATTTCTGAGCCTTTACATATTTTTCTAATGTTTTTGTTTGGGAATTACATTTGATTTTTAGTTTAGATGGACATAAAGTCCTTTTATCAAAATTTTTCATCTATAAAGGTATTCTATCTTTTAGCATTCAATGCTGATGATAAGTCTGATGCTGGTCAGATTCTTTTTAGGAATCGTCTTTTCTCTCTGGAAGTACTTGAGATTTTCTCCATACTGTCGACATTAGTGTAGTTTCTACAGCTGGCCGTAAATTAGCATAACTGTGTAGCTCAAAACAACAGAAATTTTACCTTCTCATAATTTGGAGACTAGGAGTCTGGAATCAAAGTGTCATCAGCACCATGCTCTCTCTGAAGGCTCCAGGGAAGAATTCATTCCTTGCCTTTCTCTTAGCTTCTGGGGTTTGCTAACAGTCTTTGGCATTCTTTGGCTTGCAGCTGCATAAATCCAGTCTCTGCCTCCATCTTCACATTGTGTGTGTCCCTCAGGTATTTTTCTGTGTCTCTCCTTCCCTTCTTATAAGGACACCAGTTGAATTGGATTGGGGCCCACCGTGATTCAGTATGACCTCAACTTAACTTGATTACATCTGCAAAGACCCTATTTCCAAATAAGGTCACAGTCAGAGGGAGGGGAGTGATGATTAATACTTCAACATATACTTTTTGGGGATGCAGTTCAACCCACAACAGCATTCTAAAGTTCTACCAGAATACGGCCAATATACTTACTTAATCCTGTTTAACATATTGGGGACCTTTTCAATTTGGATGTGTACATGTGTCTTAAGTTCAAGGAAGTTGTCTTCTATTGTTTTCTTAATAATTTCTTCTCTCACATTGTATTTGCTGTTTCTTTCTGGAACTTATATTTGTTAGATGTTTAAATTCCTGGGTTGACCCTCTTTATTTCACGATCTCTCTGTTTTATTCTCCGTTTTGATATTTTATGCTTAATTTTTAGAAGATTCCTTGACTTCCTTTCCAGATTACCAACTGTGTTTCTATCAATTATTTTTCAGCCAGTTTTTGACGTGTTTATGTATGCAATCACATTTTAATTTCTAAGATGTCATTCTTCTTTCTGACTTTCTAATTTTTTGGATGCAGTATATTTTCAGATTCTCTGAGGACAATACTTAGGATTATTTAAATATTTTTTGCTTTTCCTTGAGTCATCCCTGTTTTCACTAGGATTAGTTATTCTTAATGGTATTGGTTTTCCTTGTGATCCTTGGTGGTGTGTTTGTAGTTAGGAAAGTCCGTAATGACTGGCATAGGTTTCCACTGCAGTTTTAAAGGCCTGTTTCCTTCCTAGAATTCTTGTGTAAATGACAGGGCTGACCTGGAATTCTGTATGAGAGGCCAAAGGCTGACCAAATGACATGCAGACTTTCCTTCAGGCTGTGTGTGTGTGTATGTGTGCGCGCACATGCGTGCATATATGCATGTGTGTGTATAGCAGAAGTCAGGCTGGGAACACCAGTAAGTGTTAAAGTAAGGAGGGCTTTGCTCAGGAGTTGGAGAATTTAATATATTTCCTCTCTCTGCTGGTGCTGTCTCTTCTCTCTCCCCACATTCTACGTCTTTTTTTTTTTTTGAGACGGAGTCTAGCTCTGTCGCTAGGCTGCAGTGCAGTGGCGTACAACCTCCGCCTACTGGGTTTAAGCAATTCTCCTGCCTCAGCTTCCCGAGTAGCTGGGATTACAGGCATGCACCACCACACCCGGTTAATTTTTGTATTTTTAGTAGTATGTTGTCCAGGATGGTCTTGATCTCCTGACCTCGTGATCCGCCCGCCTTGGCCTCCCAGAGTGCTGGGATTACCTGCGTGAGCCACCTCGCCTGGCCCACATTTTACCTCTTACTTGATCTCTGGCGTTACTTCAAGCTCCATTCTGCTTCTTTATCAAGTTCTAACGTCTTCATTTGGCATTCTCTCCAGTCAGGTATTCTACTTTCTTGAGAGAACATTTCTTCATTTCTCTGACTTTATCCTCTGGGTAAAAACTGCTTCTGCCAACTGCTCTGTCTATGCCAATCAGAGGGAGGAGGGCCTTAGCTTCCCAGCTGTTCAGCTGTTATTCTTTAATCAGTTGCCCATATCCCTGCCCAACCCTTTGTTTTGGTTGACTGCGCACCTGGAAAGACCTTTTCTAACTCTAATCTCCTGTGGGGCAGTTTCTTCTCTTCTTTCTCTGATGGACTAATCCCATCTTCATTTTGCCTTGCAAAAATGCTTCAACATTACTCCTTTCTTTGTGACAGGCATTCTCAATTTTCAGTATTGATGTGATGTAAACTTGTTAAAATATAAATTTCAGTGGATCTTGGGAAGAAAGATACATATTAAGATGTGCCCTCTTCCAATGCAGATTTTTTACACTCTTCAACTTTTTATTTCTATTCTCAGATGTTTCATCACGTACAATTTTGTGTGCACACAAGCACTACTTAAATTAATGAATGGAGTGGAAGAATTATATCATGTGTTTTATGTCTGCTTTCTTATTTATGTTGGCATCTGGGAAGGTACAAATATGCTGGTTGTTATACAGCGTTTTTCTGTATTGATGCTGTATAAAGTACATTTCAAGCATGAATCATTAAGAAATCAAATAAGTTCTTGAATGTTTCATGTACCCACTTCACTAATTGGTCTTAAGAAATGAAATACATTCAGGTTAGAAGCTTTTACAGTTATATAAAACAAGTTAATGGCAGAGTTTAAAGATTTAATATTATTTCCTTTATGTTTATAAGATTGTATGGATAATGTGTAAGAAACTTTAGTCAAATTAAGAGGGAAATATTTTAAATCTTTCTTTTTCAG
Organism: Theropithecus gelada; assembly: GCF_003255815.1. NCBI lineage: Eukaryota > Metazoa > Chordata > Mammalia > Primates > Cercopithecidae > Theropithecus > Theropithecus gelada. Next base: position 120,580,087 of record NC_037679.1, on the reverse strand, counting down.
CAAAAAATCGTGGAATTGCCATTCCAGTGGATTTGGACGGCCAAGTTAATACTCTTTTCATGAAGAGCCATTCAAATATGGTGCAGAGAGCAGCAATGGGTTGGAGACTATCAGCTCGCTCTGGGCCACGCTTTAAGGAAGCTCTTGGAGGGCCCTCTTGGGATTACAGAAATATTATTGAAAAGTTACAGGTACATGAGAGCATGAAATAGCATTCATATTTTCTAAATTACACTTTTTAAAGAATATGTAGTCACATAAATAAAATATGGCTAAAAATATCAAGTTCTATTTGGGGACCAGGCCTTCCTTTACAACTCTCTACTACCACTGCTCTTTTTAAACATATAGCTCACATATGTTGTGAGTTACTTTTTAATGAGTGTATATTAATTACTGTGTTTTGATAGTATGGTAGTGAATAGTCGGTCTTAATACCAAAATAATAATCATAATACCAATGATAACACTGGTAAAGAAACTCAATATTCATAGCCTTGCTTCAACTTATGTTTCAGTATTCCCTTCTAATCCTTTGGTCAGAACGATCCAAGCACCTTGCTCCCAAATGACTTGTATAGTACTCTTGATTTTGGCCTGGAAATATATTAGTTTGCCAGGGCTGCTGTTGCAGAATGTCACAGACTTGGTGGTTTAAACAACAGCAATTTATTTTCTCATAGTTCTGGAGGCTAGAAGTCCAAGATCAAGGTATCAGCAGGTATGCTTTCTCCTGAGGCTTCTCTCCTGGGCTTGCCGATGGCTGACTTCCTGCTGTGTCCTCATAGGCTCTTTCCTCTGTGTTTGTACATGTCTGTGTGCTAATCCCTTCTTCTTATAAGGATACCAGTTATGTTGATTAGGGCCTGCTCATATGAACTCATTTTTTCTTAATTACACTTTTGAAAACCCTAGCTCTAAATAGAGTCACATTCTGAGGTACTGTGAGTTAGGCCTTCAGCATACGAAATCCAGGGGAGTTATAATACAGCCCATAACAGACATCTTCCCATTCACATAATTAGTAGTAGCACATTACATGGAGTTGAATTGGGATATAATTTGAAGAAGTTTTTTTTTTTTTTCCTACAAAATGGTCAAGACATTAAATGAAATAAATATTATGAGAAGTCACATGTAGATGAGTGTTATATGGGGTTAGAAACACAAGTTAGATTCAGAGAGTATGAGAAACCTAAAGGGTGTGAGACATTAAAAATTTGGGGGAAAATGCCATTATAAGTGGTTCTTGATTTGTAGGATAGGGTTATCAAAAAGAGACTAGAGGAAGAGCGACTAGTGAGAAGTTACTTAAGATCTAAGCCAAGTGGTGATATGGATGAAATGAAGAAATGAGTGTTACAGATAATAATGAAGGCAGGGTCAGCAGACCTGGAGGCTCTTAGATGGAAGTAGAGAGCGGGCATGAGAGGAGTTTAAGAGGCCCTGTTGATTGGAGACTAGATAGTATTATTAAGACTGTTTGTTGTAAGAGCAGAGGAGAAGAGAACGCAATAGGAGGGCAATGGAAAATGCAGTGAACTAGGGTAGCAGGCTACTGAGTATATTGGAAGTTAAGTCTATATTTGAAGATAATAGTTGGAGCAAGGATAGTGGTTGGTATTGCTAAAAGAGAAAATACAGTGATAGAAAAAAAAGAACACCCTATGCGAGGCTAAGAGTAGCAGAATGACCCACATAAAGAGTGGGGGAAAAAAAAGCACGTCAGAGAGGAGGAGGGTCAGGAGAGCAAAGGGAGTGGAACATTTCAGAGGAGAGGTATATAGTAGTGTCAGCCAGCACGGAGAGGGTGTGCCTTAAACTTCTTTTAGTAAACTTCTTTTAATAGATTGATATCCATTAAGTAAGTATTTATTTAGTGAAAATTCTATACTAGCCACTGTGTGAAGTGCTAAAGAGAGAGCCATGGGGTCTATGCTCTTCTGGGACATGCATTTTAACTCATTAAATAATCGATAAATTGTTGGATAATTAAAACTACAGTGAATAAAATAGAGCAAAGTAACAACATGGTGGAGAATTACTGAAAGAATGACCCTGTAATTGTGAAGTTCATTTCTACCAGGATAACAGTTTTGTTGACACCTGAATAATGAAGATGAATAATCTATTCCAAGATTTGAGTTCAGATAGTTTTACGGGAAGGAAATAGGAAATGCAAAGGTGCTTAGGCAGGAGTGAGGCTGATGGGTTTGAAGATCCAAGAAAAGCCCATTGGGGCAGGAGTTTAGTGAGTAAAGGAAGAAAATATTATGAGATAAGGGGCCAAATCATGTAGAGACTTGTATGGTGCTGTAGCTGTGCCCTGAGTGTTTGTGTCCTCCCCCACCCCAAATTCATATGCTGAAATTCTGACCCCCATGGTGATAGTATTAGGAGGTGAGGTCTTCTGGGAGTTGAGATTAGAGTCCCTATAAAATAAGCCCATGCAAACTCATTCAGCCCTTCCACCATGTGAGGACACAGCAAGAGAGGCACCGTCTATGAACCAGAAAGTGCATCCTCACTAGACAACAAATCTGCTGGTGCCTGATCTTGGACTTCCCAGCCTCCAGAACTACAAGAAATAATTTCTGTTGCTTATAAGCTACTCAGTTTATGGTATTTTGTTATAGCAGCCTGAACAGATTAAGGCGCATATTAAGGCATTTTAATTGTATTCTATGTGTGATGACAAGTCATTGAAGATTTTCAGCAGAGGAGGGGCTGACTTGGTTTACTTTTTAAAAGATCACTATGAATTCTAAGCATATTTCTAAGATCCAGACATGGAAGCAGTGAATCTAGTTATGTAGCTTTGCATTAATTCAGGCAAAAGGTGATGGTAGCTTGGCTTAAGGAGGTTGCAATAATAATGCAGAGAAGTGTATTAATTTTGTGTATATTTAGTTGTAGAACTAATAGAACTTGGTGGAGGAATCGATTGATGTGTTGTAGGATAATGAAAAGAAGAATCAAGGATGACTCTGGTTTTGATATGATATGGTTGTGTTATTTACTAAGATAGGAAGTAATGGGAGAGAAAGAGGTTGGGGCTGAGTTGAAATTAGCAGTTCTATTTGGGGAATTTTAAAGTTGAGATGCCTATTTAGGTACCTGAGTGTGTCAACTTGGCTGTTTGATATATGAGTCTGAAGTGGAAAGATGTCCATGCTGGAATTATAAATGTGGGAGTTCCAACATATAGATGATATTAAAACCATAGAATTGGACGAGATTTTTCAGAAGAAAGTGTAGATATCAAAGAGAAAAGGAGCAGGAGCTATCAGGAGTTGATGAAGAAATAGTAAGGACATAGGTGGAAAATAAAGTGTGATGTCATAGACGTCAAGAGCAGAAAGTGTTTCAAAGAGCAGAAACCAGCGTGTAAAATGCTTAGCAGTGATTAAGATGAAGACAAGCAAGTAAACCACCGAGTTTGGGTGATGATCACAGCTAACTCGTGCTCAGTAGTAAAGATTACTAGTATTTATAGGGAATAAGTGGCTAGTGTGTGTTAGAGGATGTTCTATGCACTTACCTTTAATCCTTGCAGCAAGCTTATGTGATTGTTAGTATCATCCTAAGCTTTCACATGGGGAAACAATGACCTAGGGAGGTTGCATAGTTGCCTCATGACCAAAATTAGAGTTAAAGACAGAATTCATATCATAGCAGCCTGAGCACTATTTCTTTAGTAGATGAAACAAAGAAGAGGTGATCTAAACAACAGGGACATTTAATTAAATATGGTCATATTTGATAAACATACTCTCCCCACTTTTATATAATATCTAGTTTTCCCCTTTATGCTATTTCCCTTTAGTCTCTTTTAATTGTTTTCAGACATTTCTCAGAAAGCTTATTTAGAGTGGTTGAAGTAGAAATAATCACTTTTGCAGAAAGAGAAAGAGTTAAAACACGAATTAACATAATTCATAAGAAATCAAGAGGGTGACATCCCCATCTGTGCTTCTGTAGCTAAGAGTGACAATAAGCAATTGGCAATGTTCTGCTTAATAAAAATATACCATAGCTATGGATGAATAAATTGTTCTTTTATGTAAGAAGTTTTTTTTTTCTTCTAACATAGTTTAAAAATAAAATGGGGGTGCTTTAACCATTAAAGAATGTTTGGGAAATTATAATTACCTGTGGTTCATTTTAGAAACATATCAGTTAAGATGCTTTCAGCTTTAATTAACACAGCATTCAACTAAAAGTGACTTAAATGATAAAGACCGTATCATTTAACATAGCAAGAAACCTGGAACTGTGGCTCTCCTTGAGTTTGCTAATTGTAGACCTGGGCCCCTAAAACCAAAGGTCTGTAGGCATTCAGCTTAATGCTGGTCTCCCAGGGTAACATGAGGGCTGTCTTAGATTTTGGATTCACACCCTCAAGCTGCCTTGAGAGCAGTAGGTGGTTATGAAAGAACCTCCCCACCCGCAACACGTACCCCACTCTCTCAGCTGACTTCACCTGATGTCTCATTGACTGGGACTGTGTCACATAATCATGCCTAGACAGCTTGCTAGAGGTGGAAATGGGATAACCATGCCTGCCTTAGAGTAATCAACCTCGACCGTAAGCTGAGGGGGCTCATCCCCTGAGAATATTGTTGCTTGACTCAGAAATGACGTTGAGATTCTGGTAGCAAGGAAGAGGGTAAAGAAAGGCTGTTGGGTAGGTGACCAATAGGGTCTCTCAAAAAATATAATTTGAAATTCTGTTGAATGTCATTGAATCCATGTATAGTACTAATATTGCTTCAAATAATATTTCAGTGAGTTTCCCCATTGGATGAAATGATTCGTTTTGAATAACCAATGACCCATGGGAATTTATTTATTTATTTATTTATTTATTTATTTATTTAATTTGAGATAGGGTTTCGCTCTGTCACCCAGGCTGGAGTGCAATGGCGCTATCTTGGGTCACTGCAACCTCCACCTCCTAGGCTCAGATGATTCTCCCACCTTAGCCTCCTGAGTAGCTGGGACCACAGGCGCACATCACCAAGCCCAGCTGATTTTTGTATTTTTAGTAGAGACAGGGTTTCACCATGTTGACCAGGCTGGTCCCCAAATCCTGGCCTCATGCAATCCACCTGCCTCGGCCTCCCAAAGTACTGGGATTACATGCATGAGGCACTGCACCTGGCTGGAAATCCTTTTTTTTTTTTTAAGCTGTTCCCTGGGTATGCCCCTAATTTATTGCAATGTAATGAGTACCTGTCATGTTTCCATTATAATCCTAGGCACTGCAGGACACATACAGTGGCCTAACTGACTTTTCCTCTTATAGGTGTATATCCTTAGAAATAACTACCTGTCCCTCCCTTATCTTGTAAGTGGCACACACACATGCACACACACACACACACGCACAAATAGAGACTCAGGCAGTATTCATACATAAAACCAGACTATAATCATGGCACAGACATGTGGTGCTATGGAAATAGAGGGGGTAATCTATAAAATTCCCATTAGTATTCTTAGGCTTGTCTTATCTTCGAAAGATGAAATCTGACTTAGGCCTTCACGTGGGTTCTCCTGTGTTTCATTCCCTAGGATGTAGTGGCCTCCTTGGAGCACCAGTTCAGCCCAATGATGCAGGCTGAATTCTCAGTGTTGGTTGATGTATTGTACAGTCCAGAGCTGCTGTTCCCTGAGGGAAGCGATGCAAGAATAAGATGTGGCGCTTTCATGTCAAAGTAAGTGGATCCAATCTGAGATTCTGCTAGTGTCGTCAAACTGAGATGGCCTCTAACATTGCCGCTTTACACTTCACTGATATAAAATGACAGTCCACAAAGTATGTGAAAGGTCTAAAATCCATGTTAAAATATACTGCCAGAATAATTAAATTGAGTCACTTGAAATTTTATTTTGGTGAAGGTCAAGTTATCATATTTTACTAAATTTACTGAAAATAAAGTGTGTCATTATGGGGCACAAAGGATCATGCAAAATAATATTTTGGTCCTAATTCCTTTCCATAATTATATTTTGTGACCTTTTAAGAAATTCTTGTTTAAAGTCACTTATTTTCATTAACATAGGGAGAAAGGAAAAGGAGCTAGCATTTATTGAGGTCTTAATACTGTCATATGTCTTTAACTATTATTTTATCTAATCTGCATAAACACCCAGAGACTGAGAGGTCAGCCTGATTCAGAGAGGAGATTGCTGAGGACCAGGTGTGCTTCAGGTGCAGGGTTAGTAAGACTCAGACCCAGCACGTGGCCATGCTGCCTGGATGATCCTCATCTGCAGCTCTGTCGTTTACTGATGTTTCTCAGCGTTTGTGGTATTGCAGATCTATTATAGCTGATATGTTTACCCTAGAGAATCTTCATCTTAATGGTAAGTGAAAAATTCTCAAGGGAGATGTGCACAAGGAGAAGCAGTTGTGAGAAAAAGCATAACTTGCTCCAGAAAGAAGAGACTTGTCTTTATGTGGAGGGCATGTTATTGAGGGAGATCTGCAGGTCGTCACATGTAGACCCTGGATGACCAGTCAGAAAGAGGGTGCTTGGTCTTCCTGGGAGGAGTACCTGGATGGAGAGTCAGTGAGATGAGCTTGCCAAGCCCCTTGACCATGACCCATCCCAGCTAATTCCTGTATGGTAGAGGGTATTGCTGAAAGAGATAGAAACCTCTTCTATCATCTGTGATGTATCGAGGCAGAGCTTGAAGGACTAGGGCACACAAGAAGTGTGTTCCTTTCTTTCACCATTTAAGGTGGGACCTTGGGAGTGAAAAGAAGGCATGGGATGAGAAAAACTGACTACAGGGATCATGTTGAAGAATAGATGGGGTTTTTATACTATGGCCAGAATCAGGTATTTTTGGCTTTAGACTCATCATGTCTTAGGGAGATTGGGAAGAATGTATTTGTCCGGACACCTGCCAGTCTTGTGAGTAAGGATTTTAAAGTGAAGAGGCCCCTAGTGTACAACTGATGACTGCTGAGAACATTAGAAAGAAAATTTTAGGTGGAGGTATTGCCTAGTAATTCACTATAAAAATAGGGTGTGGAGCACAGTTCACTATTCAGATGATGGGTACGTTGAAAGCCCAGACTTCACTACTACACATACATGCATGTGAGAACTCTGCATCTGTACCCATTACAGATCTAAACATAAGAACTAAATGAAAAAAAAAAAAAAGGAAAGATAATAGGATCTTTGATAAATACCCTTCACCTCCTATGAATATATGTCAATATATGGAATATGGGTTAAAAATTAGGCAATAAACCTGTTAAGTTCAGTAAATTAATGTAATACTATAGCTATATCCCCGAGTTGTGACAGCCTGGAACAGGGGTTGGCAAGCTCTGGCCCTCAGGCTAAATTGGTCCTGCTACTCATTTCTGTAAATAAAGTTTTACTGAAACACAGTGGTGCTCATTCATTTCTGGATTGTCTGTGGCCGCTTTCATGCCACTGTGGCAGAATCAGCTAGTTGCCACAGAGACTGTGTACCCCACAAAGCCTAAAATATTTACTATCTGATCGTTTAGGTTTCCTGACTCCTCGTCAAGAACTAGGGTGCCAATATGGTAGCTACTAGCCACACATTGTTATTTAAATTATTGTTTAAATGAATTAAAATGAAATAAAAATCCACTTCCTCAGTCATATTTGCAACATTTCAAGGGCTCAGTAGCCACATGTGGCTAATGGCTGCCAACTTTGGCAGCACAAATATGGAACATGTGTATTATTGCAGAGAGTTCCGTTAGCCCTGGTCTAGGACTTGGAGATATTGGTCTATGAGAAAGTGATAGGAAGTAACTCATGATATCAAGTAAATATTGAGCTGTACTGCAGATGGAGACAAGCCTGTGACACCATTAGGTAACCTGAAAGGAGGGAAGCAGAAGTGATATGATAATAGGAATACATTGCAGATCCTACACCCACATGAAGGAAAATGATGTTGTGTTTACATGAGTGATTCTAGAAGAGATTTTTGTGCTATTGCAATTGTATTACAGCCAGAGCCTCAGGAGTGTCTATTTTCTGCCTTAGTGCTCACCCTACTCCTTCCCCAACTCTGTAAAAAACCAAGGGTTTCCTTTGTAAGAATATCTTACAAAATTAGAATCTGACTTTATGAATAGCCAGGGGTCTTTTTTTTTTTTTTTTTGAGATGGAGTCTTGCTCTGTCACCTAGGCTGGAGTGCAGTGGTGCAGTCTTGGCTCACTGCAAGCTCCGCCTCCCAGGTTCACGCCAATCTTCTGCCTCAGCCTCCCGAGTAGCTGGGACTACAGGCACCCGCCACCACACCCAGCTAATTTTTTGTGTTTTTTTATAGATGGGGTTTCGCTGTGTTAGCCAGGATGGTCTCGATCTCCTGACTTTGTGATCTGCCTGCCTCAGCCTCCCAAAGTGTTGGGATTACAGGCATGAGCCACCATGCCTGGCTACCAGGGGTCTTGTATTGCTGTGCATACCATCCTGGTAAAGCTTAGCTAGAGAATATACATTTAGGGGCAAGCCCTAAGTAGGGCTTCCTACTTTTTCTAATGAATCTAATTCTTGGAATCTGTTGACTCAGATGAGTCTGGAGGAGGATATGAGGATAGACTCCAGGACAGGGGTCTACTTAACACATAGAGTGAAAGAGAAGAGAATAGGTCAATGACACTGTTAACCTTTAAGACAGCTGATTAGAGTCCATTCAAATCAACACCTACTCCTTCCTTGTGAAGGAGAATCTCAGTGTTTTTCAAACTGTGGGGTGTGCTCCATTTATAGATTTTTAAACTGACTTAGGTGGAGGCAACCAGCTAATTTAAAAAATGAATTAGAGAAGACACAAATTATCAGAGTGCATCTCATAGTGAGGGTGACATTAGTGTGAGTTTACATACACACTCCCACACAGGTACTTCTTTACTGGGTGGTTTTGTGAAATATATTTCTTACTTTGATAATGGAAAAAATATTTGAAAGTCACCGACCTAACTCAACCAAACATTATGTGAATACCTTTTATAAATCTGTAGCAAGTGGTCATTCAACCTTATGGTTATTTTCAATATTGTTAATGAATTAAATCCTTTATCTAAGGAAGAGTTAAAGAAAATGGAAATACTTAGCCTGAGAGAGCGAAAAAAAGAAATTTATCATGTCCACCAAAACTGTTTTCACATATTTAAAGACCATTATGTGAATGTATATACCTACTATGTATCCACAAAAATTAAAAATTAGAAAAAGACTATTGTGTGAAAGAAAGAATTAAATAGTAGAAGTTTTAGAAAGGCAGGCTTCATTTTCCTTGCCAGGAGAACTTTTGAAATTCTTCTGCCTGCTAGGCCTGATCGCAAGGATGTAACACCTTTTCTAGACTCAACATGTCTAAAAGGACATCAGTGTTACTTTCATTGTGTGTTTGCTACTTCTTCACCATGGAACAGTGTCATTTTAAAGTGTCACCATTGGGCTGGGTGTGGTGGCTCACACTTCTAATCCCAACACTTTGGGAGGCTGAAGCAGGGGGATCCCTTGAGTTTGAAACCAGCCTGGGCCACAAAGCAGGACCCCATCTCTGCAAAAAGTAAAAAAAATTAGCCAGGCATGGTGGCTATACCTGTGGTCCCAGCTACTCAGGAGGCTGAAGTGGGAGGATAGCTTGAGCCTAGGAGGTCTAGGCTGCAATGAGCTATGATCACATCACTGCACTTCAGCCTGGGTGACAGAGACCCTGTCTCATTAAATAAATTTTAAAAATTGAAAAAAACTGATCACCATCCACATATTAGCCTAGTCTCTACATTTCAGGGGCCTCTGATCTGCCCTGCTTCCTCTTCCACTTCCCACATGTCATCATTTACAAGTCTCTGCTGTGGGTCTTCTCTGTTGCTTCCTATGTCCTCACCCGACCTCTGCCACTGCTCTCTCGCCTTGCTCCGTCTCCTCTGCTTCATCTTTCCCGCTGCCCTCATTGGTCTCTTTCTCACAGTGGGAAGAGGCATTTAGGTCCTTTAGAACAGTGGTTCCCTATTTTCTCTAGAAAACATTCAAGACTCTTGAGGTTAATATTCCAGTCCCTTCTTTCCAAACCACATCTCTTACACTTTCCTCTTCCAGGTCTTTAAGTGTCAGCGGGCAATTGGCATGCTTCTCATTTCCTGGACATGCCGGCCAGGTTTCTGCCTCTGCCCTGTGTTCATACCATTCCCTTTGCAGGGATGTCTTCTCTCCCGAGCCTTCCTTGACAGGTGACATCTTCGTTAGTTGCATGCTATCTCTTCGCTGAAACCTTCTTTGATCAGCCCTAGGTAACTACCCCCAGCAGAATGAAGTGGTTTCATGTGTGGTTCACAGCATTTGCCAATGCCTCTGTTGTGGCACTTGCTCATTCAGGGGGCTGTGTGCAGCCTAGCATGTGTGGGGACTCTGCACAAGACCCCTGAGACTCAGGAGATCAATGACCTGAGTCCTGTCACCACAGAGTCGTTCTTAATAATTTGGGCTCTGAGGTCAGATGGACTTGAGTGCATTTGCGGGTCTCACCACTTAACAATTTATGTAACCAGAGGTAAGTTGCTGTATCTCCCTGGGCCTCTGTTATGTCATGAGCAAAATTAGTCTGAACCTGTCTCATGGGCTTGGTGTGAGGATAAATTAGGAGAGTCCCTGGGCTGTCCTTACACTTGACCCTGACACCTGATAAGCACTTGCTAGCCATTAACCAGTGAAAGTTCACTTTTTCCCCAGGGTTATGTCCCACAGTACTCATGTTATGTCACTGAAATTGGATCATTTGAGGAAGACATCTCACAGGGTCATTTTGAGGATCAGCTTTTTAACAACATGAGCTATATATGCTATATATATAGCTATATAAGCTCAATTCTGATAATGAAAATTTATTTGCTTTTAAGTTCTTGGGGATGGTGATCCTGAAACTCTTCTAACAGAGCACCAGTGCATAGTGTACCACTTGATTAAAATGATGGGAGTTTTTGCCCAAATTATACCAAAGCTGGTAAATGGATAGATTGTCTTGATGTCACTTTTTTTGTTTTGTTTTTTGCTTTTAATAAAAAAACTGCTTGTTTCTACCAAACCCTGGCAGTGAAAAATAGCATATTATTATGAATGGAAACTGGAAAGCAGCCTGTTATATTAAGATTGCAGAGTTGTATACAGCCACTGCTACTGTATGCTTAATGTAATACAGTACATAAAAATAATATAGTGTAACATAACATAATAAAATGTAATATATAAATATTTATATTTCTGTACTAATACATTTGTTTTAGTTCATATATTGGGGTGATAATATTAGTATTTCATTGTTTCTCAGAGTATCGTATCCCACTAAAAGAATGCCACCTGAGTAAGGTTGAGAAGCCCTGAGATAGACTACCTGTAAAACAAAAATAATGTGTTGTAATACAAAATTTATAAGCTGAAGTGTAATCTTAAAACTTTTGAAAACATGTAACTGGTTTACTTCATATTCTCAAATAATGGTGTGATTTTTTTCCCCTACAGCCTTTGATGTTTGTATATAGCTTGAAGAGAAATCACTGTCTTTCTAAAGGTTTAATGTTTTGCTTTAAGGTTGATTAATCATACAAAGAAACTAATGGAGAAAGAAGAAAAACTGTGCATTAAGATTCTTCAGACATTACGAGAAATGTTAGAGAAGAAAGACAGCTTTGTGGAAGAGGTATTGTTTTAAACAAAATTCATTATTTAAAAATAAAGTAGGATTTCCACAATACTGGAACCTATGAATTACAGTAGGCTATTACATACTTACTTGCATTATATTTTAATGGTGCATGTACTTAGATGAATTATGTGATTTGAATTTTTATGGTATTCATCTCTCATGCCTTGTTTTAAATTGGGAAATAACCAAAATTAGAGTGGCCTAGATGTTTGTTTTGTTTTATTATATTCTTGGATCTGTATTTTTTCCTCTTACGGCTTTAGTGGACCAAATGACCTTTTTAAACAATGAGCAACTGAAATGCATTATTTAGATTTTGTGTAAAGTTCTGCTGCATATTGAGAATGTCTGCGTTTTGGCATATGTTGACTTTTTATTATGAATATATATTCATGTTATTTTTTATAATATTCTGCCAAGTATTATAAAATAATACTATTTTAGTAAATGGAATAGTCAGTTTCTATTCTTAACTATATTAACTTGAGAGTCACAAATGATTTTCAGGGAAATATCAACCTATAGATAATAATTGTCAGTCTGTTATTAAAAATGACAGCTCAGGTGCTCATTAAGAGATAGCTAGCAGCATGTTTAATACCCAAGGTGATACACTTAAATAGAAAATATAAATCTAGAGAATTTTTTTTTTGCTAGCTATCTGTACTTTTATGTTAGATATTAAACAAAATTTGTACCACGTTCCTCAATAACTTTTTGGTCTGTTTCGGTAAATACTAATCATCTGATATTTTACAACTGGAAGGATTTTATTTACTACTTTATGTATATGCTAAATTCTAGAAAGATTATAGTGGTTGGGTTTTTTAAAGTGCATTCCCAAAAAAATGCAATGGAAACTTAGATATTAATAGAAAGAGCATTGCTTCAAAATATTCCATGTGAATCAATGTTTGTTTCAGCAATCAAAATGCCTTCTACTTTGCATTAGTTCTCTGCATCACTTAAATTATATTTGGAAAACAAGTGATCAAAATAAAGGTGGTCAATGCAATTTTAGCAAATGTTTCTCTAAGATAGGACTCAAAAACACGCTTCTATATTTAAAAAATGATAAAGAGAATTCCTTGGGACTTACTGTTGTCTTTCTCTTAAAATATTGCTGTAGATTGTGTGATATTGACTGAAGTACCAGATTCTGAAGTAGAAAAATGAGGTCAATATACTTTTCTGGCAGAGGATGAGGTTCACAATAAAAATGACTTGTACTTAACAGGAGATACATGACAAGTCTTCCATTTTTATGTAACAGAGTTTTATGAATCACTCCAAAGGAAAATCGGAAAGAAATCAGGTTAAGATTTTACTTTGGCTAGTCAAAAGTATTTTTGTGTGTCTCCCAAACCACTCTAAAACAAATCACTTATTTTCTCCTTTCCATTCCCACTGCTACCAGTAGTTCAGGCTTTTATTATCTGCTGTTGAGAAAATTCCAGGAGTGCAATTTCCTGAGACAGAACTGCTCCCTTGGGCAGAGGCAGAGCTGCTGTTTTCCTAACTCCAAGGGTCCCCATTTATGCAAGACGTGATGTAAAGGACACCCCCAGCACACAGCCCTCATGGAAGAGTTGAGATGAGAAAGGCTAATTGCAAGTTCTTCATTCAGTCACCCAACACATATGTTGTGAGCAAACTATTAAATGGTGATTATTGTGCCTGGGAACTGGTGATACTGAGATGAATGACAGCTTGCCAAGGGCCATGAATGAGTACAATTCCTGTGTTTGTGGACTCCCTTAATAATAGTGTAGGGAAGAGATCACTAGAGCCCTTCAGAAACCGTCAGGGGCTCTGCACAGCGTCAGTGTTCCAGGCCCACCATTTGTCCTCTCTACTCCCCCATCTGTCTTCATCCATTAGCCTCCAGAAATCTGTGCTACTCAATGTACCTGTAAGGTACCGCAGGCTTTTCCTGACCTGAGCTTTGCTTCATCAGGAATCACAGATTGCAAAAAATCCAATCAAGCCTCAATGCCACCAGCTATCTTTGTAGAAGAGCTACTGGGTAGTAGTTATCAATTGTTCCAGCAAGTAGTGATTACTTTCTCAATCGAATTACCAAAATACCTCATGCTGCTATTTTAGGACACTTCGGGCTGTATCCGGATATTTAGTCCAAGCTCCTTATTTTATAGATGATGCCACAGAGTCCCAGAGAGGTGATGTGATTTGACTGAGGTTACACAGCAAGAGCTAGAACCAGAGTTTAAATAGGAACTCCTTCCTCTCTGTCTCATCTTCTTACTCCTTTGGTCATAGCCAAGTTTTACAAATGTTTTGCATTGCTGTTAAGAAAGGTTAGTATACTTTGTCTAGCAGGTTTATGGCTCCGAATTTTAAGACATAGGCAGACAGAATATAAAACAGAATAACATCCAAAATAGGTAAAGATTCAGATAAACTTCTAAGAAAATAGTAAAGATGGGGGAAATGAAGTCATTTAAGAAAGAAAAACCTGATTTCATTTTTTTATATGGCTGCATAAAATTCCATTGCATATATATCCATCACATTTTCTTGACCCATTCATCCGTCGAGGGACATGTGGGTTGATTCCCTATCTTTGCTGTGGTGAATAATGTTGCAGTAAACAGGCGAGTGCAGGTATCCCTTTGATATGTTGATTTCTTTTCCTTGGATAGACACTCAGTAGTGGGAATGCTGAATCCAATGGTAATTCTGGTTTTCGTTTTTTGAGAAGTCTGTGTACTGTTTTTCATAGTGGCTCTACTAGTTTCCATTCCCAGCAGCAAAGTTTGAGTTTTCTTTTCTCCACATCCTCATCAACGTCTGTTATTTTTTTTTGGGGGGAGGGTCTTTTTAATAATAGCCATTCTGGCTGGGGAAAGATAATATCCTGTCGTCATTTTGAGTTGCATTTCTCTGACAATTAGTGATGTTGAGGAGTTTTTCATATGCTTATTGGCCGTTTCTCTGTCTTCCTTTGAGAAATGTCTAGTCATGTCTTTTGCCCACTTTCTAATGAGGTTATTTGCTTTTGTCCTGCTGAGTTGTTTGAGTTTCTTGTATATTTTGGTTACTAGTCTCCTGGCAGATAAATAATTTGCAAATATTTTCTCCCATTCAACAGGTTGTCTCTTCATTTTGTTGAGTGTTTCCTCTGCTGTGCAGAAGCTTTTAGTTTAAGATAGTCCCATTTGTCTATTTTTGTTTCTGTTGCCTGTGCTTTTCAGATCTTAGCATAAATTCTTTGCCTAGACCAATGTCCAGGAGAGTTTCCTCTAGGTTTTCTTCCAGTATTTTTATCATTTCAAGTTTTTTGTTTAAGTCTTTAATCTATTTTGAATTGAATTTTTTATATGGTGAGAGATAGGAATCCAGTTTCTTCTGCATGTGACTATCCAATTTTCCCAGTGTCATTTATTGGAGAGGGTGTTCTTTCCCTGGTATAAGTTCTTATCTGCTTTGTTGAAGATCAGTTGGCTGTAACTATATGGCTTTGTTCCTGGATTCTTCATTCAGTTACATTGGTCTGTGTGTCTATTTTTATACCAACACCGTGCTGCTTTGGTTAGTATAGTATAGCCCTGCAATATATTATAAGTTAGATAATATGATGCCTCCAGCTTTGTTCTTTTTGCTCAGGATTGCTTTGGCTATTCCAACTCTTTTTTGGTTCCATATGAGTTTTAGGATTCTTCCAAAATAATGATATCATGTCATTTGCAGCAACGTGGATGCTGTATGGAACTGAAGGTCATCTTAAGTGAAATAAGCCAAGTACAAAAAAGACAAATACGACATGTTCTCACTTATATGTGGGAGCTAACACATTTGATCATATGAAGGTAAAACGTGGAAAGATAGATAACAGAGACTGGGAAGGGTGAGAGTGGGAGAAGGAAGGGAACTGGGCTAAAGGGTGCAAGCATACAGTATGACAGAAGGAATAAATTCAGTGTTTGATAGCAGAGTAGGGTGACTATACTTAACAAAATATATTGTACTTGAGTGATGGACACATCAAATACACTGACTTGATCACTATACATTTATATACATGTAACAAAATGTCCCATTTATGCTATAAATTTATAAAAACAAAAAAAGAAAAAGGAAAAACCTAATAAAAAGCATACGTATCTTATTTATTAATTATCCTGTTTCTTAACTTTCACGTTTACCAAGGACAGAATAAAAAAATTATAGCTAAAGCAATTCTAGCTCTTAGACAACTTTTTAATTCTAAGTGTTTTGAAATGAGAAGTATTTCTATCAGTGGAAGCAGAAGACATCTCATCCCCCTCTCAGGAAATCTTAAAGAAAAGCATATTGGATCTAGAAGGATTCAAACAACCAGTCTGGGAACGAGTTGGGACTACATGATCTCTATATTTTGTCCATTGGTCCTTCTGAAACAGCTGGTGCTCAGTGATCCATGCCAGTGGAGGAGAGCTAAATGGCTCACATCTGGGTGAAATGGCATTGGTTAATAGATTTAAAAAGTAGCCAAAGATGCTATTGTGCAACTAATGGTGGGCTCTAATAACAAACTCTAGTTATCAGTAGTGGGATAAGAGGTGACTGTGTTTCCATGATTGTATTGTTTCCTACTGACCAAAAATTTCATGGTATGTAAAACCACACAAATTTGTTATCTTACAGTTTTGAAAGTCAAAAGCTTAAAATCCAGCTGTGAGCAGTAGTGTGTTCTTTCTGCAGACTCTAGGGGAGAGTTCATTTCCTTGCCTTTTCTGGATTCTGGAGGCCACCTGCATTCCTTGGCTCGTGGCCCCATCCCCTATCTTTAAAGCCAGTAGTGTAATGCCTTCCAAACTCCACTCCCCGCCCCGCCCCCCCGCTCCCACAATTGCCACATCTCCTCCTACTCTGATGCTCCTGCCTCCTTCCTATAAGAACACTTGTGATTACATTGGAACCACCTGGATAATCCGGTATAATTTTCCCATCTCCAGAGCCTTAACTCAAATCACACCTGCCAAATCCCTTTTGCTATGTGAGGCAACATGTTTACAGCTTCTGGTAACTTGGAAAGGGATTGTGAGAGCATGTGCATCTTTGGGGAGGGCCATTATTCTGTCTATCACAATAACTCTTTTATTGACAGTGAAAAATAACATCTAGAATGTAGATGTAGTATTTACTTGTGGCTGATCAATATTACTACATGGGGCAATTTAAATGCAAATGAATAGAACAAAAATGCTTGGAATCTGTAGCACTTTGCTGTTTTCAAAATATTTTAGGATATTTTGCTACCTTTCAACAATTCTGACAAGTACACAGAAGAGGCAGGGTTACCTCCACATTGCAAACGTGAAAAGGGAGACTCAGAAAAGTGAATTGCGTTAAGTCACATAGGTTACCTAATACCTGCCCTGTATTGCCTAACCAGCTGGATTTCGACTGTGTATTGAAGCATTCCCAAGAGATTTATCAGAATTAAATCAAAACAGAAAACGCAAACCAGGGTTTTTCACACGAGCTATTCTAATATTACATTTGAGACTCCACTTATTTGAATTTAAAATGTCAACTTAAAAGAAAATTACTATTTTTATTTCCTTGGTTCCTGACACCAGAAGTGGTATGTGTGTATGTGTGTGTGTCTATGTGTGAAACTGGTAAAAATTTAAAAATAGGGCAATGAAGTATAAATTTGCTTCATGGTTGAACCAAATGTCCTTTAAAGCAATTCCCAACCCTGGGATTCTAAATTTCCCAAGTTTGTTAGCCTTCTCTGTGTGATGTATTAAGTAAGTACGTTAAGGATATTTAATATAACCGAATGTAACTAGATTTTACCTGCTAGTCAATTATTTATTAAAAGCTTATAATTTAGAATACCCTTGAGTACAATTTCTAAATTAATTATACTTAGGGATATTCTTCCTTGACCCATGTTTCTTAGTTTGTGCCTAAGATACTGAGAAATATGATGTGGGTGGGCAACATCTTAAAGATTCTCGAAAGACTAAAATAAATAAAGGAAAATTTAATTTTCTGTGATCTGTGCCTGTATGGGAAATCATCTAGGGATCATATATTTAGTTAAGCTATAGTATTTATTTTTAATGGAAGGATAAAATGTGAAATTTTTTTATAGAAAGTCTGTAAGGAGAAAATTACCTAAGTGAGTTTTAGGAAAATCCCCCTTAAAATATTGTTTGTTTAGGTGACTGTGATAGAAAAGCAAGAGTTTACAAAGGATATAACTAACAACCCTAACAAGTCTGAGAGCTTAGTATTCCTTTGGGGCTGGCATATTTAGAAGGCTTTTTAAAGGTAACAACAGTAGGCATATTTATTTGTACTTTAAAAAATATGTATATTGGAACATTGGGGGAAGGAAAGAGAAGAGAAAGAATGCTTCATAATGGCTTGAGAGCAGTGTGAATTTTTTTGTTTTATTTTATTTTATTTTTCTTTGAGACAGAGTCTTGCTCTGTCACCCAGGCTGGAGTGCAGTGGCACTCTCTTGGCTCACTGCAATCTCCACCTCCTAGGTTCAAGTGATTCTCCTGCTTCAGCCTCCCGAGTAGCTGGGATTACAGGCACCTGCCACCCAGCTAATTTTTGTATTTTTACTAGAAATGGGGTTTCACCATCTTGGTCAGGCCGGTCTTGAACTCCTGATCTCAAGCAATCCACCTGCCTCAGCCTCCCAAAGTGCTGGGATTACAGACGTGAGCCACCGCACCCAACCTGAGGGCAGTGTGATTTCTGTAATTCTCTATCCTTAAAGCCATTTTGTCCTACTCTTATTCCCAAGACCTCTCTCTCTGTGTCTCACACACACACACACACACACACACACACACACACACACACACACAATATCAGGTAGTATATGTGTGCTGTTGAAGAGAGTAGCTTTATTACAGTACCGTGCCTTTGTTCTGTGTATTTAAAGATACTTTAGGTCCAGATCTGTGCAGTGGTGAGTTGGTAATGGAGATAGAAAGAGCTTATGTGGATTGGATAGAGGCGGGCTGATGAGGGGAAGCAGGAAATAAGGACTGTGCTCAGAGGAATGGTTTGGTTTGGTTTGTTTTTAAGGATTTTGGGGGTCAATTTCCTGCATCTTTTACTCTTTAGTATACATTTTCATTAAGATTTATAGAGCATTACAAATTATTTCTCTCATGAAAAGGGAAAAACATATAAATCATAAAAGTAGAGATGTCTGTAAACTCCAATCCTAAGTATATCAAATTCATAGCTTCTGTACTTTAGAATTGGAGAAGAGAATGAGCACTGAAAATATTCATGGATCGCCTGTGGAATTGGTAATTTACAGTTACTCTCTTTACATTCTAGTCAAAGAAGCTGACCTATTTAGAATGACAGTCGCAATTTCCCCGTGACTATATTCCTATCTATTAATGTTACACTGACATACATATAATCTATAGGGCAACAAAGATGTTTAGTAAAGTTCAATATTCTTAAAATGATCAGATTTAAAATACCATCTATCCTTGCCATATTGTTGCAAAGATATTGAGAGCTGCCTTTGCAATAGCTATGGTACAGTTTTAAGCAGTGGTTGTAAAAATTAATAGCTAGCATTTATTAAGAGCTTACTGTATGACATTGTTATTATCAGACAGTACTATCAGACACTGTTCCTAATCATGTATATATGTTACCTTATTTATTCTTCAACCCTATGTCATCGTTTTATTATCTCCCTTTTACTAGTTAGGAAACTGAGGTATAGAAAGTTTACGGTCACACATCTTAGGAGAAAGAGACCTGGGATTCCCACCTAAACAGTTGGGCTTCTGAGCTCACACTCTTAATTGGCATGTTAGATCCAAACAGGTTATAGAACTTCTAATCACAACTCATTTATTTTCTCAGTTATAAAACCAAATAACATGAAAAGTTCTTCAGTTTTATTCTTGATAAAATTTGCATAAGTGTGTACTGGAAAGCATAATCCATTTATTCAGTGAGCTGCCCAGGAAAGGCTTGACACCCACCTTGCGATCATGATCTGAGTTGTTATTAACTAGAATATTAATTATAAAAGTTCTAAACAGTATTTTGTGAGATGACTACTGGAGATAGCCCTTTGTCGAAGTGTGGCATTCAACAAATAGCATAGCATCTAATTGAGAGCTGTGATCTTTACAAATGCCCAGGTGGGGCAGGTGATATTTATACATTGAACAGTGATAGCAGACAATGGATTCTTGATTTGAAAGTTGATATCTGGAGTGATATGGAACAAAGATCTTTAAGAAATGATGCCTGAATTATTTTTAAGATGTCCTCTTTTTTTTAACTCTAAAATATACTGTCTCCTGAGTTAACAAGAAATTTATTCTTATCCTCAGCAGGAAAAAATATTGTAACTAATCTTTTACTTCTAATTTTGAGAAGTCACAAAAAGAATGTTGTAATTATACCAAGTGACTTAACTCCTACATCAGAAATGCATGTGTCAGTCCCAGCAATAATTACATTGTTGCAAATTTGTAAATTGTATCAAACCCCTCTTATTCTAATAATCAGTGCAGAATCATTCACATATGTGTATAACTCATTTCAGTTTCTAGCAGGCAAATAAATGAATTTAAATAGGAATGCTACATAGATTACATTGTAGCTGAAAATTTGGATAATAACTGTTTTGCCGAGAGAAATACATTTTAGTTTTAGTATCAGCTGTATTTTAAAATATTTCTTACTAAATACATTTTAGAGGTGAGTGCATTTGTTTTGTAATATAAGTGCTCTAATGTTGTTTTAAATCAAATATTAGTGATGCTGCAAATGTGTGCCGTCTTTTTTTTTTTTTTTTTTTTTTTTTTTTTTTTTTTTTTTTTTTTT